>NC_044033.1:55693233-55993233 GCF_901765095.1 Microcaecilia unicolor | reverse complement strand
AATTGTATGTTCTTGATAAACACAGAATAAAAAAAAGGAAGCAAACTTTATTAACTAGTCTCCATACCTTATTCCCCACAGTTTTAAAACTTGAATTTTCTGCCACAGTATTAATAGACTCTAGAAGGCACAGCAGGACCTAGTTCGGTCCTTATTCCCACCCCACCCTCCCCAGCTTCCACACACCCCTAGCTCAACTCTTCATTCATAGTCAATTATCCTAATTAGGACAACAAGAGGAGAGTTTTCATTACTTTTTCTGAGAAGCAAACACTAAATAAATTACATATTATACCATATAATCTTAAGGCTCTTTATATTCATCTGATGTCCCTAGTACCTTAAGAAATTTTAATTAAACAACTCTATAACACTAAGATACAGACAGTAGTCCACAGCAAGTGCTATCTAGTCTTTTGCATTGAGTGTCACGTGTATGATTATCCCCCAGTTGGTGAGAGGCTATATATGTGTGCTCAATTCAAAGAGCTCCTAGCTCTTAATGAACGAGTCTGTTCTTGAGGCTAGAGCAGCAGGTTTGAAGGAGCTGAGGGAAATAAGTACATAGAGGAAGCCTACAGGGACATTGTAGAGAAGTCCCACCTCAGCCCCTGTGTTGCCTTGGAGGAGGAAGGTCTTCTAAAAGGAGAGCATCACCCTGGTGAAACTGGAAGTATTCCTGTAGCCAGGACCAGCCCACCAGGGAATGTAATATCCTCTTGCACCGAGGATGTGTCTCCAGGAGCTTCTACCCAGGAGGGAAAGGTTAGAATGGTGATTCAATTATTAGGTATGTAGATTGCTGGCTGGCTGGTGGACATGAGGATTGCTTGATCACTTGCCTGCCTGATGCAAAGATGGCAGACCTCACGCATCACCTAGATAGGATTTTAGATAGTGCTGTGGAGGAGCTGGCTGTCTTTACCAAGGGAGAGAGGTTCTGGAAACCAAATTTAGGCTCTTAGGTAGAAAGCTCAAATTAAGAACCTCTAGAGTAGCATTTTCAGAAGTGCTTCCTGCTCCAAACGCAGGGCCCATGAGACAGGCAGAGCTCCGGAGTCTCAATGCCTGGATGAGGTGATGGTGCAGGAAGGAGGGTTTTAGATTTGTAAGGAACTGGGCAACATTCTGGGGAAGGGGGAGCCTATTCCAGAATGATGGGCTCCACCTTAACCAGGGTGGGACCAGGCTGCTGGCATGAGCATTTAAAAGGTGATAGAGCAGCTTTTTAACTCGAAACGGGAAGGCTGGCAGTCGCTCAAAAGCGCATGGTTCGGAACAAGGTAGGAGTGTACTTCCATCCATCTAGTAAGGATGAACAGATGTAGAAATGTTATCAGAAATTAGGAAGGCTAACAAACTGGGCAACGCAATAATAATGAATAATTTCAATTACCCCAATATTGACATGTAACATCAGGGCATGCTAGGGAGGTAAAATTCCTTGACGAAATCAAGGACTGCATTATGGAACAGCTGGTACAGGAACCAACAAGGAGGAAAAATTCTAGACCTAGTCCTTAGTGGAGCGCATGATCTGGTGCAGGAGGGTAATGGTGCTGGGGGCCATTTGATAATAGTGATCATAATATGATCAGATTTGTTATTGGATCTGGAGTAAGTACACACAGGAAATCCAATACGTTAGCATTTAATTTTCAAAAAGGAAACTATGATAAAATGAGAAGAATTGTGAAAAAAAAATAGAGAGAGGAGCAGCTACAAAGGTCAAAAATTTACATCAGGTGTGGATGCTGTGCAAAAGTACCATCCTGGAATCCCAGGCAAGTTATATTCCATGTATTAAAAAAGTAGAAAGAAGGCCAAACATGGCCGGCATGGTTAAAAAGTGAGGTGAAAGAAGCTATTAAAGCACATAGAAAATCCTTCAGAAAATGGAAGAAGTATCTGACTGAAAATAATAAGAAATAGTATAAAGAATGGCAAGTCGAATGCAAAGCACTAATAAGGAAGGCAAAGAGGGAGTTTGATAAAAAGATTGCATTGGAGGCAAAAACACATAGTAAAAGCTTTTTTAGGTATATTAGAAGCAAGAAACTGGCAAAAGAATCAGCTGGACCACTAGATGACCGAGAGATAAAAGGGGCACTCAAGGAAGACAAGCCATAGCGGAGAGATTAAATTAATTCTTTGCTTCAGTCTTCACCAAGTAAGATTTGGGAGAGATACCGGTGAAAGAAATGGTATTCAAAGCTGACAAGTCACAGAAACTGAATGAAATCTCTATAAACCTGGAAGATGTAATGGTGCAATTTGACAAATTGAAGAGTAGCAAATCACCTGGACTGGATGGTATTCATCCCATAGTGCTGGTAGAATTGGAAAATGAACTTGCAGAACTATTGTTAGTAATATGTAATTTATCCTTAAAATCAAGCATGGTACTGGAAGACTGGAGAGTGACCAATGTAACACCGATTTTTAAAAAAAAAATTCCAGAGGTGATGTGGGAAATTATAGATCGTTGAGCCTGATGTCGGTGCTGGGCAAAATGGTAGAGACTATTATAAAGAACAAAATTACAGAGCATATTCAAAAGCATGGATTAATAAAACAAATCCAACATGGATTTAGTGAAGGGAAATCTTTCCTCACTGACACAATCAGAGGAACTAGATAAAGTTCTGATTACAGATATCCAAAAGTTGGGAAAGAAAAGAGAGGTGCTGTTGCTAGAAGATTTCAACATGCTGGATGTGGATTGGAAAGTGCCATCTGCGGAAACGGAAAGAAGTAGAGAGATCGTGGATGCCTGACAAAGTACTCTGCTCAGACAAAAGGTGGCAGAACCTATGAGTGGAGAAGCAATGCTGAATCTGGTGCTAACAAATGGGGAAAGGGTGCCTAATGTCCAAGTGGGTGCCCACCTGGGCAGCAGTGATCATCAAACAGTTTGGTTTGATATAATAGCTAAAGTGGAAGGCAGCCACTCAAAACTCAAAGTCCTGGATTTCTAACATGCTGACTTTAGTAAAATGAGGGAATACCTGAAGAAAGAGCTGATGGACTGGGAGGACAGACGAGAAGTGGAAAGGCAGTGGTTCAGGCTGAAAGGAGCTATAAATATGGCTACTAACTTTTATGTAAAGAGAGTAAATAAAAGCAAGTGGTAAAGGAAATCGATATGGTTCTCCAAGCAAGTGGCTGAGAAAATAAAGGCTAAAGAATTGGCATTCATGAAATACAGTAAAACTCAAGAAGAAGAACACAGAGAGGAATACAGGATGAACCTGAAAGAAGCCAAGAGAAAGATACGTCTGGCAAAAGTGCAAATGGAAGAACAAATGGCAAGAAATATAAATGGGGACAGGGGTGGCAATAATTTTTTCAGGTATAGTAGTGAAAGGAGGAAGACTAAAAATGGAATTGTGAGACTGAAAGATGCTGTGAACCGCTATGTGGAGAATGATAAGAAAAAAAGCAAACGTGCTAAACATATACTCCTATGTTCAAGAAGAAAATCCTGGAGAAGGACCATGACTGGCAAAGGTAGATATGAGAATGGAGTGGATATAGCACCGTTCACAGAAGAAAGTGTTTATGAACAACTCTTACCAGCTTTCGGTCTCACCACAGATTACGTTCTCTATATGGAACAACCAGCCCTACAAATTTCAGTAACCACCAATTCTGGGAGGTGCCAACTCACACAACAGCAGGCAAACATTCATCAATATTCTCTTTGTCCCTTTCCCTGCAGGTGACAAAGGCTATCTCCTACAAACCTGGTTGATGATCCCAATTGTCAACCTCCAGGGTGCACCTCAGGAGAAGTAGAAGGATGCACACAGAAAAACAAGGGCAGTGATAGAAAGGATATTTGGCATTCTGAAGTCAAATGTGTGATATCTTCACAGATTGCTGCATGCTCTACAACCTGGCCCTCATCTGCAAGATACTAGACCCAAAGGGACCTATGGTGCCAAGCAATGACAGCGATGAAGAGGGAGATGCTATGCAACATCAAGTCCTGACACTCTCACAGGCCTACCAGCAAGAAGTGGCTGCAAGAAATGAACTCATTCATATACATTTCTTGTGGGTTAGTGACATGTTTATTAAAAGTTACCCCATGTACATATATTTCACCTCCTATCCCAATGAACCATGGTTACATTGTGCCCAAGATGCATCTAATCACAAAATTTCCACCAAACATATATGTGCATAAGTGATCCGTGGGTAAAATACCGCCATGATATCCTCCCTCCTCATTCTCTGGGTGAAAATGTGCAACCCCTCATATCCCCTATTTTTTCCTGTCCTGTAACTACATATTATGAGATATTCCTGGAGACGTGTATTGTGGCACACTGACTGCTGGGGTGCTGAGGGCTGTCCTGGAGAGGCTGATCTACCTTGACCCACCCAACGACTGGCCTCCCTGTGGAAGTCAGGGAAGACCAGCTGTTGCTGAATGGCAAGAGTTGGCCCATGTTCAAGGCAAGGTGGACTGCAGATGGCTTGGTATAGTAGCTGCACTGAGGTGGGAGATGATGGAGTCCTGAGTTTTGATGGGCGTGGCACCATCTGGGTGAGCAGGAAGGCGAGAGTCCGGTTCAGGGACTCTAAGACTTGCATTGAGGGTACTCATGCTTTCTCCTACAGTCACCCTCAGACCCTGAATATCACTGTGGAGTCCACAGACCTCTGCCCTAAGCAGGGAGTGTTGCTGCTCAATATTGTGTGCTACCAATGTTACTATGCCCTCTTTCCCAGGGCCAGTGATCAATGGTTCTTCTGTGTGCACCACCTCAACCTTTTCTGGATGTTGAATGTCTCCTGATGTCTTTGTAGCATGGTTTTCCTCATCCTCCATCTCATCCTCATGATGTTTCATGTCTTCCATTTCTTCCACTGCATCTCCTTGCTTATCTCCCTCTCCAGACAATTCTGCAGAGATGTCAAATGCTGCTCTCTCCAGCCTTGTGTCCCAGATGTTGCCAGGTAATGATAGTGGCTGCTGAATGCTGGACATGTCTTAATGGGAGGAACCAACCTCCTTGTCCCTTCTGCCTTCCTTCCCAGTGGGAAGCACCGTTGCAGCCTCTGCCGGAATAAAAAACATTGGGACATTTGTAAGAACAGAGCAGTAACAAAGTCATGATCATCTGGGGAAGGAATGGCCTTGACTGAATTTTCAACAGTATCAGGAAAGTGGTAGAACTAGAGGACATCAATTGAGGTTGCAGGGTTTTAGACTTAGGAGTAATATCAGGAAATACTTAAGGAGAGGGTGATAGATGCCTGGAATAGCCTCCTAATGGAAGTGGTGGTGACAAAAACAGTGAAGGCTTTCAAAGAAGTATGAGATAAACAGAGAGGATCCCTATATGGAAAAAAAGATGAATCAAAATAAAAAAAAATGACCTAATGGCTGATATGTTATTTTACGCAGGAGTGGTGCTTAAGGACAGCTACCAAACTGTCCTGGTTCAGGAGGGAGAATATTTGGCCTGTCCTGTTTTTAACCTTACAGTGATGTGAAAAAGATTCCTCCCCCCCTCCTGATTTCTTCTATTATTGCATATATGTCACACTGAATGGTTTCTGATCACACAAACTGTAATAATATTTAAAAAAGGGAACCCGAGTAAACACATAACACAGTTTTTACATTTTACACTTAAATAACAGTACAACCATTCCTTTTGGAAATTATAACAGCTTCCTTGTGTTCTTCCTATTTCAGGCAACCTG
The DNA here is from genome assembly GCF_901765095.1 of Microcaecilia unicolor. Classification (NCBI taxonomy): domain Eukaryota; kingdom Metazoa; phylum Chordata; class Amphibia; order Gymnophiona; family Siphonopidae; genus Microcaecilia; species Microcaecilia unicolor. The sequence goes on along the minus strand of NC_044033.1, from coordinate 55,987,512 downwards.
AGCTGCCCTTTCTACAACAGTATCAGATAAGTACCTTTTTTTTGTATTTATTATTACTATCTGTCCACCAGTTGCAACTGTTTTCTCTCCTGTTCCCTCTCCTCGCATTTAGCAAGAATTTGATACTTTGTCCCTTTTTGTTTCTTTAGGATCCCTTCCAGTGACTACAGACTGCCCTCAGGTAAGTATGTGTCTAAAATGTATTTCTCAGTTCGGATTAGTTTAAGTAGACCTTCCTTGGACGTTACTTAGCTGGTTCCCATCTTCTCCTTGGAATTGATGCAGTTCCAATCTTGCTTGCGTGGGGGCCCGATCACCTCTTCAGACGCTTGGCTTCCACGGTTTACTTCCTTCTTCACCTCACTCTTAATTAAATAAATTTGAAAGAAGACCCTACCTCCTTATCTTCCTTAACCCATAGGACTCTACTAGGTGACATTTAAATGGACCTCAAAATACTGGGGCTGATAACTATTAGAAATAAAAATAATCAAAAAGCACCTCACTTCCAGGCCTATTCTACCACTTAAATTTCCCTATACTGGAAAGGGTATGTCCAATACAAGCATTCACAGCTTCCAAACAATGGACTCATTCCAACTACTCAAAGAGCATTATTTTCCACATTTGGCTAAGTACACTCTTTCACCCTGGTCAGACTAATGCCAGCATTTTTTTTCCATACATGCAACGCTCTTTTCTGATACCAATTACCTCCCTTTTAAATTTCCCTGCTCAGACACCATCTTGGCTGAACACTCCAAATCTCCATTTTAATTCCCCTTTCCCCATAGAAAATAATGGTAAAACTAAATTACCTCTAAAAAACCCATTCAGACTTAACCCAAATTTTCCCAACAATTAAACCCCTTACTCACTACTGAATTATGACTTTAAATTTCAAAAATACCCTTTTTTAATGCCCGCACACAATTATCGCCCCTAAAACCCCTCTAAAAATCCCAAATTTAATTAAAACCCATATCAAAAATTAAATGAACCCTTTCTTTACCTACCACATCGAATTTATAATTTTAAACCTTAAAGAACCCCTTTTTTAAGCCCCCACTTCTAAAACCCCTATTAAAAATATTTAAATTCAAAATTTAACCCACCAGAAAATTTAAAATAATTCCCTGAACTCAAATCCACAAACCAAATTCAAATCCCATTAACCCCTTAATTTCTAAAAATCAAAAACCCAATTTCCACAATTTAAAAATAAACCAATTAAAATTTTGGGCTAAAAAACCCCTTACCTTAATCCGGATTTTCTCCTCTCTCGACCACCACCAGTCGTTCCGGTCCCGATAGGCTGGATTAAAAAATGGAGCAAAAAAACCCGAAATGGCCCTAAAAACCGACATTTCTCTGGAACTCCGGTTCAAAATTTAGGCCCAGGCTTCAGCCTAACCGGAGCTCAAAAAAGAAAATGTTGATTCGTGCGCACATCCGCGACGTTCTCCTCCTTCCCGGCAGGCTAGGCCATGAGCCTGCCTCTTTCTCCTGCCGGGAGCTCCCCTCCACATCCTGCACTGGCGTCCCCCCCCCCCCCCCACAGTCGCGGCTGGACGTCAGTGAGTGGACCGATCGGCCCGGCCTTTCCGCCGTCTCCCCTCAATCCAGCAGGCCAGAACAGGCCCCCAGCACCGGAAACCACACCGGCTTTTCTCCAACACCTGGAGTGTCCCGGCCCACCGCTGCCAACCTCCACAGTTCTGAACGGCCACGAAGACATCCAGGGCAAGAAAATCGCCACGCTGCCTCCCGCAGTGCCCCTTAGGCCCGCGACTTTTCCCGGCAACTGCAGGAGCTACAGAGATGCTGTCTCCTCCTCATTCGACCCCAGAGCCCCCCTAAAACGGCCCAAAACAGCCACAGTGCTCCCTGCACTCCCCAACCCGGTGTCCTCGACCTGGGCAGCAGCCTCCAGAAACCCCCGAACTTCCCCCCAGGTACTAAAAAAAAATGTTATTTTATATTTTTTCCCTCTGTGTTACAATATCTGTTTGTTTCTTTTATTAAAGAACTAGTAAAAAAGGCCCATTTCGGTGAGCGATGAAACGGGCGCTAGCAAGGTATTTGATTTCTGCAATGATTATGTTGAAAGTGGTTTTTTTTTTTATAATTGTGTTGTGTTGGTAATGAAGCAAGGTCCACCAAACATGCAAAAAACTACCCAACTCTTCTGAACATCTCCAACATCTATCAGATGCAGTTGGGAACATATGCTTCAACCTATCAGGTGTATAGTACCATCTACTTAAAACCTTATAGGCATTTTCTTTTATCAATACACAAATTGATGCTTTTTTTCACCTCCCCACACACCCGTTCCCATTCTTTCATGCTCAGTTCACAATTTAAATCCCTTTCCCAGGCTGACATAAATGGGAACTTAATCCATTTATCTCCTCTAATATACCTATACAGTTTAGAGATACCCCTCTTCCCTCCCTCCAGAGTCTCCCATATATTCTCCAGTTGTTCTTGTTCTCTCGGATCCCCCTGTAGCCAACCCCTCTCTCTCATATAATGTGCAACCTGCATGTATGCATAATAGTCTGAGTCCGGCAAAGCATACTTCCTCTGTAACTTTTTAAACTCACGTAGGGTTCCCTCTGACATAAGATCCCTGAATTTCCGCAATCCCTTCCTATGCCATTCCCGGAATACACCCCCCTCCTGCCCTGCTGGAAATTCAGCCTCTTGTATAATGTGGGCCAATGTAGAACTTTTAACCCCCCTTTTAAATTTGCTTTTCAATGTATTCCATGTATCTTCTAAATGTCCTATAAAAGGGCTCATCATCCTGCGATGAGGGATATACATCACTCTTGACCCCCACAAGTCCCTCTCTAAATTAAACTGGAGCTCGAGTCTTTGCTGTAGAGTTGCCACCGATGATCTTTGCCCTTTACTCCACTCTGCGATCTGTTTTAACTGCGCTGCTTGGTAGTACCAAGTAATATTTGGCATTCCTCTCCCCTCTTTTTCCACCCCTTCCCACATTATAGGTTTTGATATCCTAGCCCTTCCCCCCCCCCCCCCCCCCCCCCCCCCCCCCCACGCAAACCTTGATATATCTGTTTGTATGTGATTCAAAACTGGGGTTGGGACAGCCATTGGTAATGTTTGGAAGAAAAACAACAAGCGAGGAACCAAATTCATCTTAACCACCGCTATTCTGCCCCACCAAGAGTGTAATCCATTTTTCCATCTACTCATATCTTTCCTAAGTACTCTAAGCAGAGGGTCATAATTCAGCCCATAGAGCTTTGATAGATCAGAGGGGAGCTGTATGCCCAAGTAACGGAAACTAACCCATGCCCTCTTAAAGGAGAAAGTTAGTAACACTGTTTCCAACTCAGGGTGGGTCCCACTATCCCCAAAACCTTTCCTCCCAAACCCACTTCTCCTTTCCCTCCACTCTCTATCTCAGTTGATGGCACCCTCATCCTCCCCGTCTCATCTGCCCGTAACCTCAGAGTCATCTTCGACTCCTCCCTCTCCTTCTCTGCGCATATCCAGCAGATAGCCAAGACCTGTTGCTTCTTTCTCTATAACATCAGCAAAATTCGCCCTTTCCTCTCTGAGCACACCACCCGAACTCTCGTCCACTCTCTCATTACCTCTCGCCTTGACTACTGCAACCTACTCACTGGCCTCCCACTTAGCCATCTATCCCCCCTTCAATCCGTTCAGAACTCTGCTGCTCGTCTTATCTTCCGCCTGGACTGATATGCTCATATCACCCCTCTCCTCAAGTCACTTCACTGGCTTCCGATCAGGCACCACATACAGTTCAAGCTTCTCCTACTAACCTACAAATGCACTCAATCTGCAGCCCCTCATTACCTCTCTACCCTTATCTCCCCTTACGCTCCTTCCCGAAACCTCCGCTCACAGGACAAATCCCTCCTCTCAGTACCCTTCTCCACCACCGCCAACTCCAGGCTTTGCCCTTGCTGCCTCGCCTCTCCCTATGCTTGGAATAAACTTCCTGAGCCCATACGCCGAGCCCCCTCCCTGCCCATCTTCAAATCCTTGCTCAAAGCCCACCTCTTCAATGTCGCCTTCGGCACCTAACCACCATTATACCTCTATTCAGGATATCTAGACTGCTCCAATTTGATTGACTGCACATTTTGTCCTTTAGATTGTAAGCTCCTTTGAGCAGAGACTGTCCTTCTTTGTTAAACTGTACAGCGCTGCGTAACCCTAGTAGCACTTTAGAAGTGTTGAGTAGTAATAGTAATTTACCACACACATTCTGGGGGTTGAGGTGGACAGTTAACTTATAATGGTAGATCAGGTAAACAAAGTGGTTAAAAGTTTTTCTATTAAGGAAATTAAGGGCTATGCGTAAAAATTTTGAAACATCGTGTTTTAGACTTCAAGTGCAATTACTGTTGCTTTCTAAATCAGCTTATTGCAACATAGCTTATATTGGTTACAGAAATGAGGTTTTGAAAAAGCTTCAAATAGTTCAGAACTTAGCAATGAGAGTTTATTTTTTCATTGCTTTGGGATGAACGCATATCTCCTTATCTTCATAAACTCCACCTGTAATAGCAAGATATCATTTTAAATTGTGTTCTATGATTTTTTTTGTTTCTATTTGGGGATACTTCAGTATACTTGGTTGAGTTTTTCTCTTTTTTAAAAAGACAATTAGCACGGGCTTAGGTTGTTTTGAAGTTTCCATCATGTGAACACAGTTAACACTGTTACTACTACTACTTATCATTTCTATAGCGCTACTAGACGTACGCAGCGCTGTACACTTGAACATGAAGAGACAGTCCCTGTTTGACAGAGCTTACAATCTAATTAGGACAGACAAATAGGATAAACAAGAGATAAGGGAATATTAAAGTGAGGATGATAAAATAAGGGTTCTGAACAAGTGAATAAGGGTTAGGAGTTAAAAGCAGCATCAAAAAGGTGGGCTTTTAGCTTAGATTTGAAGACGGCCAGAGATGGAGCTTGACGTACTTTTTACAAAGCTGTGCAGTAATGCCAACACAGTGTCAGCATTACTGCACTGGCAGTTGCTAGCACGGCTTTGTAAAGGGGGGGGAGTTTTGACAGCTGTCTTCATCTCTGTCTTATAAAGCTGCCTCATTTTGGCATTCTTTTCCTATCTCAGGGCCCCTTTTACCAAGCTGTGGCAAAAGAGGGCCTGTGCTGGTGTTGACGCGTGTTTTTGATGCATGCTAAGGCCCCATTTTGCCACAGCAGGTAAAAGGTAGGATTTTATTTTTTTCAGAAAATGGTCATTTCACTTGCCATGTGGCCATTTTTTTGGGGGGAGCCCTCACTGCCACCCATTGAGGTAGCGGTAAGGGCTCCTGCTGTAACCCGGTGGTAACCAGGCAGCGTGCGGCACTGCCCGATAACCGCCGGATACACACTGGCGCTACAAAAATAAAAATATTTTTGTAGCACCGGATATGACATGTGCTGGGGGTGGGAACTACTGCTGGCTTGCTGCGGTAGCCTGGCAGTACTTTCTTTTTAGAAAGCGGTGGGCCTGCTTTGGGCTTACTGATGCATCGTAAAGGGGACCCTAAGTTTGGTCACTGAGGGATTATTTAAGATTCAGAAAACAACTGAATGTTTTTCTATTTAGAAACTATGTAGGTTGATTTCCTTAGAGGCCCTTTTACTAAGCTGCGTAAGCACTTACACACGCCCAACGTGACAACTGCATCTCCTTGTGACTCTGGGTAAGTCACTTAACCCTCCATTGCCCCTGGTACAAATAAGTACCTGAATATACTAGGTAAACCTTTTTGAATGTAGTTGCAAAAAACCACAGAAAGGCGGTACATCAAGTCCCATTTCACTTTCCCTTTCCCCAAGTTACTGCCCGGCTACCGCGTGGCCCAGGTAGTAATTTCATTTTTGATGAACGTCCCCTATGGGCGTCAGAAATATTTTTATTTTCTGGCGCACGGGTGGTAATTGGCATTTGAATGCGCGTTGACCATTACCACCCGGTTAACGTGTGAGACCTTACTGCTAAGTCAATGGCTGGTGGTAAAGTCTCAGAGACAAAAATGGATGTGCGCCAATTTTCATTTTGCTGCACATCCATTTTCGGGCCCCCCTCCCCCAAAAAGGCATTTTTTACAGGTGCGCTGAAAAATGATTCTGCACATGACCAAAGCACATGCCTACACTACCGCAGGCCATTTTTCAGCACACCTTAGTAAAAGGACCCTCAGTTAACTGATTCCCAAATTAGGTTTCGGTCTCTTTGTCTTTGCAATCCACATGGAACTGCGTAGGCTTTTCTAGAATTTTAGACCGATGTGTAATGTAATATAATCCTGGGACTGTTCTGTTCAGTATCTTTGTGAGCAGTATTACTGAATGGTTAGAACACATAGGAACAGACTAGTTGAGTCCTGTCGTTTTTCAATGTCCATTTCAAAGTTTTTCATTAGGGTTGCACACATAACAACATTTCCTGTACTTTTTCTGATATTTTGGCAAATTGTTTTTAGACATTCATTTTCTTTGGTTCACTTCAAACTTTCTCCAATTTAAAAACTTTTTAACACCCATAGAAATATAATGGGTGTCTCTATCATTAGCACACGCTAATTTTTACTGCACACTAAAAAGTTAGCATGTCTACAGTGCGGCTTATTAAACAGGGCCCATAAAATCTTTTTTAACAGTAGAACATAGTAACATATAGTAACATAGTAAATGACAGCAGAAAAAGACCTGCATGGTCCATCCAGTCTGCCCATCAAGACAAAACTCATATGTGCTACTTTTTGTGTATACCCTACTTTCCTACTTTGATTTGTACCTGTCCTCTTCAGGGCACAGACCGTATAAGTCTGTCCAGCACTATCCCCGCCTCCCAACCACCAGCCCCGCCTCCCACCACTGGCTCTGGCACAGACCTTATAAGTCTGCCCAGCACTATCCTCACCTCCCACCACCGGCTGGCTCTGCCACCCAATCTCGGCTAAGCTCCTTAGGATCCATTCCTTCTGAATAGGATTCCTTTATGTTTATCCCACACGTGTTTGAATTCTGTTACCGTTTTCATTTCCACCACCTCCCACGGGAGGGCATTCCAAGCATCCACTACTCCGTGAAAAAATACTTCCTGACATTTTTCTTGAGTCTGCCCCCCTTCAATCTCATTTCATGTCCTCTCGTTCTACTGCCTTCGCAACTCCGGAAAAGGTTCATTTGCGGATTAATACTTTTCAAATATTTGAACGTCTGTATCATATCACCCCTGTTTCTCCTTTCTTCCAGAGTATACATGTTCAGGTCATCAAGTCTCTCCTCATACGTCTTGTAACGCAAATCCCTTACCATTCTCGTAGCTTTTCTTTGCACCGCTTCAATTCTTTTTACATCCTTCGCAAGGTACGGCCTCCAAAACTGAACACAATACTCTAGGTGGGGCCTCACCAACGACTTATACAGGGGCATCATCACCTCCTTTCTTGTTGTCTTGTTGGTATATTAAAATCAATTTGCACATATTTTTTGTATGTGACCAAAAAAAAAAAAAGAAAAGAACTAAGAACTAAATATGTGCTAACAAAAATGTTCATCCCTATTTTTCTTAGTTGAGAAATTTGTTGGATGTGTTGAACTGGAAGATAAAACATCAGGCTTAGCTCTCCTCGAGCCCAGTGGTCACAAGATAAAACATTGGTCTTAGCTCACCTGGATCTCAGTGGTCACAGAAAGGTTTGAAATCTGAACAGTCATTTTAAACAGTTGGGGTAGACATTAGATAGCCATCATAACTACTACTACTACTACTTATCATTTCTATAGCGCTACTAAACGTACGCAGCGCTGTACACTTGAACATGAAGAGACAGTCCCTGCTCGACAGAGCCTACAATCTAATTAGGACAGACAAACAAGAGATAAGGGAATATTAAAGTGAGGATGATAAAATAAGGGTTCTGAACAAGTGAATAAGGGTTAGGAGTTAAAAGCTGCATCAAAAAGGTGGGCTTTTAGCTTAGATTTGAAGACTGCCAGAGATGGAGCTTGATATACCGGCTCAGGAAGTCTATTCCAGGCATAACTGAAATAAATCCAGATATTCAGCAGTGGTAATGGCCAGCACTGAATATCTGGAGAGGATAGGGGCCCTTTTACTAAGCCGTGTAGACACCTATGCGTGCCCAACGCGCGTCAATTTTGACTTACCACCTGGCTACCTCATGGCCCTTGCCAAACCTGTGAAGTGAACAAGTTTCAGCACATATTGTTTTAATATATTAACGTAGAGATTTGTTTGATGTTTCTACTGTTGTTGGTTGTGTCTGTGGAGGGTCTATGCCCTACTTTTGCTAACATTATAACAGTCTGTCTTGAATAGATTGTAAGCTTTGTCGAGCAGGGACTCTCTTTTACGTGCTTGTGTTCAGCACTGTGTATACCTAATAGCGTTATAGAAATTATTATTATTTTTAGTAGTAGCAGTTGTAGTAGCTGTTACAGCAACAGACTTGGTGGAGAGCCAGAGATTGGGGGTTCCTTTTGGAATTTAGCACACATGGACCATGAATTACACTTACAGTTGTTGCTGTTGTGTGATAAATGGGTAAACACTGTCTCTGCAGCATCCCTAGATCTGCTGTCTTGATGTCTAGAAGTAAGGTTTGAATATTACATTCAGGTTTTGCACATGATAGAGCATACGCTACTGCTGGGTCATCAAGCCAATCCAAAAATGTACTCCCTAATGTTGAGCCTACAGTATCAGCATATTTTTAAAATATCTGCTGCTGAGGCAAAAATCTGGATATTCAGCTGCAGTATCTACTTACTGGATGCTGCTGAATATTTGGAATAGAGCGGTGAGGTGTTGGCACTACCTGGATAGCTTATTCAGATTGATTTAAGACAGCCATTTTGCTCTCCTAAGTTATCAGGATAGTTACCAGGTAGCAGCTATCCCAACTCTGTTGCTGACCACCCCGGTGCTATTCAGATAGTGCCAAGGTGGTCTGTAAAGATATTCAGTGGCACAATCTAAATATCGACCCCATAATTTTAAGCGTGTTTTGATATACTAACAAATTCAGGGGCCCTTTTACTAAAGTGCGCTAGGCCCTAACGCAGGCTTAGCATGCCCATGAAGGCTTACAGCAGGCCACACTAAAGCATCTTGTAATAATTTTCCTGTTTACATGCACTAAGTGCACATTATTTATATTCTTGTATTTATTTTTTGAAGGGGGCATGTCATGGGTGGAGAATTGATGTATTAATTTGCTAGTGTGCTGACATTAGTATACACTAACTGGTTAATACATCCATAATGCAGGAACCCTTAGTGCCTCCTAAATAGGAGGTGGTAAATGCTCTTGCGTTACATTTTTTTCATTTGCTGCATGCAAATACTAACATTAGTGCATGGCCTGAAAAAAATAATTGAAAAAGGGCTATTTTATAGATGAGCTAGAAATTATTATTATTATTTTTATTGTAACCCTGGCCTAGACCACGTGTAAGAGGACGAGGGAGCCCAGGCACATAATCACAGTTAATTCAGGATGTGAGCCAGGACTGGAGTCATAAGATCCAATTTTACAAAATTATTGGTGGTGCTGAACGCAACCCAATATCCTTCCTCCCCTGGAAACCACCAAAAAAAGAAATAGTCTTACATTTTATTAAACTTTATGTTCATTTTGTGTAAGTGAGAAACATATTTGCAGGATATTGGCCAACGTTCAAGACAAAATATTATCACAACAAACCAGAAGCACATGATGGGGGGAATCAGTATTTTTATATTGTCAAGGACAACGTGTTTTTTCATACTGCACTTCTGCTGATGAATTCATTTACAACAGTCTCAATAGTTTACTTAATTTGATTCTTTGTGAATCTGGAGCATGACAATACTGTTCAGTCTTGCTTGACCCATTGTTGACCCGAAAAATGTCTTCAGATGGCATAGTGCAGAGAAAGATCCCTCACTGGTGCAGGTTGTGACAGGGACTGTGAGAATTAGTCAAAGCAACTTAAACATTTCAGCAAACATAATGGAAAATGTTGGGTCAAATTTGAAAAATATCATAGTGTCTTGTATAGTTTTCATGTTGCTTGTAGATAATAAACACAGTTATGCACCCTGGAGTAGAGTCAAAGGGCAAAGGCCATAAATCGTGAGGCCCAGGAACTTATGATCTGATCTGATATCCTTACGGGCAAACAGGCCTGGGAAAAGAGGAAGCATAAACAAACATGAGAATGTGGTCTAGCAGGTGAGGGAAACCAGATCATTTTGAAAAAAGACCAGATGATCCCGAGTAAGATAACTTGCTGAAGCCTTGTAAATCATTGTTAAATACAAGTGTATAAAAATAGCTGTTTCAGGTCAGTATGTTGGAGTGATAGATACAGAGAACATATGTATGCAGTAGTTCTATCCGCCCATGAGAAAATATTAATTGTATCTATACTTGGTAAGTAAATAAATTACTTTTCTCATAAGTGGCAGCCTCGGTCTTTTATCTCTACAAATTGTGGGTAACTGGTATATGTAGATTTGGAGAGGTAGTAAAAAGACCTAAGCATTTACACTGAATTAATTCATTGGTGACTTCCGACATGATCGTGCTCGGGATCAAGCTGCAGGATTCCCGACACGGTATTCGAAGCGGTGACGAGATTCAATTGCAGGCTTCCTGTGACACCGATAGTGTTGTTTAACATGAAGTTTGGTAAGTGACATCTTTAAATTATTTCTGTTATTACTGCTAGGTCCTAGGTCTAAACTTTGCACGCAGGCTAGGTGCATTTAAAATAGCAGAAACCTCTGGTAGGTCCAGTGCATATTTTCTAGCGAAAAAGGTGCCGGTGCTCAAATGCCAGGCCACCCTTCAGGGGCTGGGGTGATCACTAAGGGACCCACCCCACAATAGCCAGGCCCCCTGCAAGCAGTCACAGAATCTTTAACAAGACAGAATTGGTGTGTAGAGCCTGAGCTCTGTCATTAAAACCTGGGTTCCTTGGGTCAATTTTAGCAGAAAATGGAAAAGGTGCCGGTACTCAGTACCCCCTCAAAAAAAAGCCCTGGGAAGGTCCTAGGGTCTGATCAGCCTTAGGTGTGAGTAAAATACCGGGTTTAGAAAATGAGTTCTAATAGGTCCTAAGTCTCGATTGTTAGAATAGGTGTTTTAAAATACTGGGCTTTTTATTATACACATAATGGTTATGCCTCTTTAGAGAAAAAAGAACTTACTAAATTAAATCAAAAATGGTATAAGTGGAATCAACAGCAAACTAATTTTTGCTGGCCACCAAATGGCTCATTTGAGGGTTCCCTATTGAAACAATTAATTGCTTACAATGAGAAACAGAATAAGGGAAAATCCCGACTGAAACACTTACCTAAGCTATTAATAAATGGATTTTGGTAGGTGAAAAACAATTAGCATCCCAAAATTTACCAGATGACACTACATTTCCAGCACCGTCGCCCACCAATCCATCATGCCCTCCTCCATATGAGCAGGAATTACAGCATACTGTGTTCAGGGGATCGTCCCAAACTAAATTACTTCCCTGTGGCATGGCTGTTGGATATCAGAAGCTGTATCCTGATTTAATTGATATGACGGAGGATACCAAGAAAATTCCCATAAACAGCCAATCCACTACTACTGTCAAGATTGTGGGAGTCGTGGATCTCATAGAATTGAATCCCGACGACCCAGAACATACTGTTGAGACCGCCTCCAATGTGACATCTCATAGCCATTGCTCAGACCCATTAATCGACCGACCTATGCCTCATCTTACACCCGTGTATCCCAGGGGGATGCCCTTGGGACCCATGGATTTAACATCGAGGTTTCAGGACATCGCTAACGAAATGCAAAATGATATGGATATCATTTGGCATAGTCTCACTAAATTACCTCCTTACTGTCCAAATCCCCAATATGATTCGGACGGTTACTGAGTACTTAACCTCCCCCATCGGGTTAATTTCCTGGGGACAGAACACCAGAATGTCAATGAATATGTAGCTCCACAGAAAAATTCCCCAAATACAACTAAAGTACTGTCTTTGCTTAATAAACAGTCTGGCGGTATAGCCCATACAGAATACACTCCGTATTCTAATATGGAATGAACTAGTTTAATTCAACAACTACACAGACTAACTGTTTGATATTTGCTGTAATAACTCTTGCTAAAAAATATTTTTATGTAACTTGAATTCTGTTCAAATTTCATTCTTTGAATTTTCTTCTTTGTTCCTATAACCAAAGCTACAGTGCTTTATAAAAAAGAAAAAAACCGGCACAGGATTGCTAGAGGAAATTCTTTGTGGCCACAGGAAATTTCTCTATATCCTTGTTTTTTAAATGTTTGATTTCATGGCTCTAAAGCACTGTAACTAGGGATATATTTAATTTTAGTGTTAGGGCAGCTTCTTTCTTTTAAACAAATGGTTTTTTTTTCTTTTCCTTCTTGGAGAGCATGGATAAATTGTTTCTTTTGTCTGGGATGAATGGTTTGTGTCTCTGTTTGTCGTGTTTACTTAGCACTTTGGAAATAGCTTTGTCTTCAGTTAAATGATAAACTGGTTTCCCCAATCTGGCTATCTCTTTGTGTAAGTTCTGAAATCCAGCAGTACCGATAAGGATGTATGCAGTAGTTCTATCCGCCCATGAGAAAATATTAATTGTATCTATACTTGGTAAGTAAATAAATTACTTTTCTGATAAGCGGCAGCCTCGGTCTTTTATCTTTACAAGTTGTGGGTAACTGGTATATGTAGATTTGGAGAGGTGGTAAAAAGACCTAAGCATTTACACTGAATTAATTCATGCTGAGGGGCTGCCAAGCTCGTATTATATCCAGCATCATACTGCATTGCAGTATTAATCTACTACTGTCAACATGTTACGTCTGTGCTCACCTCGCCCTCTGGTGGCCAGAACCAGTGGCTGGTATGGACTATCACCCGTTCCAGACTTTAGCCCAGTCCAGTCCGGATCTTCCAGGCTGCCGGATTTGTCTGTCTTGTTTGACCCTGCACAGTTCCTGTAGTGGCCTGGTGATTGCTGCAGCTGAGCCTCAGTTGCTGCCGGGCTTATTAGCCATTTGGAATCTCTCTGCCTTTGCCTTTGCATCGTCTAAGGCCCTGGTATGTTGGTGCTTGCTGCACTTCAGCCTGAGTTTGTTTCCTTGTTCTAGTTTCTTGCCTGAAGTTCTTGCCTGTTTCTAGTTAGTCTATGTTTAGTTTAGGGTTTGCTTGTTTCTTAGTCTTGCTCCTTGTTTGTAATTCTTTGTGTAGTGCTTAGGTTTCTGTGTTGTCTGTCTTCAGTGGCTGCTTGCAGCTTTTAGTTCTTTCCCCTGTTTGCCAGTGTTTGTTTCCTGCTTTTGTGGCTGCTTGCAGCTTCTAGTTTCTGTCCCCTAGCCTTGCTGCCCATGTTTATTCCTTTTCCCTCTGACCCTCAGTCCTGCCAGCCACCTGCAGCCAGGAGCTCAACTCCTGGTGAAAAGTGGCCAAGTGCAGGTGAAGTTTGAGGGTACCTGCTCTGCTTAGTCCTGCCTGTTTGCCTCTGCTGCAACTCCAGTCCGGAATTCCAGTCCTGTTCTGCCTAGTCTCCGGTGTGGGGTGATTTTGCCTGCCACTGCCGCTCCTCGGCAGTGGCCCAAGGGCTCACAAACCCAGTTTCCAGCTTTGAAAATGTGACACAACATCACTTCCATAGAACTGAAACACACTTTCTCCTGAATCTTCCACAATCACAAATTTCTCAACTTGCATAAGTAAATGCAAGCTTTCTTTGTCAAATCTGTCATGCAAAGCAGTCAATGCCTTATCAAAAACTTCAAAGCACTGCCCCAACCTACACCTTATTAAGACATTGATAATATTGACAAGGTTTTCTTTTGTTATTTCACCTGTTTCATAAAATCCAATGAAGTCTTTGCGAACCTCTTAACTGCCACCAACCAGCAAATGCAAACTGAAACTTGTTCATAGACATTTACATCAGCTGTTTCATCAATCAATCAATTTTGAATGTTTACAAGCACTTTTCTCAACACATCCTGATACAAGATCATAAGCATTGGGGCCCTTTTACTAAACCATGTAGGTGCTTATGTACGTCCAACACATGCCAATTCGGAACTACCGCTTGGCTACCGCGTGGCCTGGGCAGTAATCTTATTTTTTTCATGCGTCCACTTAGTGCGCCAGAAAATATATTTTATTTTAGGGCACAAGGTGCTAACCAGTGGTAATTGGCATTGTATGCGTGTTGATGATTACCACCCAGTTAACGCATGAGACCTTACCGCTAAGTGAATGGGTGGCAGTAAGGTCTCAGACCCGAAATGGATGTGCGCCAATTTTCATTTTGCCGCATGTCAATTTTTGGCCCAAAAAAGGCATTTTTTATAGGCGTGCTGAAAAATGGATCTGCATGTGTCTACAGCATGTGCCCAGGGGCGTAGCCAGATACCCAATTTTGGGTGGGCTTGGGCCCAAGATGGGTGGGCAGAAGAACTCCGCCTTGTCCCACAAGTGACTTGGTCTCTCCCTCTCTTGCCTGCATACCATATGGTCTCTCAACCCCCCCCCCCCCCCCACACATACCTTTTAAATAGATTTTCACCGGCAGCAAGCAGCTGCTAATACACACTGCTCATGTTGGCCCTACAGCATGTATCAGTCGCTACTTGCTGCAGGTGAAGATCTATTTACAAGGTATGCAGGAGGGACAGTTGTTGGGAGTTTTTGGCTGGTGGGGCTTGGGAAGAATGCCTGCCAGCCACATCATAGGTGTGCTGCTACTGGATGGGCCTGGGCCCACCCTTGGCTATGCCACTGCATGTGCCTGCACTAGCGCAGAACAAAGCAACCGCAAAGGAGGAAGAAAACCTCACGAAGCCATGAGAAATGAAAAGAAGAGAGTAAGGTAAATCCAAGGAGGATAACAAGGAAGTCTTTATTGAAGATATTAAAAAACGACCCAACATGGCCGTGTTTCGGCCCGAACGCCTGCCTCAGGGGTCTTGGTGAATCTCTGATGTTGTAGTGTAGTACTCAACAACAGGGAAATGTAATACAAGGATCTGACTGTGAAAATCCTTCTTTTATTTGTGGACATAGAGAGACTTGTAAAAGACCTTGCACTCTTGTACACTCTTCACGTTCTGCAGTCTTCAAGCTTGTCTTCCGAGTCGTCAACAACAGCAACAATTCACAAGTGTGAATTGTTGCCATTGCACTAGCGCAGGCCATTTTTCAGTGCACCTTAGTAAAAGGACCCCTTCATGTTGATCATAAGCATTTCATTAGTCACTTCATGTGATACCCAGCTGAAATTAGTTCACTATAGCCATTGGCTAATTTCAGGAATGCCTTCACTCATTTGTGTACTTGCAAATTTACCTGTTGCTTCCCAGTGGCAGTCTGATTTTTCATGCTTATAGAATCTTTCCAATGCATAATGCCATGCATCAAATCCATCATCAATGAATGAAGGCTCAGCTTTTGCAGCAAATTGTATTAAAGCTCTACCTGTTGTATCTTGGCAAGTTTTGCAAAATGCCTTTTCCTTTATCTTGCAATATGTGAGCCAGCTTAAATCTGACATCCACTTTTCTGGAAATGCAAATTAATTGTAAGATAATGCAAAACCTGGCAAAAAGCACACTCAGAGCTTATTGCAAACCTACCATACCATAACTGTACCATCTTCCAGGACTCACACAGCAACAATGCAAATAGGGCACCAGGCCCTACAACTCCAATATACTTCCTACTGGGAAAATAGAACAAACCAGACTATGACAGATTCCTTCATAAACACTAGCAGAATTCTACACCTTGGTCACATACAGAAAACTGGAGAGATGTTTGCCAAATGCACAATAAGGGATCATATGAGCAATGACTGGGAGCTTAGCAACAACACTCCCCCCCCTCACCCTCGAATAATATGGAGCTTGGCATCTCTCCTCACAAGAATAATAAGCGGAAGCTTATTGGCCCTCAACATATCACTTCTACTAGAAAGAAACAAGGGTGCACTGCAGCTGAACATAACCTGCCCCAGGCAACAGAATGGGGTGGGCCACTGGTACCATGGCCCAACCAATATTTTGTTCAGCACAGCATCCATAATGAGAAAACTTGGGAGGAGCCAGAGATTGGCTTGTTTGGCCCCTCCAAATAAATCAGTGTTTCACTGTTCTACTGTCCCTGACTTCCCCCATGCGTTACTTTACCCATCAACTTCCATCCTCCAACCAGGACCAGTATTTCCCCTGAGCCCCTTCTATTGCCTCTTGTTTTCCCAACAGGATCTCTTCTTCCCAGCCTCTTTTCAGCAGCAGCATTCCTCTGCTCCCCTTTTTTCTTCCTCCCCTTATTGCCCCCTCTTCTCTTTCCCACCTCAGACAGGAAAAAGGAAATTGATTTTTAGGCCTCCTTGCCAAGGAATGCATAAGGTACCTTACTATCTTTTCCAAATTCAGTTACAACAATTTCCTGTCTTAAAGAGCTTACTATTTGCGGGCAGCCTGTCCCTATACCCTATTTCTAGCTCTAGCTCCTTGCCCTCAAAATGTCCCCTCTCTTTCCCTCAAGCTCCAATCTCCCACTACCCTTAGATAGGCAAATTTGGATTCTCAGCTCTCCTTTCCAAAGTTTGTTCTAAGAAGCTTATAGTGGGCCTGATATTTAAAAGAATTTACGTGTTCTTTATTTACTCATACATCTCTCATCCTGATTCTTTATCTCCAATCATTCCTTTTTACTTCCCTTCCAATCATCTCGTCTTATCCCTCTTCATTTCATTTCATGTTCATTTCATTTATTGATTTTAACCCGCTTATTCATACAGATCTAAGCGGCTTCAATAAATACATATGCAAAATATGACAAACCTAAAACATCATTCAAAACAATTGTTGAGGCTTTCAGGTTATGCTTTCTAAACTTGCCTAGCAGAGACCTTTAGTGACTCTCCCAGGTTTCATCTTTAAAGCCTGTTGCTTCATGAAGCTGCTGACAAGGTTGCCCAATGTACCAGGACAACAAGGTTGTTATCAGAATAGACATCATGGCTAGGACACCTAAGGACTCTTGGCATTATCCTTGCAGCCGGAGACGCTCTGGTTGAGAAAACTGCACATTGTTTATGAAACCCTAACTCTTAGTCAAGGTGCCCTTGAATATGGTGCCTGTGAGACAATCTTGTTGCCTCTGAAGTCACAACAATGGGGAATAACAATGTTATGTTTACATAAGCCACAAGGCCAGGATTTGCATCATCAGTACAGCAGCAGTCCGTGATTTCTCTATGCATAAGGACCCTTATCAAAGATAAGAGCTGCTGTGTCAACATCCCACCCACTGGAGTAGAACTAAAGAGCACACTGCCATCTGGAGGTATGCACCAGGTAGTATGTGCCATGTACCTTTGTATTAGTGCTGCTATGTGGGAATAGGGTAGCCTGACTGGATTAGAACTTCATCTAGGGAGTTATGCGCATTTACTCTACTTTATTTTCATGATAAGTCTTCCTGTGTCTTTATTCTTGCTATCTCTGAACATTATTTTTGCTGCTCTTGTAAATAAAATAATTGCCTATTTTTGTATTACTTGGTTGTGGGCTTAGTTCTTTTCTATTATTTTGGCGCAGTGGGTTTGGATCTAAGGATAAAGGGAACACATTTACTTCTGACACTTCACTCACTAATGTTGGTCTTGTTTGGGACTCATATTTCCAGAATTTATACGAGGTGTCAGGTACCCCAATAATAGCACAAAAGTGTTATTTGTATTGTGCCTACAGCTGGAGCTTGGGTTCCCCCAAACAAAAAGGCATTTTGCTGCCCCTGGGGAGGAGAGAATAGAGAGAAAGGGAATTGCTAGATTGGGGGGAGGAAGGGATTAGGGAGAGGGAAGGGAGAGAAGAGATGCTGGATGGGGGTGTGGGTTTGTTGCCTACTGATAGGTTGCAGGGAGCGCCAGAAACCCTCGCTCAACCACAATTGAAGGAAATTCCAGAAAGATGATAAGAAAAGTTGTTGAAATATATCAGACTGGAAAGGATTGCAAACCCATTTCTGAACTATGGGACTCTATGAAAGCCATTATCTCCTAATGGAGAAGACTTGAAACAGTGGTGAATCTTCCTAGGAGGGGCTAACTTGCCAAATTTACTCCAAAGGCACCATAACAACTCACCCAGGAAGTCATAAAACTTCCCAGAACATCCAAAGAACTGCAGTCCTCTTTAGCCTCAGCTAAGGTCAGTGTCCATAATTCCACAATATGAAAGAGATTGGGCAAAAATGGGATTCATGGGAATGCAGCAAAGTGGAAACCACTGCTGTCCTAGAGTAATAACAATGTTCATCCCACATTTGCACAAATACACTTGGATGATCCGCAAGCCTTTTGGGATAATATTCTATGGACAGATGAGTCAAAAGTAGAAGTCTTTGGACAACCCAGGTCCCATTATGTTTGATGTAAAGCAAATATAGCATTCCACAATAAGAATATCATGCCAACAAGTCCAAAATGGTGGTGGTAATATGATAATGTGGGGATGCTTTGCTTTTCGGGACCTGGAAATCTTATATCATTGTTTATTGTAAGCCACGTTGAACTGAAATTTATTTTGGATAATGTGGGATATAAGAATGAATAAATAAATAAATGTATTTACTTTGGTTCCCTTTGTCTAATATTACATTTTTGAAACTATTCAGTGTGATATATATGCAATAATAGGGGGAATCGGGGGGGGGGGGGGAATACGTTTTCACATCATTGGAGCATTGGCGTTCAAACAAATCTGCCTGATTTTTTGTTTCTCAAATTCAATTCTGATTTCATATTTCTTAGGGATTCTTCATTGAACTTGTTGGACTTCCTTTAAATTTGCTGGCCCAAGGGTATATGATGCCGTAGGGTGGCTCAAAGCTTTTCTCTCTTGTGCCTAGCATCTCTTTTTCCTTTCCCTTTGCCTTCATTTCCTTACCTCTTATTCCCAGCAACTCCCTTTTCTCCTCCCTTCAAGGTGCCCAGCATCTTCCCTACCCCCCATCTCTGAGGTGTCCAGCATTTCCCTTCTTCTCTCCCCGTCCCCCATGTGTCCAGCATCTCACCGATTGTCGCTGTAACTGTTTTAAATCAGAGTTAGCTTGACTGGTGTATGGCCTTGAGTATCTGTTTCAGAAATAGTGGCGTTTAAATGAAACGTCAACCACGGAGTCTGAAAAATAATGTTGACATGAAAAATTCTATCTAACTTGAATCAGGTTGAAATTCCCTTGGTTCAAGTTCAACTTTAAACGGCACATATCCTAAGCAGCATATCCAGAAGTACTGATTAGCTATAATATGCAAAGAAGCTTACTATTTTGGCTACTTTCATTTGCAGTGGTTGATTAGATATACCAGTATTTAAATAACAGTACAAGTGTCATAAAGAGTTAGATCTTTAACTGGCAACTAGTTGGACTGGATTTTTGAATTTGGATTTATTTATCATTACTTTAGTACCTGAATATTATAATCCTTGATCCAGAATTATAGACACTTACATGAACAATAAGGTCACATGGTTACGAGATGGTACTTTACAACAGAATATTTTCATTCACTACAGACTGGAATAAAATCCAAGTTACAATCTCTAGAACAGAGTAATTCAGAAGCTGAAAGAGGAAAGGAAGTTGTTAAAGGCAAACTGGCCAATATTCAAAACTATTTCACCAGTCAGGAATGGCTCCTGGCCAGTTAAATAATGTTTTAGTGCCTAACTGCGAATAATCAGCGGAAGATAACCAGATATCTGAATATCTACTGTTAGTGGCTAGCCAGTTAGATGCAGATATTCAGCACCAAACTGGCTATATTTAGCGGTTAAAATAGGCCACACAAATAGCAGGCCTATCTTTGACCGCTATGCACTTAACCGCTTAGCGCTGAACATCAGCTTAACCAGTTAAGTTGCCACAGTCAAAAATAAAACGGGATATTCAATGCCAGTTGCTGCATACGGCCTGGTATTGAATATCCAGTCTGACCGCCAACGTCAGGCAGTTACCACACAGCCTGACACCAGCTCAATATTGGGAGGGGGGGGGGCTGGTTTTTAAAGTTTTCTTATAGAGAGTAATTGAGCAAATCTTTCCTCAACAGGACCCATAATATCACATCCAGCTCATTATTGGGGGTGGGGAAGAGGAGGTTTACACACACACACATCCACATTCCAATATTGAGATTGTCATCTCTATGCTGATGACTCCCAAATCTACCTTTCTACCCCTGATATCTCACCTTCCATCCAGACCAAAGTTTCAGCGTGCTTGTCTGACATTGCTGTCTGGATGTCTCAACGCCACCTGAAATTAAATATGACCAAAACCAGAATCTCTCCACACTCGTCCTTCCCTACACCCCTTCCCGTGCACTCCGCTCCATGGATAAATCCTTCTTATCTGTTCCCTTCTCCACTACTGCCAACTCCAGACTTCGCGCCTTCTGTCTCGCTGCACCCTACGCCTGGAATAAACTTCCTGAGCCCCTACGTCTTGCCCCATCCTTGGCCACCTTTAAATCTAGACTGAAAGCCCACCTCTTTAACATTGCTTTTGACTCGTAACCACTTGTAACCACTCGCCTCCACCTACCCTCCTCTCCTCCTTCCTGTACACATTAATTGATTTGATTTGCTTACTTTATTTTTTGTCTATTAGATTGTAAGCTCTTTGAGCAGGGACTGTCTTTCTTCTATGTTTGTACAGCGCTGCGTACGCCTTGTAGCGCTATAGAAATGCTAAATAGTAGTAGTAGTAGTAGCTTCTCATTTTTCCCTCTAAACCCACCTCCCTGCTCCCCCCCCCCCCCCCCCCCCCCCCCGTTTTCTATTTCTGTTGATGGCTCTCTCATTCTCCCTGTCTCCTCAGCTCGAAACCTTGGAGTCATCTTTGACTCTTCTCTCTCCTTCTCTACTCATATCCAGCAGATTGCCAAGACCTGTCATTTCTTTCTTTACAACATCCGTAAAATCCGCCCCTTTCTTTCCGAGCACTCTACCAAAACCCTCATCCACACCCTTGTCACCTCTCGTTTGGACTACTGCAATCAGCTTCTTGCTGGCCTCCCATTTAGTCAACTCTCCCCTCTCCAGTCGGTTCAAAACTCTGCTGCCCGTCTCGTCTTCTGCCAGGGTCGCTGTACTCATACTACCCCTCTCCTCAAGTCGCTTCACTGGCTTCCTATCCGTTTTCGCATCCTGTTCAAACTTCTTCTACTAACCTATAAATGTACTGACTCTGCTGCTCCCCAGTATCTCTCCACACTCATCCTCCCCTACACCCGTTCCCGTGCACTCCGTTCCATGGATACATCCTTCTTATCTGTTCCCTTCTCCACTACTGCCAACTCCAGACTTCGCTCCTTCTGTATCGCTGCACCCTACGCCTGGAATAGACTTCCTGAGCCCCTACGTCTTGCCCCATCCTTGACCATCTTTAAATCTAGATTGAAAGCCCACCTCTTTAACATTGCTTTTGACTTGTAACCACTCGCCCCACCTACCCTCCTCTCCTCTTTCCTCTACACATTGATTTGCTTGCTTTATTTTTGTCTATTAGATTGTAAGCTCTTTGAGCAGGGACTGTCTTTCTTCTATGTTTGTGCAGCGCTGCGTACGCTTTGTAGCGCTATAGAAATGCTAAATAGCAGTAGTAGTAATGGTTTAAAAAAAAATGCTGGCCTCCCTGTGCAAAAACAATCTGCATTTCAATCATAGTATCTGGATAGAGCTGTGAGGTGCTGGCACATCTAGAGAGCAGTGATATCAGCTGAAATTTGAATACTTATCTGGATAGATTTAGGACACCCTTTTTGCTGTCCTAAGTTATCTGGATATTGGCACTAAAAATTAGCGCTACCTGTATACCTGTGGGTTCTCTTCCCCAACACTATCCAAATAGTGCCGAGGCAGTCTTTAAAAATATTCAGCAGCACTATCCAGCTGCAACCTGGAAAGTCATTTTGTTATTTATTTATTTATGCTTGATATACTGCCATATGGCCTGTTCTAGGTTTCAAAGTGGTTTATAATACAATAAAATGAGAGAGAAGATGGAAAGAAGAAAAAAAAACCCAACCCAGTGAAAATCTGAAAGAAAGACTACATACTACATATTAACTCCATAATTTTTGACCCAGCATTTATCTCCTAGTTGGGATCATAGTAACGTGTAACATAGTAGATGATGGCAGAAAAAGACCTGCATGGTCCATCCAATCTGCCCAACAAGATAAACTCATATGTGTTACTTTTTGAATATACCTTACCTTGATTTGCATCTGCCATTTTCAGGGCACAGACTGTAAGAAGTCTGCCCAGCACTAGCCCCGCCTCCCACCACCGGCTCTGCCACCCAATCTCGGCTAAGCTTCTGAGGATCCATTCCTTCTGAACAGGATTCCTTTATGTTTATTCCACGCATGTTTGAATTCCATTACCGTTTTCATCTCCACCACCTCCCGTGTGCCATAAACCTTAATTCCTACTATCCGTGGATTTCCTCTCCATTTCCTCCCCCCCCCCTCTATTTTATACTTTCCCCTCCTCCACACATACTCAGTTGGATCATTGCAGAGACTATTCTGGGTTACACAGCATGGCTCCTTTCACAACCTTATAGCCATGATCCTTAATCATGATCATGTCACGCCCATAAAATTACTGCTATTTCTTTACCCCCATTCCTATTAACTGGGAATGCTGCCCTGGTGGTAATGCAAGCCCCAGCTGACCCAGCTAGTGGAAATTCTGACCTTGGGAATCATAGTGGGGACCTCAGCATTTTCCATCTGAGGCACCAGGCTGGTCCATATTTTAACACTTTAGGTACATGATATAGTTTATTTATTTAATTTATTTATTGGGATTTATTAGCCACCATTACAAATAGATTTACCCAAGGTGGGTGAATACTAGTTATTCATCCTGTACTGTAAACATACACATTTGTTTTCACTTGCAGATAAAATAAAATATTTGGACTATTGACATGAAAATAATTGATCCTCAGGTCACTTTTCCTTAGTTGTTTTCTCTAGCCAAATATGTTTAAGATCCTAAACAAGAATAAATCAACAATTTTACAGATTAAATAATGTTTGATTTACACAGCATAACTAAAGAAAAAAAATGTAGCATAAGGTCCCGAACAGCTCAGGTGACCTAGTAGTTGCACTGTATGTTGACAATTGAAAATCATCTTGGTCACTGTCTGATGTGTCAGGGATGGAGAGGAAGTGCTCGTAGTCCTAGATATGGAGGCCGGGAATATCCTTCAGCACTTGCCCTATGTCTTTTCTCCTCCCCTCTGCCATGAATAAGGCAGCTTGGTGTAGACAGACTTTATGCCTACAGTGCTTTCTTTTGGAAGGATTCATGCTGCAATGGCCTGAAACAGGGTAGAAGGACCTGAAGTTTTGAAGTTGGATTTTGCAGCTGTTCATCGAATGTATAAATGTGATGAAATACACAAAGAAGTGAAATACAGCTAGACCTTGAAGTTGAATGTTTCATTTCAGTAGACCTTTTCTAAAAAATGAAGGGAATCAGGGCCTTCCTTGACTTGGGATAGTCTGGAAACACCTGGAGATAGAACCTGGAAGAAAAAAAAAAGAAGAAAACAAATAGAATGCAAGTGAAAAGAATGAACTCATACAGACTAAAGAACTTTTTTCATATCCTAGCTTCTGGCAAATGGAAAGGCCAACACCATTAGATTTTAGGCTTTGTGAATCTTGAGTTATGCATATTAGTGCCTAGCAAAATTGACTGACTGACTATTTATTTATTTATTTATTTATTTATTCAGTGCATTTGTATCCCACATTTTCCCACCTCTTTGCAGGCTCAATGTGTCTTACATTATGCCGAAATGGTGGTATCCATTTCCGGAGTGAGAAATACATATTATTATTAATTAACAATAAGTACAAAAAGTATAAAGTACATTAGAAGTAAATGGATATATAATACATATAACATTCAGTAAAGAAAAAGAAATTAAAGTAGTTAAATAGAAGAGTTCACTGTTAACTTGTTCTAATTGAGTTTAGATGTCAGATCATTTATGAAGGATCGTTTGGATAAGTCTTTTTAAACAATTTAGTCTTTAGTAGTTTCCGGAAGGGTATCAAATCATACGTTGCTTTTATGGCATTCGGTAGTGCATTCCAAAGTTGTGTACAGATGTAGGAAAAGCTAGATGCATATACCGACTATGTGCTGTGTTCATGAATATCAGATGGAAGTACAGAAGAACAAACCCTCACAGCTCTACTCAAGTACCAACAACACAGCGAAGGTGACAACCACACACTGGTGATACTTTATGTAATTAAAAGATCTTTATTCTCAACACCCAAGACTTGACATGGGCTGTGTTTTGATCAGTAGGCCTGCATCAGGAGTCTAAAATACAAACATAAATGAAACACCATACATATTGAAAAGAAATATGCAAAAAGAAATAAAAATTAATAAAATATATTATAAAGCACAGACCAATTGTAGTGTATGTGTTTTATTTATTTTTTAGTAATGCATTGTACTATTTATTTGGTTTCTTCTCTTTTATCCTTAAGTTTTATTTTATGCTCTCCAATTGGTTTGTGCTTTATAATATACTAGTAAAAAAAGGCCTATTTCTGAGAGAAATGAAACGGGTGCTAGCAAGGTTTTCCTCAGAGTGTATGTTTCAGAAAGACTGTGTGCGAGAGATGGAGTGTGTGTGTGACAGAGAGAATGAGAGAGAGAGAAAGAGTGTGTCAGTGTTTGTGTGTGAGAGAGAGTGTGTGTAATGAAACAGGTGCTAGCAAGTGTGTGTGTTTGTGACAGAGAGAGAGAGTGTGTGGGCCAGGTGGCCCCCTTCCCTCCCTCTTGCCTGCATGCCAGATGCAAGTGTGTATTTGTGACAGACAGAGAGAGTTAGTGTGTGCGAGTGTGTGTGAGAGACAGTGTGTTTGTGAGAGAGAGAGAGTATGTGTGTGTGTGTGGCAGTGACTGCGTGCCTGCCTGGCTGCCTGCCAAGGGGCTTCCATTCCTCTGGCTCTCTCCTCACCTCGTAGTTCTCCTGCAGCCCTCCCTGGCACTTGAGGCGTTATTCGGTACTCCTCCCCCTGGCTGCTAGCAGTGACATGTTTTCCAGCGTGCCTGCCTGCCTGCCAAGGGGCCTCCCCCCCCCCCTGCCTCTCTCCCCACCTCGTACTCCTCCTCCACCCCTGCCTGCCACTTGATCAGCGTTATTCTGAACTCCTCCACCTGCCTGCTAGCAGTGACAGGTTTTACCTCCTGCTCCTCCGGGCTTCCGTGCCTCTTGATCTGCGATCGTGGTTATTCATTCCCCTGCCTGCTACACACCCACCTTCTCCTCCTCCGACCCTTCCTGTCTGTGGATCGTATAGCCTCGTTACTCCTCCCCCTGCCTGCTACACACCGACCTTTTGCTCCAGGCGGTTCATTTGTTTTTGGAGGGTGGCAGCTTCGGGATTGCGGCATTGTGGTGAGCTGTTTCCACGGCAGAGTCGGGAGGGCGCAAGAGGGCAGCGTCGGGAGGGTGGAGGTGCCTCGTTTTTTGGAGGGCGGGAGCTTCGGGGTCCCGGCGGATCAGCTTTTCTGATGGCACTCCACCCCCTGCATTGGTCACTGTTTGTCGCTGTGCATCGGGGGGGGGGGGGGCGGTGGAGGCCCTGTGTAGGTCGCTGTTTGTCGTTGTGTGTCGGGGGGAGCGTCGGAGGGCGGTGGAACTGGCGATTTGCTGAGTGTCATAGCCCCGCCCACAACATCATCACATTGTGACGTGAGGGCGGGGCAGACACTAATGGGATCTTGCAACTACAAATTTACATTTAGAATGTTAGGGTTGTGAATTATGTGTGGATGGGGCGTGGCTGAGGGCGGGTCTGTGAGTGAGAGTGAGTGGTGCTGACAGCCTGGAACACTACAGGGCTTCAGTGTTTCCCTGGCACACAGTGAACTTCAGAACATTGGAGGTGAGCTTCAGAACGTTGGAGGTGAGAATTATTTATATAGATATTATAATTAATTTTTAATTCTTAGCCATATTAATTTTCAATATGTATTATTTTCAACATGTATGGTGTTTTATATGTATGTTTGTATTTTAGACTCTTGATGCAGACCTAGTGGCTAAAACATGGCCGATGTCGAGTCTTGGATGTGATAATTCTATCCTAGAATGCCCCCAAAATAGTCAGTTTTGGCTTGAGCAATTAATAAGTGCCGCTGAACATGCCTGGTTAGTCCTGGACAAGTGATGTAAGCAGCCAGGGAACATGTAGAGCCACATAATTTAGTTAATTTCAACTTGCAAATATCGCAAAGTATGACATTCCAACCCTGGGCAGCAGAGAAGATGGACATGGCCTGAGGTGCCAGGCCATTGCTATCCTATACCTAATGCCAAACCCAGATTAATGTGGTCTGGCGAGGAGAAGAGATCTCAAGTCACCACTTTCATTTTGGCCCAGTCTTCATGGTTTCCAGTGATGCCACAGTGATTAGGGGATTGAGTGGCAAGGGCTGGATTTTACAGCCCTTGAAGCCAGATAATCACCCTAAGTTTGCCTCTTATAAATAGTTACACAGCTAGTTAGGTAGAAAAAGGACCAAAGTCTATCACATTGAACTCTATATGGTAATTGTGAGGATTTGACATTTGCCCTACCAGCCTAATAAGAGCCGCACCCAAACAATTCAAAAAAGACCTCACGAACCAAATAAACTATAGACTCCTAAATAGTCTCTTCCCCACGGAAAATGGAAACATCCTACTCACTCCGCTGCCAAAAGATGCTAAGAAAAGCACAATGGACCTAATCAACTACCGACCAGTCACTTCTATCCCACTCACAACAAAATTGATGGAAGGCATAGTGACGAAACGACTCACGGAATACCTGACCAAACACTCAATTCTACATGAGTCTCAGTCAGGATTTCAATCAAATCATAGCACTGAAACTGTACTAGTGTCTGCAATGAACTCATTCAAAAAAAACTATTGCAACCGGCAAGAACATACTCATATTACAATTTGACATGTCTAGTGCCTTTGACATTTTGGATCATGGAATATTATTACACCTATTAGAATACTTCAGAATTGGAGGCCCAGTTCTCAAATGGTTTGAAGGATTCCTCTCCACCAGATCCTACCAAGTAACAACGAATACTGACAGATCACCACCTTGGATACCGGAATGTGGAGTTCCTCAAGGATCCCTCCTTTCACAAACTATTTTCAACCTAATGATGATACCATTAGCCAAACTCCTAGTCAATCAAAACCTTAACCCCTACATATATGCCGATGACGTTACAATCTATATCCCGTTCAAAAGTGACTTAAACGAAATAACCAACGAGATTAACCAGAGCTTCCAGATCATGCACTCTTGGGCGGACTCATTCCAGTTAAAACTTAATGCAGAAAAAACTCAATGTCTAGTTCTCACTTCCCAATACAATACAAACAACTACCCCACTATAACTACACCCTACTGCACAATTCCTATCTCAGAAAATCTGAAAATTCTTGGAGCCACCATTGATCGAAACCTCACACTCGATACCCACGTGAAGAATACAACAAAAAAAATGTTCCAATCAATGTGGAAACTCAAAAGAATAAAACCTTTTTTCCCAAGAAACATCTTCTGCACCCTAGTACAGTCATTAGTAATAAGCCACTTGGACTACTGTAACGCTCTGTACGCAGGCTGTAAAGAACAGACCATTAAAAAACTCCAAACAGCCCAGAACACTGCAGCCAGGCTCATTTTTGGAAAACCTAAATATGAAAGTGTGAATCCCCTAAGAGAGAAACTGCACTGGCTTCCGCTCAAGGAACGAATTGAGTTCAAGATCTGCATGACCTTATATAAAATCATTCACGCAGATGCCCCACTCTATATGTTAAACCTAGTGGACCTACTGCCCAGAAACGCCAAAAGATCGGCCCGCAAATTCCTCAATCTGAACTTCCCCAGCTGTAAAGGAATGAAATACAAACAGGCTTATGCTACTACCTTTGCGTACAAAAGCACACAGTTTTGGAACACTTTACCCATGGCCCTGAAAACCATGAACAATCTAACCAGCTTCCGCAAAGCTTTGAAAACACATCTCTTCAACAAAGCCTACAAAAGTCATCCTCAATGAAACAAATCATTCCTTAAACCACCCAAGTACACCAAAAAACAGCTCTCACACGACCTTACCTAACACCTTTCCATCTAAATCCTCTTATACCTCAGCTTATGATCGACTGTATTTAAATCATGTAACGACTTTATCATAACAATACTCTGTAAGCCACATTGAGCCTGCTAAAAGGTGGGAAAATGTGGGGTACAAATGCAATAAATAATAATAATAATAATAATAATTTTACTACCTGTGTTACTCAGCACATGCATGGACATGCTGAAAAAAAAAATAGAAAACATGCAGCATCATGGCTTTGTTACCTGTGATGGTGGTAAGCTCGTGGTCCAATAAAACACAGTGTGAAAAATGCAAATGTAAAGGCCGGCAATGTCCATGTTGCAATTGCATAGCCAAACCATTCCACTATTTCACCGAAGTAATTAGCTCCAGATACATAATTGAACAGTCCTCCTGCATATGAAAGATTTAAAAGGTCAGATGCATCTAAAGTTCCAGCAATTAGTAACACTAGTCAAAATCCCCCAGATTCTATAAAGAGTGCCCAAAATTGGGTGTGGCTTCCAGATTGATGCCCACAATAATTAGCTAATGGGCTCCAATCATTTAGTTGTTGGAGTTAACAAACACTTAATTGGCACTAATTATGATTTGGGCACTCATCTGGCTGCACGCTATTCTGTAACAATGCGCACCTAAACTGGATTGCGTGTGACATAAAAGGGGCTGTGACCTTGGCAGGGGCATAGGCGGGTCAGAGGCATTTATAAAAGATGCGCGCAGTGTTACAGAACAGCAGGGATCTGCGTCCAACTTGCACACCAGGATTTACACCAGGTTTCAGCTGGCCTAAGTCTTTGCGCCCAAAATTGAGCGTGGAATTCAGCACTCGATGCTATTTTATAAAGAACGCTCATCACAGAGAGCCCTTTATAGAATAGCATTGAGCACTGATTTTTATCAGTGCCTAATTTTGAGCACCATTTACAGAAGATTCCCCCTAATGGAGGAGATTCTATATATGGCACCTAAAAAAAAAAATCAACGCTGAAATCAGTGCTGACTAAGCATATTCTATAATTGACACCTAGATTTAGGCGCCAATTATAGAATATGCTTAGTTGATATTTCAGCACCTAAATCTTTAGCTGGCACGTAGATTTAGGTGCACTGGGCCATATTCTATAACTAGGTGTCTAAATTTCAGAACATCCATGAAATGCCCATTTACCTCACCCATAACCATGCCCCTTTTGCCTCTGCGCATTAGAAGTTCGGCGCACATCATTACAGAATACACTTAGCAAGTTGTGTGCCTAAATTCTAGTCAGGCATTCTTCCTACGAAATCCAGACACACAGCTGAAATATAAATCTAGCAATGACGGTCTGTCTGTTTATGAGGTCTTACTATTCCAAAATTTGTTTGGCTAATCAAAAAAACAAAGTTGTTTGCCTACAAAAGGCAGAATAACTAGTCATGCATGTGGGTGACATTATCCAACAGTGCCAACACGTAGCAACTTC
The DNA here is from genome assembly GCF_901765095.1 of Microcaecilia unicolor. NCBI lineage: Eukaryota > Metazoa > Chordata > Amphibia > Gymnophiona > Siphonopidae > Microcaecilia > Microcaecilia unicolor. The sequence continues at coordinate 55,957,690 of NC_044033.1, read as the reverse complement.
TGAAAAGGATTTTCTGTGTATGCATAGAAACTTTCATGTAGGTGCCAGCTTCAGCTCGTGAAGTCCCCTCAACATAGGCGGTCGGTGGCCCAACTGTTTGGGGAGGCTAAAGGGGGCGGGGTTAGGGGTGGTGCTTACATCCATAATTGTCTGACAACACACAGAAAAACAAAAGTAAAAGTAAAATAGTCACAATTAATACCTTTTATTACATTTAGATATTAGATATGTATCATATGTCAAAGAAAAAAAGTGGTTGCTCAAAGCATATATTAACCAATGTATACTATTCAAAAATGTTATCAATTACTAAAAAACACTGCTATTTCCATCCATGGAAAATCCCAAAATGAAATGGTCACATTAGTGAAGTAACATCCAGCGACTAGAGTGCGGGTCTGTGCTTACAGGGCACCCACAGCTCTAAGTTTGTTTAAGCACTGGGCCTGCCTAAGAGCAGATAAAGCAACGTCAGCAGTGGCAGGAAAGCAGGGAAGTAGAGCCTGTTATATGGGCAGTGCTATATTTGGCCAGTTTAACTTAACTGGCTAAGAGGTGAATAATGTTAAAGGTAGGCTGGCTGCACATAACTGGATATTTAATACTGGTATCCAGAAATGGCTCAGCATTGAATATCTGGGCATATGTTTTGGTGCCGCTCCTGGCTGAATATTACTTCCTCAGTCTCAAAGTAGTTTTTCTTGTGATCTTCTGTTTGGCTAAGAGGATTTTGGAGCAGCAGGGACCCTCATTTGTCTTTCTCTTCTGATGTTGTGCTGCATACTGTTCCCTTCTTTCTGCGGAAGGTGGTTTCTCCTTTTCATTTGAACCAGATGGTTTCTAGTCTTGTCTTTCAGAAGGCCCTGGGGTTGGGACTGTCACAGACTCTCCATAAAATAGACATTTGCAGAGTGCTTCTCTGCTACTTGGAGGTTGCTAATTCTTTTTAGATGCCATATCTTCCTTTTACCTTCTTTTATGTTCCTTCTAAGCAACATGTGGCCTCAAAATGTTTGATTGTGTGCTGGATTACGTGGACTATTGAATCAGCTTACATTCTTCAGGAAATTAAGGTTCATCAAGGCCTTAGACTCACTCTACCAGGTTGAAGGCTGTGTCCTGAGCTGAAGCAGAGGTCATTGCAACAGAAGATATTTGCAGGGTTGCAGGATGGTCCTCCCTCCATTCTTTTGTTAAACATCATAAGCTTGAAATTTGAGCTAGGTGGAACAATGACTTTGGTGGGATAGTCCAGGAAGGTATTGTCTTCCTTTCACCCTGTGGGTTTAAAGTTCTGGTACATCCCATAGGTCTGGACTGGTTTAGCAAGATAAGGAAGGTGAAATTAGTTTTTACCTGTTAATTTCCTTTCCTTTACCCTGCTAGACCAGTCTAGGACCTGTCCCAGAAGACTGACGGATTCTGTAAATTCCTATGTCTTAAGTCTGTGACCTGTCTGTATCAGTTCTGCAAAGGTAGCCCTAAGGTGTGCCTCTTCTGGGTTCAGTTTGGTTGTCTTTTTTTTTCCCAATCTCTAAATTATTTTGGTCTCTCTGAATGGCTTTGGTGTTAGAATACTGGAATATTCCTGGCTGTACCACGTTATACTAATGATGTCATCAGAATTTTAAAGTCTCTGCTCAGAAGACATACAGTGGTGGAAATAAGTATTTGATCCCTTGCTGATTTTGTAAGTTTGCCCACTGACAAAGACATGAGCAGCCCATAATTGAAGGGTAGGTTATTGGTAACAGTGAGAGATAGCACATCACAAATTAAATCCGGAAAATCACATTGTGGAAAGTATATGAATTTATTTGCATTCTGCAGAGGGAAATAAGTATTTAATCCCTCTGGCAAACAAGACCTAATACTTGGTGGCAAAACCCTTGTTGGCAAGCACAGCGGTCAGACGTCTTCTGTAGTTGATGATGAGGTTTGCACACATGTCAGGAGGAATTTTGGTCCACTCCTCTTTGCAGATCATCTCTAAATCATTAAGAGTTCTGGGCTGTCGCTTGGCAACTCGCAGCTTCAGCTCCCTCCATAAGTTTTCAATGGGATTAAGGTCTGGTGACTGGCTAGGCCACTCCATGACCCTAATGTGCTTCTTCCTGAGCCACTCCTTTGTTGCCTTGGCTGTATGTTTTGGGTCATTGTCGTGCTGGAAGACCCAGCCACGACCCATTTTTAAGGCCCTGGCGGAGGGAAGGAGGTTGTCACTCAGAATTGTACGGTACATGGCCCCATCCATTCTCCCATTGATGCGGTGAAGTAGTCCTGTGCCCTTAGCAGAGAAACACCCCCAAAACATAACATTTCCACCTCCATGCTTGACAGTGGGGACGGTGTTCTTTGGGTCATAGGCAGCATTTCTCTTCCTCCAAACACGGCGAGTTGAGTTCATGCCAAAGAGCTCAATTTTTGTCTCATCTGACCACAGCACCTTCTCCCAATCACTCTCGGCATCATCCAGGTGTTCACTGGCAAACTTCAGACGGGCCGTCACATGTGCCTTCCGGAGCAGGGGGACCTTGCGGGCACTGCAGGATTGCAATCCGTTATGTCGTAATGTGTTACCAATGGTTTTCGTGGTGACAGTGGTCCCAGCTGCCTTAAGATCATTGACAAGTTCCCCCCTTGTAGTTGTAGGCTGATTTCTAACCTTCCTCATGATCAAGGATACCCCACGAGGTGAGATTTTGCGTGGAGCCCCAGATCTTTGTCGATTGACAGTCATTTTGTACTTCTTCCATTTTCTTACTATGGCACCAACAGTTGTCTCCTTCTCGCCCAGCGTCTTACTGATGGTTTTGTAGCCCATTCCAGCCTTGTGCAGGTGTATGATCTTGTCCCTGACATCCTTAGACAGCTCCTTGCTCTTGGCCATTTTGTAGAGGTTAGAGTCTGACTGATTCACTGAGTCTGTGGACAGGTGTCTTTCATACAGGTGACCATTGCCGACAGCTGTCTGTCATGCAGGTAACGATTTGATTTGGAGCATCTACCTGGTCTGTAGGGGCCAGATCTCTTACTGGTTGGTGGGGGATCAAATACTTATTTCCCTCTGCAGAATGCAAATAAATTCATATACTTTCCACAATGTGATTTTCCGGATTTAATTTGTGATGTGCTATCTCTCACTGTTACCAATAACCTACCCTTCAATTATGGGCTGCTCATGTCTTTGTCAGTGGGCAAACTTACAAAATCAGCAAGGGATCAAATACTTATTTCCACCACTGTAATCAATAGGTCTGGACTGGTTTTAGTAGAATGCAAGGAAAATAAATTAACAGGTATTTTCTTTAGAGTAATAATATCTGTTTTCTTTCAGATTTAAATCGGCACTTGTCTTTTTTTAGGTAAAGATGTGTTAAATGTTTGAATAAGGGCTCCTTTTACAAAGATGCGGTAGTGATTCCTGGTGCGGCAAATGCAATGAAGTCCATTCAATTCCTATGGGCTTTAGCACAGGAGCCCTTACTGCCACTTCAATGGGTGGCGGCAAGTGCTCCCCCTTGCATGGCCACAAGGTATGAGCAATCTTACTGCATGGCCATGTCTTTTTTTGGCATTTTTATCAACTGCGGTAAAAATGGCCCCTTCTACTAGCGCAACTCCCTTTTTACCGCAGCTTAGTAAAAAAGCCCCTTAATTGTCTATCTGGCGATCTTCAGCAGAAATTAGGGAGGCTAACAGTTATCAGAAATTAGGAAGGCTAACAAACTGAGGAATACAATAATAAGTGATTTCAATTACCCCGATATTGACTGGGTAAATGTAAGATCAGGGCATGCTAGGGAGGTAAAATTCCTTGACGAAATCAAGCACTGCTTTATGGAGCAGCTGGTAAAGGAGCCAAAAAGAGGAGAAAAAAAAATTCTACGCCTAGTCCTGAGTGGAGCGCATGATCTGGTGTAGGAGGTAATAGTGTTGGGGCCACTTAATAACAGTGATCATAATATCATCAGATTTGATATCGCCTTTGGAGTAACTACACACAGGAAATCCAATAGGTTAGAATTTAACTTTCAAAAAGGAGACTATGATAAAATGAGAAGAATGGTGAAAAAAAAAAACTTAGAGGAGCAGCTGCGAAGGTCAACAATTTACATCAGGCATGGATGATGTTCAAAAATACCATCCTGGAAGCCCAGGCCAGTTATATTCCATGTATTAAAAAAGGAGGAAGGAAGACCATACGACAGGTGAAGGAAGCTATTAGAGCTAAGAGAAAATCCTTCAGAAAATGGAAGAAGGATCCAACTGAAAATAATAAGAAACAGCATAAGGAATGGCAAGTAAATGCAAAGTGCCGATAAGGAAGGCAAAGAGGTACTTTGAAAAAAAAGATTGTGTTGGAGGCAAAAACACACAGTAAAAACGTTTTTAGGTATATTAAAAGCAAGAAGCCAGCAAAAGAATCAGTTGGATCGCTAGATGACAGAGGGGTAAAAGGAGCACTCAGACAAAGCCATAGCGGAGAGATTAAATGAATTCTTTGCTTCGATCTTCACCGAGGAAGATTTGGGAGAGATACTGGGTGCCAGAAATGTTATTCAAAGCTGAAGAGTCAGAGAAACTGAATGAAATCTCTATAAATCTTGGTTTCCATTATCGCCGAAAACCGGGGACGACCATCTCAAAAACAACCTAAGGATGACCATCTCTAGGGTCGACCTAAATTTCATGATTTGGGCGTCCCCGACTGTATTATCGAACCGAAAGATGGACGTCCATCTTGTTTCAATAATACGGGTTGCCCCGCCCCTTCGCCGGGACGTCCTTAGAGATGGTCGCTCTTAGAGATGGTCGTCCCCGTTCGATTATGCCCCTCCAAGTAACCTTCCCTCTCTCCGACCACCATTGTGCCTGAAACACACGAAACTTATTCAACCACAACATTACTTTGTTACTGTTTATCTACAGGACTTGGTATACGCCTTTACGGTACTATGTAAGCCACATTGAGCCTGCAAATAGGTGTGAAAATGTGGGATACAAATGTAATAATAATAATAATAATAACCTGGACGATTTAATGGTGCAATTTGACAAATTGAAGAGTAGCAAATCGCCTGGAATGGATGGTATTCATCCCAGAGTACTGACAGAATTGAAAAATGAGCTTGCAGAACTATTGTTAGTAATAAGTAATTTAGCTTTAAAATCAAGCATGGTACTGGACAATTGAAGGATGGCCAATGTAATGCCAAGAATGTTTAAAGAATGGTAGGCTTGGAATAGGAGCCTGCCATCCTGGGAACACACAATGGTACTTTAGGTTATTATCCCACAATATTTAACACATGATGAAGTTGTGCTAATTTAGCACAGTTTAATCCTATGTTTATATCTACAGTACCTGTATTTTCTCACTCCACGATCCGTTTTGCATACAGCAGAGTGACCTGTACTTTCTCACTCCACGATCCGTTTTGCATACAGCAGAAGGAGAAATTTAAAAGAACTTTTATGTCCCTGTATTTTACCTGAGATAAGATCCTATTTTCGATGGACATAAAAAATGTGGTGTGTGCATGATGTGTCACATGATGATAGAGACTAATGTCTTTAAGGATTCAAGGACTAACAGAGAATACTCTCTATTCACTAATTATGGGGTCCTTTTAGAAAGGCATGCTGAAAAGTGGCTTGTGGTAGCATAGGTGTGGGTTTTGGGCGCTCGCAGAATTATTTTTCAGCGCGCCTGTAAAAAAGGCCTCTTTTTTTGCTGAATATGGACGTGTGGCAAAATCAAAATTACTGCGCATCCATTTTGGGTCTCTGACCTTACCACCAGCCATAGACCTAGTGGTAAATAATTTGAGCAGTAAGGACCTATACGCATTAGATGCCACTTGGCACATGTCCGAAAATAAAACCTATTTTTAAGACGCTCGTAGTAGATGCGCACAAAAAATGAAATTACCGCAGGAGCCACACGGTAGTTGGGCTGTAAGTCCATTTTGGCGTGCGTTGGGCACATGTAGGCGTCTACGCGGCTTAGTAAAAGGGGTCCTATGTTGTTTATTGTATTATTAGTTCCTGCAAAAAGATCTATGTGGGGCAGATGTTTGACTGTTCGCTTGGTTGAGCATAAAAGTACAATTAAGACTCAGAAGGTGACTTCTCTGGCGATTCATTGTGGGACTAAGCAACATGCTTTTGAGGCATTGCGCTGTCTAGCACTGCAACAGGTGGCACCGCTTTCGGGTGGTGGTGATAGATGGTGTCTTTTGCTACAGAAAGAACAGCACTTACATTTCCGGAAATCACTAAAAACCAACCTGTTCAAAAAGGCCTACCCTACCGACCCAACCTAATTGCCCAGACTCTGCACCATAACGAACCCAAAGCCCAGACTCTGAAACACAATGAACCCAAAGCACGAAATGGACATAACATAACTCTTCCGCTCAAAGATGCCATAACTCTGTTTGTACCACTCCGACCTATACTACCCAACATTACTTTGTATCTGTTTTTCTCACCGGATTTGTCTTTCTTACTGGACACTACTTTGTATTTGTTTCCTTAACGGAATCGGCAAATGCCTTTCCGATAATATGTAAGCCACATTGAGCCTGCAAATAGGTGGGAAAATGTGGGATACAAATGTAACAAACAAACAAACAAACAAACAAACAATTAAATGTTTTGCTTTTTGGGATATTTTTTTCTGCCAATGATGAAGAAGTCCTTCTCAACCAGCAGATAGCTAGGAGCTTCTTGAGGCTTTTTCCTCCTATTATTTTCATTATTCTCATTGCTTACAAGTTGTGCATGTACAGAGAACTTATATAGTTGTTTATGTTTGAACGTTACTGGTTCTCTTCCCAGTCATTAGTTCTTTAACTATTTGGATAATGCCAGGGTGGAATGAAGGCAGTTCCAGAACATCTGAATAGTGGCACTATTCAGTCTGCAATCTGGATAATTTAGGACTGCTGATGGGTCAATATTCAGATACACTTATCCATAGAGTGGCATCACTATCTGGATAGTGTTAGGGTGGGGGAAGGGTGGATTCTGCTTAACTCTTTAGATAGTTGGCAATATTCAGTCACTATGGGCCAGATTCTATTTAAAAAAATGAGCACTTTTCTATAAATGGTGCTCCAAGTTGGGTGCCATTTATAGAATAGCGAATAGTACCGAGATCTGCACCCAAGGATTTACACCAACTGAAAACTGGTGTAAATCCTTGCTCATAAATTAGGTGCAGATCCCCTGAATCTATAATACTGCATGCATTTTTAGTGAATGCCCCTGACCTACCCATGGTCCTCTCATGGCCATGCCCCCTTTTATAGTTGCGTGTTAAATAATTTGCACACGCATCTTCATAGAAATGCTTAGCAAGATGTGCTCGTAAATCCAAATTGTTGCCAATTAATGCTAATCATTGCTTGTTAGCACCCAATTGGCACTAAAGCGAATGCTACATACCTGTAGAGGGTATTCTCCGAGGACAGCAGGCTGATTGTTCTCACTGATGGGTTGACGTCCTCGGCAGCCCCCTCCATCGGAAAGTTTACTAGCAAAGGCCTTTGCTAGTCCTCGCGCGCCCATGCGCACCGCGCATGCGCAGCCGTCTTCCCGCCCGAAACCGGCTCGAGCCGGCCAGTCCAGTATGTAGCAAGACAATACACTTCAAGGGAAGACTCAACTCCAAAGGGGAGGCGGGCGGGTTTGTGAGAACAATCAGCCTGCTGTCCTCAGAGAATACCCTCTACAGGTATGTAGCATTCGCTTTCTCCGAGGACAAGCAGGCTGCTTGTTCTCACTGATGGGGTATCCCTAGCCCCCAGGCTCACTCAAAACAACAACCATGGTCAATTGGGCCTCGCAACGGCGAGGACATAACTGAAATTGACCTAAAAAATTTACCAACTAACTGAGAGTGCAGCCTGGAACAGAACAAACAGGGCCCTCGGGGGGTGGAGTTGGATCCTAAAGCCCAAACAGGTTCTGAAGAACTGACTGCCCGAACCGACTGTCGCGTCGGGTATCCTGCTGCAGGCAGTAATGAGATGTGAATGTGTGGACAGATGACCACGTCGCAGCTTTGCAAATTTCTTCAATAGAGGCTGACTTCAAGTGGGCTACCGACGCAGCCATGGCTCTAACATTATGAGCCGTGACATGACCCTCAAGAGCCAGCCCCGCCTGGGAGTAAGTGAAGGAAATGCAATCTGCTAGCCAATTGGATATGGTGCGTTTCCCTACAGCCACTCCCCTCCTATTGGGATCAAAAGAAACAAACAATTGGGCGGACTGTCTGTGGGGCTGTGACCGCTCCAGGTAGAAGGCCAATGCTCTCTTGCAGTCCAATGTGTGCAGCTGACGTTCAGCAGGGCAGGAATGAGGACCGGGAAAGAATGTTGGCAAGACAATTGACTGGTTTAGATGGAACTCCGACACGACCTTTGGCAAGAACTTAGGGTGAGTGCGGAGGACTACTCTGTTATGATGAAATTTGGTGTAAGGGGCCTGGGCTACCAGGGCCTGAAGCTCACTGACTCTACGAGCTGAAGTAACTGCCACCAAGAAAATGACCTTCCAAGTCAAGTACTTCAGATGGCAGGAATTCAGTGGCTCGAAAGGAGGTTTCATCAGCTGGGTGAGAACGACATTGAGATCCCATGACACTGTAGGAGGCTTGACAGGGGGCTTTGACAACAGCAAGCCTCTCATGAAGCGAACAACTAAAGGCTGTCCTGAGATCGGCTTACCTTCCACATGGTAATGGTAAGCACTGATTGCACTAAGGTGAACCCTTACAGAGTTGGTCTTGAGACCAGACTCAGACAAGTGCAGAAGGTATTCAAGCAGGGTCTGTGTAGGACAAGAGCGAGGATCTAGGGCCTTGCTGTCACACCAGACGGCAAACCTCCTCCAATGGAAGAAGTAACTTCTCTTAGTGGAATCTTTCCTGGAAGCAAGCAAGATGCGGGAGACACCCTCTGACAGACCCAAAGAGGCAAAGTCTACGCCCTCAACATCCAGGCCGTAAGAGCCAGCGACTGGAGGCTGGGATGCAGAAGTGCCCCTTCGTCCTGTGTGATGAGGGTCGGAAAACACTCCAATCTCCACGGTTCTTCGGAGGACAACTCCAGAAGAAGAGGGAACCAGATCTGACGCGGCCAAAAAGGAGCAATCAGAATCATGGTGCCTCGGTCTTGCTTGAGTTTCAACAAAGTCTTCCCCACCAGAGGTATGGGAGGATAAGCATACAGCAGACCCTCCCCCCAGTCCAGGAGGAAGGCATCCGATGCCAGTCTGCCGTGGGCCTGAAGCCTGGAACAGAACTGAGGGACTTTGTGGTTCACTCGAGATGCGAAGAGATCTACCAAGGGGGTGCCCCACACCTGGAAGATCTGTCGTACTACACGGGAATTGAGCGACCACTCGTGAGGTTGCATAATCCTGCTCAACCTGTCGGCCAGACTGTTGTTTACGCCTGCCAGATATGTGGCTTGGAGCCCCATGCCGTGACGGCGAGCCCAGAGCCACATGCTGACGGCTTCCTGACACAGGGGGCGAGATCCGGTGCCCCCCTGCTTGTTGACATAGTACATGGCAACCTGGTTGTCTGTCTGAATTTGGATAATTTGGTGGGACAGCCGATCTCTGAAAGCCTTCAGAGCGTTCCAGATCGCTCGTAACTCCAGAAGATTGATCTGCAGATCGCGTTCCTGGAGGGACCAGCTTCCTTGGGTGTGAAGCCCATCGACATGAGCTCCCCATCCCAGGAGGGACGCATCCGTGGTCAGCACCTTTTGTGGCTGAGGAATTTGGAAGGGACGTCCCAGAGTCAAATTGGAGCAAATCGTCCACCAATATAGGGATTTGAGAAAACTCGTGGACAGGTGGATCACGTCCTCTAGACCCCCGGCGGCCTGATACCACTGGGAGGCTAGGGTCCATTGAGCAGATCTCATGTGAAGGCGGGCCATGGGAGTCACATGAACTGTGGAGGCCATGTGGCCCAGCAATCTCAACATCTGCCGAGCTGTGATCTGCTGGGACGCTCGCACCCGCGAGACGAGGGACAACAAGTTGTTGGCCCTCGTCTCTGGGAGATAGGCGCGAGCCGTCCGAGAATCCAGCAGAGCTCCTATGAATTCGAGTTTCTGCACTGGGAGAAGATGGGACTTTGGATAATTTATCACAAACCCCAGTAGCTCCAGGAGGCGAATAGTCATCTGCATGGACTGCAGGGCTCCTGCCTCGGATGTGTTCTTCACCAGCCAATCGTCGAGATATGGGAACACGTGCACCCCCAGTCTGCGAAGTGCCGCTGCTACTACAGCCAAGCACTTTGTGAACACCCTGGGTGCAGAGGCGAGCCCAAAGGGTAGCACACAGTACTGGAAGTGGCGTGTGCCCAGCTGAAATCGCAGATACTGTCTGTGAGCTGGCAGTATCGGGATGTGAGTGTAGGCATCCTTCAAGTCCAGAGAGCATAGCCAATCGTTTTGCTGAATCATGGGAAGGAGGGTGCCCAGGGAAAGCATCCTGAATTTTTCTTTTACGAGATATTTGTTCAGGGCCCTTAGGTCTAGGATGGGACGCATCCCCCCTGTCTTCTTTTCCACAAGGAAGTACCTGGAATAGAATCCCAGCCCTTCCTGCCCGGATGGCACGGGCTCGACCGCATTGGCGCTGAGAAGGGCGGAGAGTTCCTCTGCAAGTACCTGCTTGTGCTGGAAGCTGTAAGACTGAGCTCCCGGTGGACAATTTGGAGGTTTTGAGGCCAAATTGAGGGTGTATCCTTGCCGGACTATTCGCAGAACCCACTGATCGGAGGTTACGAGAGGCCACCTTTGGTGAAAAGCTTTCAACCTCCCTCCGACTGGCAGGTTGCCCGGCACTGACACTTGGATGTCGGCTATGCTCTGCTGGAGCCAGTCAAAAGCTCGCCCCTTGCTTTTGCTGGGGAGCCGCGGGGCCTTGCTGAGGCGCACGCTGCTGACGAGAGCGAGCGCGCTGGGGCTTAGCCTGGGCCGCAGGCTGTCGGGAAGGAGGATTGTACCTTCGCTTACCAGAAGCATAGGGACCAGTCTTCCTTCCCCCGAAAAATCTTCTACCTGTAGAGGTAGATGCTGAAGGCTGCCGGCGGGAGAACTTGTCGAATGCGGTGTCCCGCTGGTGGAGAGACTCTACCACCTGCTCGACTTTTTCCCCAAAAATGTTGTCCGCACGGCAAGGCGAGTCCGCAATCCGCTGCTGGATTCTATTCTCCAGGTCGGCGGCACGCAGCCATGAGAGCCTGCGCATCACCACACCTTGAGCAGCGGCCCTGGACGCAACATCAAAAGTGTCATAAACTCCTCTGGCCAGGAATTTTCTGCACGCCTTCAGCTGCCTGACCACCTCCTGAAAAGGCTTGGCTTGCTCAGGGGTGAAAATTACGGGAAGGGCAGAAAACCCGAATGGGTCTTCCGGAACACTTCCGGAGCGCTTCCCGAACTTTTTTAAAGAAAAACAAGGAAAAAACACGTCGAAAAGGACGCGCGAGGTCGACTCTCTGGGGCACGAACGGCGTAACACGACCGTACCGAGCGCGGACGAAAGAAGACTGGCCGGCTCGAGCCGGTTTCGGGCGGGAAGACGGCCGCGCATGCGCGGTGCGCATGGGCGCGCGAGGACTAGCAAAGGCCTTTGCTAGTAAACTTTCCGATGGAGGGGGCTGCCGAGGACGTCAACCCATCAGTGAGAACAAGCAGCCTGCTTGTCCTCGGAGAATTGGTTGGTTAATTAAATTGTAAGGGAATTTGTGTGCACAGTTTTGAGCGCCATATATAGAATCCGGGGTTACCTGTATAGCTATCCAGGCACATTTAGGCCATCAAGAAAGGATGTCTTAACAAACTGCACAACTATCTGGATAGCAGTAGTATATCTCCACTATCCATACCGCTAGCAGTGGTCACTGGTGACAAGTATATTCAGCGTCTCCAGATTGGCAGATAGCAGTGCTGAATATACTTAATAGATTTTAATGCTCCACTTGATGTTTACTCAAATGGCGCAGTCAGCAAATATTTAGAGATCTTTATCTATCTATATGAGGATGATTATAATACCTGTGAAACTCAAAATATGGGACTTAGAACCCATGCAACAAAACCATTTTCTTAAAACTTACCTGGGCCATAAATCTCTCTTTTCTACCACTTTACATTTCTTTAAAAAAAAAATACAAATAAAAATAATTCTTATTTTACCTTGGGGGATCTTGTAAGTAAGTTCTTCTGGCTTCCTTAACTTTCGTAGCAAGTGATCACTGTGAATGTTGATTCCCATTCCAATGAAAAACAGTAGAATACCTATAAGTAGAAAAGCAAGCATTACTGTTTAATTGATGCCTTTTCCTATTACTATGCAGAAAGAGGGAGGGGGGGGGGGGGAGGCAATTTCCAAAAGCTATTTACCCAGATAAGTACTGATCTGCCTGGTAAGTTGGCTGTTTGTACACTGCCTCCCACATCAGTGTGGATAAAATGATGCACATCAGGTACTCACATAATTTAGCTTTGCACTGCATGAAGGTATGTAGAGGTAGGGTTAGGCCAAACAACGCAAATAACATGCATAGTTCTGCATTCTCAAAACATCATTTTTCTTGGAAAAAGTACCTGCACAAAAAGCCACTGCAAATGTCTGTGGACATTTCCTTTAAAAACTGAGACGTCTGGCAAGCAGTGAGGGGTGTGTGTGTGTGTTGGGGGGGGGGGGGGGGGGGGGCAGGAGAGGACTTTCTGTTTTCTGTTTCTTTAAGGTCACTCTGACTCCTTTAAAGAATGGTAAGCTTGGAATAGGAGCCTGCCATCCTGCATTAATGTGGTTGGGAACACACAATGGTACCTTAGGTCAGTATCCCACAATTTTTAACACATGATGAACCATACTAATTTAGCACAGTTTAATCATATGCTTGTATCTTACCAGCAATTATTAGGGTGAAATGACTTGCCAGGAATTATCAGTAGGATTTGGCTTCCCTTGCTCTCAGACTACTTTTCTCACCATTAACTTCTTCTAAACTACTCTTTCAAATTAGTCAAATATGTCATTTACATTTAAATTAGAAATTCTGGCCAGAATTGTGTATGAGGCACTACATGATTATAGGTGGCATTTGGATGATGCACAGGTGGTCAGTGATCCTAAATGTTTGGGTATTTTTGTGATGAGTCCTGTCCCTTGAGTAATACAACCTATTCTATAGCTATAAAAACATAATACAAGATGGTAGATGATGCAAAATGGCTCATACAGTTTGCTCAGCAGTGATTTCTCCATTTTGACTAGATATGCATTCAAATTCACCTGACACCAGCTTCTTATTTCCCCGTATCCTCACCCAGCCATTCAAAGTGTTTAGGATTGTCGCTGCTGCTTTATGCAAGTTACCCTATACTACTTTGGAAATCCTATCACTACTGTTTGGGGCATTTTCCTCTATGCCTTCAATTTACGGTTACTGCTGCTGCTCCATGTGGTATATTCCTGTCTTCACTGCTGTTTTGGTCTGTAATTGCTGCTTCATACAGGTTACTCCAGTGCTTCCTTTTGATCCATAACCGAAAAACATCTTGAAACGTTGTTTTACCTCTTTAGTTATCTTTTCTTCAGTTTGCATTTCTTTTCTCATCTCTTTCACCTTTAGCAAATAGTCTTCCCTGTGTTCATCTTTTTTGAAATCCTTTGTACTTTTTGAATGTTAATTTAGAAATGTCCTCTTTTACTGACTGGGTGAATGATTCTTTAAGGCTGTATAATGCAGTACACCCTCCTTATATATGAAATCCTGCTGTACATAGATCCCCCGATTCTGTAAAGGTCGTCAAAAATTGTGCATGCAAACTTAGGCGCATTCCCAATTTGCATGCACAATTTAATTGAATAACAAGTCAGTTAGTGCCAGTAATTTGCATTTAAGCAAGCAATTATTGGCACTAATTACATTTAATTGGGACCAACATGCGTAAAGTTAGGCACAGGATCTGCACCTAAAATGTATGTGCATTCCAAAAAAGGGGGCACAGAAATGGGAGGGTCATGGGCATTTCAGGGTGGAACAGGGAGTGGCTTCAAGTTATGCGCATAATTGCTCCGTGTGTAAATTTAGGTGCGGGCATTTGCACCACATTTTTGTTGGTGCAAATTTCCATGCCTAAATTTACACACAACTTTCTGCTTAACCATGTGTTCTCAATCTATGCGGGATGTAAAGAACAACTCGCAAAAAAAACTCCAGACCGCCCAAAACACAGCTGTCAGGCTATTTGGTAAATCACGCTTCGAAAGTGCTAAACCCCTCCGAGAAAAGCTTCACTGGCTCCAAATCAAAGAACGGATCATCTTCAAAATCTGCACCTTTGTCCATCTAATTATCTACGGCGTAGTCCCAGGATATATGACCTCATAGATCTACCAATCAGAAACAGAATCGGATCATCATGATCATACCTAAACTTATATTACTCAAATTGCAAAGGACTTAAATAAAAAACAACTTACGCATCCAGCTTCTCCTATGTAAGCGCACAACTATGGAATGGACTCCCAAAAGCTGTAAAAATAATCCATGACCATTTAAACTTCAGAAAATCACTAAAAACCAACCTCTTCAAAAAGGCTTATCCCACCAATCCAACGTAAATCCCCACACCCAGCAACAGAGCACAACCAATGATCGTACTGGACAATATACAACCCTCATTCCCTTCGACCTTCACGGTGCCTGACACACACCTACCTCATTCGACCACAATACAACCTTGTATTTGTTATTAACCGACTGGCGAACGTCTTTATGGTATTATGTAAGCACATTGAGCCTGCAAATAGGTGGGAAAATGTGGGGTAGAAATGTAACAAATAAATAAATAAACCACACCAAATTTTAGGCACGGCTTATAGAATACCGTTTAAGCGGGATTTTTTGGCGCCGATCTGACATGCAGGTTAGGATGCGCTCAATTCTGGTGGTATTTTGGAAAAGGATCTGCTGATGTACAGTTGTTATTTCAACTTACATGTGTAAGTGTTAGTACTTCCACATGTATGTCAGCCATTTTGGAAATTTATATGTAAATGCTGCTAATGAAATACAGAAGCCACAATCTTTCTTTATTTCGATTTAGAGAGGGAAATAAACAATGGAGGATTAAGGAGAATAACTCCCCTATTCCTTCCTGTAAGGGACTGGTGCAATGAGCACTTTTTAAAATCTTGTGGTCTTGGTTTCCTTTTCTGGTTTGTCACTACTTTGTCTATCTGTTGAGACCATTCCTCTGATTCTGTTCATTTGACCATTTTGTTTTACCATTTCCTTGGCATTCAGCTGAAGAACACCAACTTCACTGGCACCACTGTTTACAAAGCTGCGCGCTAATGTTTTGGAAGTTCTGGCTCACAATACAAATTCTGATTGTAGTTTTTTTTCCTACAATCCTACTCTGGGAAATTGTGCCATTACATCTTCCAGATTTATAGAGATTTCATTCAGTTTCTCTGACTAGTCAGCTTTGAACACCATTTCTGGCACCGGTATCTCTCCCAAATCTTCCTCAGTGAAGACCAAAGCAAAGTATTCATTTATTTTTGTTACATTTGTACCCCGCGCTTTCCCACTCATGGCAGGCTCAATGCAGCTTACATGGGGCAATGGAGGGTTAAGTGACTTGCCCAGAGTCACAAGGAGCTGCCTGTGCCTGAAGTGGGAATTGAACTCAGTTCCCCAGGACCAAAGTCCACCACCCTAACCACTAGGCCACTCTCCACTATGGCTTTGTCTTCTCTGAGTGCCCCTTTTACCCCCTCGGTGATCTAGCGGTTCAACTGATTCTTTTTGCTGGCTTCTTGCTTCTAATATACCTTAAAAAGTCTTTACTATGTTTTTTTGCCTCCAATGTCATCTTTTTTCAAACTCCCTCTTTGCTTTCCTTCTCAGTGCTTTGCATTGACTTCCCATTTTTTATGGTGTTCTTTATTATTTTCAGTCAGATCCTTATTCCATTTTCTGAAGGATTTTCTTTTAGCTCTAATATCTTCCTTCATCTCACTTTTTAACCATGTCGGCTGTAGTTTGGCCTCTCTTCCTCATTTTTTAATAGATGGAATATAACTGGCCCGGGCTTCCAGGATGCTATTTTTGAACGGCATCCATGCTTGATGTAAAATTTTGATCTTCGCAGCTGTTTTTTTTCCATACCATTCTTCTAATTTTATCATAGTCTCCTTTTTGAAAGTTAAATGCTAATGTATTGGAGTTCCTGTGTGTACTTACTGCAGAACCAATATCAAATCTGATGATATTATGATCACTGTCATCAAGTGGCCCCAGCACCATAACCTCCTACAGCAGATTATGCTCTCCAGTAAGGACTGTAAAGAGTATGTAGGCAGCCCTGGGGAACAGAAAGAAAAGAGGAGAGAGAGGGATTACAAATTTCAGCATGCCCCAAAGGAACCCTGGGGTAAGCAAGAATACCCCAGGTACAGGCAGGCAATACCCAGGGAAGAGCCCGAAATAGGAAACTACAACTCCCAGCATGCCCCAAGGGAACCTGGGGATAAGAGAAATTGTGTGCACTCCCGGGAGTCAACAGAGGAGGGCCGCAGGGGAAGGAGGAAGGCTGATTCTCCAACCTGGTGGAAGAGGTGGTGGAACAAGTGGGTGGAGAAAGAAGGGACTCCAAAGAACTTTAATGAAGAAAAGGGTGAGCAACTGGGAGAGGGGCGGGGTGAGGAGAATATGGATTGGGCTCCTGAGGAGAGAGAGGGGGAGAGTGAGCCTTGCCCTTTGGAGTTGACTGAACCGGAGAACACCCTGGAAGAGCCGATGGACTTCTCTGCTCTGGCTCAGGGAAAGCCAAGGAAGTAGCGGGGCCAAGCGGGAGGAGGTCAGGTAAGAGAGAGTGACTGACCAAGAGGGTGGGACCCTAGGCTTTGAGCCCGCGCAGAGCCATATTGTGTTTTGAAAGCCTGGCTAACCTGAACTGTGTTTTGAAAGCCTGGCTAACCTGAACTGTGGTTTGAAAGCCTGGCTAACCGGAACTGTGTTTCGAAAGCCTGGCTAACCTGAACTGTGTTTTGAAAGCCTGGCTAACCTGAACTGTGGTTTGAAAGCCTGGCTAACCTGAACTGTGGTTTGAAAGTCTGGCTAACCTGAACTGTGTTTTGAAAGCTCGGCTAACCTGAACTGTGTTTTGAAAGCCTGGCTAGCCTGAACTGTGTTTTGAAGGCCAGGCTGGGGGGGGTTTAAAGCCTGGCTAAACTGAACTGTATTTTGGTAAGCCTAGCTAAACTGAACCGGGTGTTTTTTTTTGCTTTTGGCTGCTCCTCTCTAGGAGAGACAGAGAGAGGAAGCAGCTGCTGAAGCCTGGCCTGTGTACCAAACCGGCTTGAGTAAGGTAAACGGTAACAGGGATTTGTTTTGTGTTTTGGATCTGTACTTGAAAGAAGGAGGGACACCCTTCCTATGCAGTAAATAGCTTTATTTTGAGTTGGAGGTGAGCCCGGCTGGAGAGTGTTCTTTTGTTTGGGGAGCTGCAACCTCGGAGTGAAGGGGAGCAACCTAACAGGACTAGGTCTAGAATTTTTCTTCCTCTTGTTGGCTCCTGTACCAGCTGCTCCATAAAGTAATCCTTGATTTCAGTTGGCTCTGACAGTTCCAGATATTATGGCCATTCCTAAGAAAGCAGCAAGCAGGTGGATATAATAGCCCAGTGGTCAGTGCAGTGAACAGTGAACAATAGGACCCAGTTTCAATTTCCATTTTAACTCTTCAATTTCATTACAAATATGTGAGCTCTCCTGGAACAGATAAATACCTCACGTACCTAAATATATGTGACCTGCAAGCCTGAGGGATATTATAGTGGTGGAGTTTTAGGTACAGTAGGTTTTCTCTGTTTCTGAAGGACTCACCATACAGGAATGGGTTTAAGTGGGATTTGTACCTGGGTCCCTTTATGTGAAGGCCACTGCACTGACCACTAGGCTGCCCCTCTGAACTGCTGGGATGTCTGTGTGGCCAGTTTACTAGGATTGCTGCCAGACATCCCTATGGCTTGTTTTTCTTCATAGACGGACGTGTTGAGCATGAAAATGTCTAGCTCAAAGCCATAATTAAAACAGAACTTTAGAAGTTTTTTTCTGCTAAATGTCTCAATTCAGACTTAGATGTCATATTGAAAATGCCCTTTCATGTTGCATGTTGAAAATGTGCTTTTCTCAGTGTGACACTTTTGAAAGTGAGTGATTACCAAAAAGATAATTGACCTTATTTATGTAATTAATGTATACAGTCTTTTGGAGTCCAAATTAGGTATTCATTTGCTTTCTAGAATTTTTGATTATTATTATTTTTGTTGAGTTTTGATAGCCTGCTTGTATCCTATATTGTGCATTTTTTTTTGTCTGTTGGCTGGAGAGGAGTAAAAGTTACAGTCTGGGTGGAAAAGCTGCTCCTTCTGACTGATTGACTTGGAGTAATGAGGTGATGGTGCGTAGCAAAGGAAATGTATCTTAAGAGAGAAAGACTTCTGTAGACGTAAGCAACAAACATTGTTTGCCCTCATCAGGCAGTTTTCACCTTCTGTTAGCCTCCTATCTACCATGCACCATCACTTGTCAGGAAAAAAACCTTTATTACAATCCTTAAACTTTACTTATTTATTTTGTTCAACTGTGTACTTATTCATGTTTTACTTATCATATCTTGTGACCACTTGGGTTGAGATGTTTAGAACTCAGCTTCAACAGTGTAATCCACCAAGCATAGTATTTAACTTGCAGTGGTCTTTACGCTCAGTCACTAGCCACTCAGGGTAAAACAGAAAGTGACATTCTCAACAGTAATTCTTTACACAAAACACACAAAGGTCCTCACTAAGTCTTCAATCCTTACGTGCTCTCCAGTTTAGCCCAGTGGCATAGCCAAGGGTGGGCCCGGGTGTGCCCAGGCCCACCCACTTTGGGCTCAGGCCCACCCAGTAGCAGCACACATATGAAGTGTCTGGCAGGGATCCCCAAGCCCCACCAGCCGAAAATTCCCAACAACTGTCCTTCCTGCATACCAGCCTTCCCTCTAATGTATTCCCATCTATGCGGAAACAGGAAGTTGCATCAGAGGGAAGGCTGTGGGGCCAACATGAGCAGTGTGTATTAGTTGCTGCTCGCTGCCGGTGAAAATCTGCTATTTAAAAGATATGCAGGGGAGGGGGGTGTTTGAGAGACCATATGGCACGCAGGCGAGAGAGGGAGAGACCAAATCACTTGTGGGACAGGGCGGAGTTCTGATGCCCACCCATCTTGGGCCCAGGCCCACCCAAAATTGGGTGTCTGGCTACGCCCCTGGTTTAGCCACTCCTTTTCTAGAATTAAGACTGAGAA
Organism: Microcaecilia unicolor; assembly: GCF_901765095.1. Taxonomy (NCBI): domain Eukaryota; kingdom Metazoa; phylum Chordata; class Amphibia; order Gymnophiona; family Siphonopidae; genus Microcaecilia; species Microcaecilia unicolor. Next base: position 55,938,271 of record NC_044033.1, on the reverse strand, counting down.
CAGGCAAGCTTAGTAGATCAGGAATCATATGCAAATTAGTTGGGAGATTTCTTATACTGGTTTCTTCAAACACAATTCCACTTTATAATACCCTCTTTTCCTATCGAGATCCTCTTTTTTTTTTTTTCGAGATCCTCTTTTTAATTGCAATTTAAAACAAATATTGTCAGTACCATGAAGCATGACAATCTCTTCATTTAACCAAAAAAGCCTTTCAGTGCCTACATGACTGGCTGACATGTAAACCACTGCAGCACAGCCCTCAACAGCCCTACCCTTCAGGATAGTCAAAAGGAATCACAATAGCATTTTCTATCCTCTATGGCTGTTTTAAAGGAAAAACAAAGAAAAAAAATCATTCATCTGACTTCTCTCCTTCAGGCTTTAATCTCTACTGAGAATATTGTCAAAGTTCCAGTTCTTTCTTCTTATTCCATTCTTGTTCCATCTGGCAGAGCCTGAGGCTGAAACATTTCAAAGTCTCAGTGTTTTATTCCCTAACAGTGAGCTTGTCCCAGTGAAGAAGACCCTCCCCCTCTCTCCCCTCTACTCTCTCCAAGGAAGGGAACTATATTGCCCTCTGGGAAACTGTGAACTCCCCCTTTCTTTGTCCTGATTGGTCTATGTGCAACGCTGATGGAGCAATGACCCCAGCTTCCTAAAGCACAAGGAACCTGCTGGTGGGTTCCTTCCCCCCATCTCTTAAAGGGTAAGCACTCCTTAACAACTTCCAGCATTCTAAGAAGCTTCTAGCCAACCCTAGCAGTTTCAACAGCTAAACAGGACCAGCTTCCATGTAGATTACATCCTAGGATCATGAGTCTAGAGTCGGAGTAGCCTAGTGGTTAGTGCAGTGGACTTTGATCCTGGGGAACTGAGTTGAATTCCCACTGCAGCTCCTTGTGACTCTGGGCAAGTCAATTAATCCTCCATTGCCCCTGGTACAAATAAGTACCTGAATATACTATGTAAACCACTTTGAAAGTAGTTGCAAAAACCACAGAAAGGCAGTATATCAAGTCCCATTTCCCTTCCCCTTCCCTTCATGTTTATACACCTCCTTATTGCTCCAGACCCCTCCTTATCACACTCTGACAATTAAATCATTCAAGCTTTACAATAATTATATTTCTATAATGCAGATAATATTCAGTAAGCATCCATTCTGTGTTCTTATAACAACAAAACACTCATAGGACTTGAAGAGTCTGTTGAACTTCTCAGGGCCAGTGTTAGCAATTGTGGGGCCCTGTGCAGACCAGTTCAGTGGGCCCCAGCACTGATGCCCGCCCCCCCGCCTGTGCCCACTCGCGCCTGCCACCATAAGCCATAATTTATCAGTTTAAAAGGAGGTTTAGAGCTCTCGAAACCTCACCTCGTCCCATACCTTGTTATGCATCCACCACATTTCAGTAGAGAGTGGCAGTGGCAGCAACATCCATATCCCGTCAGCTGCCGAGCCCAGAGCCTTCTCGCTGCTGCATCCTGCCCTTGCAGAAGCAGGAAGTGACAACAAAAGGGGGCGGGACGCAGCAGTGAGGAGGCTCTGGGCTTGGCAGTTGACGGGATATGGAAATCGCTACTGCTGCCTGATGCTCTACTGAAATGTGGTTGCTCATTAAGGTACAGAGCAGGGAGGTGTTCCGAGACAGAAGGACAGATGTGCCAGAGATGCGGGGTCCCTAGGAGTGTGAGGCCCTGTGCGATCGCTCTTGTCGCCCCTGCCTAAGACCGGCCCTGGAACTTCTAAAGATATGTCAGCATTGAAATGCTAATGCTGCCACTGATGGGTGAACACAAATCTACTCAATAAATCAATACATTTTCATAGATTCTGACAAAGGTTTTTTTTTTAATGACCTATGATGGTGGATGGAAGGCTAACAAAAGTGAAAATTGCCCGACTGATGAGGGCAAGAAATGTTCATTGCTTATATCTACTAAGGCCTTTTTCTCCTTAAGATATAACTCAATTTGTGAAACTTTGATCAAGAGCTGAATTTAAAAGCATGTTTAAGCACAAATGTACTATTTTTAAATAAAATTGAAGAAAATAAGCGGATGTATCTGTTTTCACAATGGGTTGCAAAGAGGCCTTTTGCTGCCCATGAGTTGGGAAGGATAATATTCAAAACTATTTATGTAGGTAAATTATCTTGAGGATAAATGATGGCAGCAGACTGGAGGAGCAGCCAAGATGTGTTTGACTGACAGAAACAAGGAAAGGCATGGAGATGAGAGGTGAAGGGAAGAGAAAGAAGCATTATGAAGCAGAAACTTGAGAGTGGGGTTAGAAAAGTGTGAGAACTCAGGGCCTGGGGGTAAAAGTGAGGACCCAGACAGAAAGTAGAGTCTCTGATACTAAGTGGGGTGTGTAGTTGGAAATGTTAAGCTAGAAGGGCATGAGTGAGGACTGAGATGAGATTTTGGCTGTGAGATAGGCATAAGAAAGGGGGCTGAAGGGTGATGAGGAATCAAAAGGTAGTCTGAAGGATCTGGAAGGCTATGGAAAGGTAAGAGTCAGTGGAAAAGGGTTGGGGAATGAGTAAAATTGAAGCTGGGGAGAACATGGAAGAGGAGTAGTGGAAACAGAGGCAGGGAAGGGGATGAATCTAGGAAAGGACTTTTCTTTTTAAAAATTTTTGGCAGTGGCAGGGGTAGGGAAGATATTAGATTGCATTCAGCAGTTCAGTATCCTCAATCATTTTGAAAAGTTGGCTGCTATTGTGTGAGGAATTCTGGGTTTGTAGAGATAAATTCTTCTCTGCCTGGACTTGCAGTTCTAGGACCTGTGTTGGCTTCAGGGTGTACAAATATTATCCAGCAGACTGGAGCTTTATGAATGCTATAGGCAACCCCTTGCACTCCAGTTAGATCAAACAGCAGGCTGAATGTAACAACAGAATACTTTACTTAAATGCACTTTAACTTACTGTATACATTAATACAAAGGAAATTATAGGCAGGGATATAAACAGTTTTGGGATTACGTACAAAGGCATAGAACATTAAGAATTGATTTACAGATATACCCTTAAGTTCAGTAAACCTGGCAGCTAAAGTTGCTGACAGGAAAAATAAGTAAAACCCTTTTTTTATCATGTACACATTGTTCTGTTTGAGCCGAAATATCACAGAGAAAGTAGATATGTGCTATTGGAAGAACGGGTCAGTAACATCATCCAGACGTCACCAGCTGTGTGGCTAGATGATCACGCTGTCCATGGAGAACCTTTGTTCCTTGTTTCAGCTTCTCTCATCCTGTCCCTGCAATTGGCATCCCAAGGGAGGGGATGGAACAGAAAACAGAATGTTCTTTTCTGTAGTTTCCCTGCTTCAGTCTCACCCCTTCTGTCCTCTACATTGTTGCTGGTTGCCAAGGAGGGGGGGGGGGGGGGGGGTTCTAGAGCAGAAAGCAGAGAACAGCTGTTCTCTGCAGAATTGATTTGAGGCACTTTCCCTTAGAGTCAGAGCATATGCCCTCTGTTATGGAACTTCTGCCTTTATTCAAAGACAAGTTGAACAGAGCTGTGGATGTAGTCATCATAATCCTGATCTCTTTTTGCAGAACCATTTTTAGACTGGAGCAGGCTTAGTGTTCTGCCCCCAGTGGTGAGTACGGGCCTTGTATCTATTCTTTATATCATGAATCTAAATACAGTAGTTTATTTAATGCTTTCATTTCTTAGGATTTTCAGTGCTGCATGTACTTCCTGATTAATGTGGGAGCAAAATATTCTGTAGTCCAGCATGTGAATGCAGCCTCTCTTGCTTAGTGTATAAGCTTTACTCTTGGTGGCTTTTCTCTCAGCTCAGCTTGAGCCTTTTGTCTACCTAATGTCATTTACCGATTATCTTCACAATCTATGCTCTGATGGATGAGCCAGGGTGTGACCTCTCCTTCCAATCTTAGACTGCCCTCAAAGACCTCCTCTGTGACCTGGTCTCAGTTTGTATCTGTTGATCCCCTTGCCCTGCCCTCGGGTCTTGTGGGTGTTCTCTTTGCTCTCCCCTGACCCTACAAGGCAGATGCTTCCATCTTGCCTCAGGAGCATGTGCTCCCCCGCCTGCTCACCTGAAGCGAACTCACTTTTTCACCCTGTTGCAAAATCTCCATACCCTACTTCAATTCATCTGCCAAACCCCTACACCTCTTCAGATCATTACTCTCACCTCTCAGTAACCTTGGGCAACAAGATTCTTAATTTCTACCATGAGCTGTAATTAAATTAACTACTTTCATTTGTAATAAAGTGAAATTTCAGAAAAGAACAGAGTCTTATTGTGGCACTGATGTGCAGGGTTTATATTCATGAGTTTGCATGTGCATGCTTACAAGATCAGAGTCAGTTAGGTTGTCTTTTTCACTCCCCATTTCCTTTGTTTTTTGCACCCCTCCATTTTTGCTTTTAACTCTTTCACTGCTCTCTTTCATTCCTTCCTCTTGCTGTTACCTGTCTCACACCTTTTCTTGTTTTCACCTCTCTCACATTTTCTACCCACTTGCTTTTACCTTTCACATTGGAATAGCCACAGAGACGGGAGAAAGTGCTGACTGCTTCCTTCACGCAGAATGAGACAATCAACCCGGAGAGGTGGAAATACTGCAGTTCAGAAGTGCTTCTTCCTGGATCCCACAGATATTACTCCGGGGGCTTCCCTCCTAGTCCCGGAGTTTTAGGGGACTATGTACCTTAAAGGAATAACTCATGCTATTTGCTTCTTAATGTATGTTAAATAGTAATATTGCATGTTACATTACCATAATACATGGTAGTTTGTTACTACTATGTGCAAATAATGCAATGCAGAACATCAAAATATATGCAAAATATCTCATGAATATGCAAATAAAATAATGCAGCTTGTGTTGAACTCTACAAGCTGCATTATTTGTAGAAAAATAATGCCAACTCAAAGGTGCCATTCTTTTCCTGTCTAGGAACATCTTAAGGGGTCAGATTTGTATTAATAGGAGCCCCTCCCTCCAAACAGATCCCCTGCCCCTGCAGGAACCTTTCCAAACAGTCCCCCACCATTCTGAAGACCTCACTGTAGTCTCCCCCTGACCCGGGGCCTACGTGAAGCAATCCCTGGTGGTTCAGAAGAACAGGATAGGAATGATCCCCAGTTGCTCCTACCCCTTGAAGTTCTGGGTTCAAAATGGCATGCCTGACCCATAGTGGTAGACTTGTGATAATACTACTAGGGGTCAAGTTGTAAGAGGCCCTGTTTGAGCCAGACTAATGATGGCTCCAGCTTTCAATACCCTGTGATGCACTCAAATAGGCCTCATGGCCATATGTGCTCTCATTTGCACAAATACTTTAAATATTTCCTCCTCTATAAATGAGTTTATTTCATAATCATCTATGTGCTTCAATATTGAGTTTACAGCCTTAGCCAATGTGATGTTTATATTTAGCTATGTGATATGTAGCTGATTTGTGCTAGAAAACATTTGAACTGCTCTGAAAATATCTTTTCATAATCTAACTGCACGAAATAATAAACAAATTACCTGAGGTAAATCTGCTGTCGGTAAACCAGGTTTCAGAGTATTCAGTACCATAGACCATGCAATGTCCTTGAAGGAAGCCATTAAAGGTACAGAATATTACAGCCTGGATAACTATACGAAGAGGGGTAGGTCTTCCTTTAGTCAAGGCTGCATAGATAAATGTCCTAAAGTAAATTAGAGAAAATGGAGAAAAATAAAAGAAAATCTAAGCTGATGAAAATAGACAAATACACAATCATGGATACATCATATAGTATGCTGCCAGAAGTTGTCTTATTCAAGATTAAATTAATTGTAATATCGCAGATGTTGGTAGATAGAAGTCATGTTATAACATATAATGTAAAAATTCAGGTCCGATGTGGAAAATCCTGAAAAAGCAGGCCTTTAGAAAATAGACTCACAGAACCAGCCCCTAGAGAACACAAATGGTGATGCATATATTCACTCCTGCCCAGAAGCAAGTGAAACAAGTGCATTCACTCTACATATGTGTTTGCATATTTTACAAACTACATGGGTATGTGGCGTGCATATAAGTTGGGGCTGCACGTTAATAGCAGTTAGTGCCATGCTTAACATTTTATTTATTAGTTGTGATGTTAAAAATTTATCACGTCCAATAAAATTAATCTCCCTTATCCCTTGTCTGTGGCACAATTGGCATCTCTCCCTCAAAGGAAGCCTCCACCTCAGGCAGCATATAGACACTGCTGCGTTGCCACTGCTGTCTAAGCAACTTTGTAGGTACAGGAATGAGCGAGGGAGGGAAATGCAGAAAGAGATGCTGATTACACCACTAACAGCAGTGAGGGTGGAGAAAGAGATGTTGGACTGAGGGGGTTTTATGCCAAAGCTTCCAGTAAGTTATACTGGGTTAGTATTCCACTTGGCAAGCTGAAGCTTCTAGCAATAATTGGAAGAAAAGATCAGGCGAGAACCCTACTATACTTTTCACCAATGCACAGATCAATAGCAAGCAGCTGAAACCCATTTATTTAGGGGCTTGGGATAGCCTCCCCTTTTGCCTATTGGTAAAAGTGGCTCTGTGATTCTTTGGGGTTCATTTTCAAAAGATTCTAAAAAGTGGCATAAAGTAGCATTTGGATGCTTTTCTCACCAAAAAGTCCAAACTGGTATTTTCAAAACCAATTTTCCAGACATTTTTCTATGCCGTTCATCTGCAGTGCATCCAGATCTCAAGGGGGCGTGTTAAGGGTGGGATTTGGGTGTTTCTAAGACCGGAACCTTTTTCAGCCATAATGGAACAAAACAAAAACATCCAGGACTAAAACTAAGATGTTTTGAGCTAGACCTGTTTTAATAAATACTAAGTCACAAACAAGTGCTCTAAATGACCAGATGACCATTGGAGAAGTAAAGGAATGACCCCCTTACTTCCCCAATGGTCACTGACCCCTTCCCACCTCCCAGAAATGTAAAAGAAAAAGTACATACCATCCTCTATGACAGCGTCAAATGTTATAGCCAGTTCTATTAGAGCAGCAAGCAGGTCCCTGGAGTAGCCTAATGGTCAGTGAGTGCTCTTTGGAGAAGGGGACCCAGGCCCATAATTCACTCTAACTGTTAGACTTGTGGTGGAAAGTGTGAGCCCTCCAAAACCCACCAAGAACCTACTGTACCCACATATCAGTGACACCTGCAGCCATAAGGGCTATTATAGTGGCGTACAGTTCGATACAGTAGGTTTTTGGTGGATTTGGGAGGCTCCCTATACAGTATAAAGGGGCAACGGTGAGATGTGCACCTGGAAACATTTAGGTGAAGTCCACTGCAGTGCCCCTAGGGTGCCCCACTGCTCTGCTGAGATGTCTGTGTGGTCAGTCTACTAAGAACGCTGGCTTGATTTTGAGCATTTTTCACTTGACTGTTTTTTTTTTTTTTTTTCGAAAATGGACCAAAAAGATAAATGCACAGAGCACAAAAACATCTAGCAAGTGGCCAATTAAAAAAAAAAAAGATAGACATTTTGCTGTTTCAAAAATGGCTATATTTGTTTTCGGGTTCTGGAGCAAAACATCTAAAGTCGGACTTAGATGTCATATCGAAAATGTCCCTCTGTCTATTTTTTAGTTAATTTGTGTTTATGTGTTTATAAATGTGTCTGCATATGTTTGTATATGTACATATATCTGCATGTCTTTGTGTGTATCTCTGTGTGTATTTATCTGTAGGGATATGTCTCCGAGTATATCTGTGGGTGTGGCTGTATCTAAGAACATTAGTGTTGCCATACTGGGAAAGACCAAAGGTCCATCAAGCCTAGTATCCTGTTTCCAACAGTGACCAATCCAGGTCACAAGTACCTGGCACATCCCAAAAAAGAGTAAAACAGATTTTATGCTGCTTATCCTAGAAGTAAGCAGTGGATTTTCCCAAGCCCATCTTGATAATGGCTTATGGACTTTTTTTTTTTAAGGAAAGTATCCAAACCTTTTTTAAACCCTGCTAACTGTTTTTACCACATTCTCTGGCAATGAATTCCAGAGTTTAATTGCACATTGAGTGAAGAAATATTTTTTCCGGTTTGCTTTAAATTAACTACTTAGTAGCTTCATTTGTTTGCCCCCTAGTCCTTGTATTTTTGGAAAGACTAAACAAGTGATTCATGTCTACCTGTTCCATTCCACTAAGTATTTTATAGACCTCTATCATATCTCCCTTCAGCTATCTCTTCTCCAAGCTGAAGAGCCCTAGCCGCTTTAGCCTTTCCTCATAGGGAAGTCATCCCATCCCTTTTATCATTTTCATCACCCTTCTCTGTACCTTTTCTAATTCCACTAAATTTTTTTGAGATGCGGTGACCAGAATTGCACACAATATTTGAGGTGCGGTCACACTTCTGTTGGCTCTGTGCGTGTCTGTGACTGGGTGAGGAGGTAGTTTGAAAGGAACAATTCCCTGCTATTTTTCAGTGTATCCATGGTTCAATGCTGCATCTGCTATAACCGTCTCTCCCATAGAAATTAATTGGGCCATTTTTCAAGAACTATATTTTTCTGGAGCCCTTAGTTTTCAAACTCCCCCCCCCCCCCCCCCTTTACAAAGCTGCACTAGCGGCTGCTGGTGCGGTAATGCTGACACAGCCCATTCAAAGTGAACGGGTGGTGTCAGCATTGCTGCACGCCTTTGCTAAAGGGAGCGGGGAGTTTGATTTATCTTTTTCCCAGACTGGTCTCATTCAGTTTTCAGAGAGTTCGTTTGGCCCAAAACCTATGGAGAGACATACAGTTCTGGCCCTTTATGTAGAATTTATTTTCAACATTCCACTGCACTGAAATTAATAAAAATCCATGTTATTTTACTTTTAAAAGATCAAACTCAGACACAAAAATTCATTTAGAAATTTAATTAGTGGGTACTGTTTTGGCTTTTTAAATTAAATGTAATAAATTTATTTAAGTGACCAATATTACTTATGTTTGTTTCTGGTTCCAAATTAAAAATCAATTTGAACAAAGTTTTCATTTAGCCTTTATTATTATCATGAAGATAAAGATCTACCATTTGAAGCCTCAGATCTTCACTCAGCCATGTGTGTATTTTTCATGTATCCCCAGTAGACCAAAACAAGATACTGCATGCATTAAGTATGGAGAAACTAGTCTGAGTAACAAAACCACCAAATGGTTATGTTATAGTAGCAAAAAGGACACAGAGGCTGGCAACACATTATAGACAAAGATTTGGGGGGATATCTATTAAGGTTTGGTAAAAGTCAGGCAGTTACTACACCTTGATTTCTCACAGGAGTGACTAACCACTTCTGCCATATATGAATAACACAGCTTGCGTCCTCCAGTGGGGCTGGGAGGTGATGAGAGAAATCAGGGGATCAGAACAGGGAAGGAGGGGGGGGGGGATTGTAATGGTGGAGAGAGTTGGGGCATTCATAAGTATTGCCATACTGGGAAAGACCAAACGTCCATCAAGCCCAGCATCCTGTTTCCAACAGTGGCCAAGCCAGATCACAAATACCTGGCAAGATCCCAAAAAAGTACAAAACATTTTATACTGCTTATCCCAGAAATAGTGGATTTTCCCCAAGTCCATTTAATAACAGTCTATGGACTTTTCCTTTAAGAAGCCGTCCAAACCTTTTTAAAACTCAGCTAAGCTAACTGCCTTTACCACATTCTCTGGCAACGAATTCCAGAGTTTAATTACACGTTGAGTGAAGAAAACCTTTCTCCAATTTGTTTTAAATTTACTACATTGTAGCTTCATCGCATACCCCCTAGTCCTAGAATTTTTGGAAAGCGTGAACAGACGCTTCACATCTACCCGTTCAACTCCACTCATTATTTTATAGACCTCTATCATATGTCCCCTCAGTCGCCTTTTCTCCAAGCTGAAGAGCCCTAGCCACTTTAGCCTTTCCTCATAGGGAAGTTGTCCCATCCCCTTTATCATTTTCGTCACCCTTCTCTGCACTTTTTCTAATTCCACTATATCTTTTCTGAGATACGGCGACCACAATTGAACACAATATTCGAGGTGCGGTCGCACCATGGAACGATACAAAGGCATTATAACATGAGGGGGATATGAAGGGGCAATTGGAACTAGGGCGTGGTTCATGGGATCAGAGTGTGGGTATTTCAGGGTAGGGGGGGATTGAATTGGTGACCTGGCAGCCATGATATGGAAGCTATATGGATGCCGGACAATATTCAGTGCCCGTACCCACATAGCTGAGCAGCCAAAGATGGGATAGCCTTTTGTGCATTCCTCTCTGGTCACTTAGCTATGCAGGCACCGGCACTGGATATAGCCCATGCTCGTTTAAGTTCTATCTCTTCCTCAACTCCAACCTCGGATGCCCCTGCACTGCCCAATTTTTGGAATCAGCGGTTAAAGCCAATATTCAGCAACACTACCCAGTTAGTGCCACTGAATATTGGCAGCCGGCCCACTCAGCATAGTTGAAGCAGGCTGGAGCCTCTCCTGCTTGTTTAAACCAAGCTGAATATTAACACTTTAGTTTCTAAAGCTCATTTTCTAACACAGGGGTTGGCAACCTTGGTCCTCAAGAGCCACAACCCAGTTGGGTTTTCAGGATTTCCCCAATGAACACGCATTGTCTGCAAATAGATCTCGTGCATATTCATTGAGGAAATCCTGAAAATCCAAAGACTGAAGGTTAGACACCCCTGTTCTAACACCTTTGAAAAGGAGAGAAAAGGCCTATGCCAGTCTACTCCTGGACATCAAGCTCCTGATAGATTAAGAAAGAAAGGCCAACACTTCAAGGTGGAAATGGGATTCTTGTGTGAACTGTGATTTTTGAACATGTACTGGATATGTTAACACATCTACATTTAGAAAAGAGGTGTGTTAGGTGTGTGGCATGGATGATGCTGAGGAGTACAGGTCTATGATGCATTCCACAAAGCCCATGCATATCGAGGGCAGGCAATGGCATCTGCACCTCTTATAGATCATGCCCAAATGTTGATCCAATTCTCTTCTTGACTTGGTGCTTACATTGGTGGTTACTGGAGGGGATATGAGAGCATTTTGATTTTCTGATTGTCATCTCTATCTATGTAGGCGTTTCTTTGGCTACCTTTCATACCCCTGCTCTGTACCTAGCTCTCATCATCCTTGTAGCCCCTCATTCAAACATCCTTTGTCTCCACCTCCCTTCCCTGTGTTAGCCCCCCTCCAAACTCCCAGTGTGTATGTTGGGGGGGGGGAGGGGAATTACTACTACTTAACATTTCTAGAGCGCTACTAGGGTTACGCAGCGCTGTACAATTTAACAAAGAAGGACGGTCCCTGCTCAGATGAGCTTACAATCTAAAGGACAAAATGTCAAGTTGGTGTAGTCTAGATTTCTGAGTATAGGTGTGGTGGTTAGGTGCCGAAGGCGACTTTGAAGAGGTGGGCTTTGAGCAGTGATTTGAAGATGGGCAGGGAGGGGGCTTGGCGTATGGGCTCAGGGAGTTTGTTCCACACTTGAGGTGAGGCGAGGCAGGAAGGGCGGAGCCTGGAGTTGGCGGTGGTGGAGAAGGGTACTGAAAGGAGGGATTTGTCTAGAGAGCGGAGGTTATGGGTAGGAACGTAAGGGGAGATGAGGGTAGAGAGGTAAGGAGGGGCTGCAGATCGAGTGCATTTGTAGGTTAGTAGGAGAAGCTTGAACTGTATGCGGTACCTGATCGGAAGCCAGTGAAGTGACTTGAGGAGAGGGGTGATATGAGTATATCGGTCCAGGCGGAAGATAAGACATGCAGCCGAGTTCTGAATGGACTGAAGGGGGGATAGATGGCTAAGTGGGAGGCCAGTGAGGAGTAGGTTGCAGTAGTCAAGGTGAGAGGTAATGAGAGAGTGGATGAGAGTTCAGGTGGTGTGCTCAGAGAGGAAAGGGTGAATTTTGCTAATGTTATAGAGGAAGAAGTGACAGGTCTTGGCTATCTGCTGGATATGTGCAGAGAAGGAGAGGGAGGAGTCGAAGATGACACCGAGGTTGCGGGCAGATGAGACGGGGATGATGAGGGTGTTATCAACTGAAATAGAGAGTGGAGGGAGAGGAGAAGTGGGTTTGGGTGGGAAGACAAGAAGTTCGGTCTTGGCCATGTTCAGTTTCAGGTGGCGATTAGACATCCATGCAGCAATGTCGGATAAGCAGGCCGATACTTTGGCCTGGGTTTCCGCAGTGATGTCTGGTGTGGAGAGATAAAGCTGGGTGTCGTCAGCATAGAGATGGTAGTGGAAGCCATGAGATGAAATCAGGGAGCCCAGGGAAGAGGTGTAGATTGAAAAAAGGAGGGGTCCAAGGACAGATCCCTGGGGGACTCCGACAGAGAGCGGGATAGGGGAGGAGGACAAACCATGAGAGTGTACTCTGAAGGTACGATGGGAGAGATAAGAGGAGAACCAGGAGAGGACAGAGCCCTGGAATCCAAAGGAGGACAGAGTGTCAAGAAGTAAGTTATGATTGACAGTGTCAAAGGCGGCGGATAGGTCGAGGAGGATGAGGATGGAGTAGTGACCTTTGGATTTGGCGAGGAGTAGGTCATTGCAGACTTTAGATAGTGACGTTTCTGTCGAGTGCAGGGGGCGAAAGCCGGATTGAAGCGGATTGAGGATGGCATGAGAGGAGAGAAAATCGAGGCAACAGCTGTGGACGGCGCGTTCAAGTATTTTGGAGAGGAAAGGTAGGAGGGAAATGGGGTGGTAGTTGGAGGGACAGGTAGGGTCAAGTGATGGCTTTTTGAGGAGGGGTGTGACTACGGCATGCTTGAAGGTGTCCGGGACAGTTGCAGTGGAAAAAGAGAGGTTAAGGATATAACAGATAGGGGGGGGTGGTGATAGTAGGAGAGATGGTGTTAAGTAAGTTGGTGGGGATGGGGTCTGAGCAACAGGTGGTGCATTTCGAGGAGGAGAGGAGATGGGCGGTTTCCTCTTCGGTGATATCAGGAAAAGAGGAGAAGGAGGCCTGGGTTGGTTGGTTGAGGGAATGGGTAATGGGATGAAGAGGAGGGGAGGGTTTGTTGGTGAATTCAAGGTTGATCTTCTGGACCTTGTCACGGAAGTAGTCAGCCAGTGATTGAGGAGAGAGTGAGGGGGGGGTGGGAGCGGAGGGCATTTTGAGGAGGGAATTGAGGGTGGCGAAGAGACGACGAGGGTTAGAGCTGAGGGAATTGGTCAATTGGGTGTAATAGTCCTGTTTGGCGAGGAATAGGGAGGACTGGAAGGAGGATAACATGAATTTGTAGTGAATGAAATCAATATGGGTGCGAGATTTCCTCCATAGGCGTTCAGCCGATCGGGTGCAGGAGCAAAGGTATCGGGTGCCAGGGGTCAGCCAGGGCTAAGGATTAGTACGCCTTGTGGGGCGGAAGACAGATGGTGCAAGGGTGTCAAGAGCAGAGGAGAGAGTGGCATTGTAAGTGGAGACAGCCTTGTCGACAGACTCTGAGGACATGATGGAAGGGAGGCGATCAGAGATAATAGAGGAGAAGGTGGGGGGGTCAACAGCCAGGAGATTCCTGGAAGTGGTGGTTAGAGTTGGGCGGGACTGAGGGGGAGGGTGATGAAGTGTGAATGTGATCAAGTGATGATCAGAGATAGGAAGAACTGATGTACAGAAATTGAAGGGTGAGCAGGTAGAAGAGAGAACGAGATCAAGACAGTGACCAGATTGGTGAGTAGGGGTGATGGTGGTGGAGCTCACCTGGAGGTTGAAGGAGGAGGTTAGAGTGAGGAATTGAGAAGCGTATGAGTTGGATGGGTTATCAGTGTGTATGTTGAAGTCACCAAGAATGAGGGATGGGGATGAGGGCTCAAGAAAAATGGAGAGCCAGGCATCGAAGTCGGTAAGGAAGGAAGGGAGGGACTTATCAGGGGGGCGGTAAATGACTGCAACTCTTAGTGGCAGCGGGTGGAATAGACGGATGGAGTGAACTTCAAAGGATGAGAAGCAGTGAGACTGAGGTAGGTGGAGAGGTTGAAAACTGCAGGAGGGCGAAAGTAGTAGCCCGACACTGCCACCACGGCCAGCTGGGTGGGGTGAATGGGAGAAGAGAGAGCCTCCATGGCATAGGGCAGCGATTTAGGCAGAGTCGTCAGGGGTGAGCCAGGTTTCAGTTAGGGCGAGCAGATGAAGGGAATGGGAGATGAAGAGATCGTGGGTGAAGGGAAGTTTGTTGCAGACTGAGTGGGCGTTCCACAGGGCACACGAGAAGGGGAGGGAGGAGGGGGGGAGGAGGGGAATGGAGATAAGATTGGAGATATTGCGGGAACGTTTGCATAGGTGAGGTGAGGACAGGTGTGGGGGACCTGGGTTGGGATTGATGTCTCCCGCGGATAGCAGGAGAAGGAGTAAGAGAGAGCGGAGAAGGATGGGGGAGGTAGGGCGACGAAGACGGGATGCGCATAAGAGGAATGGGGAAGGGTTCATGGCGGGAAGGAAGTGTTGAAGGTTGAAAGCTAGGAAGGAGGAGGAGGTCAGTAGGGATGGTGAGGTGGTGGGGGCCAGGGGTAGGTAGGGTATTGCAGTGGTGAGTGGGACGGGAGAGGACATGGCTGGGCAGTGAGTTTGTGTGGGGAAAAGATTAGGGAGAGATAGGGCAAGGAATAGAATGTGAGTGGGGGCCATAAGTGATAACTGAGGTGTTTACGGGCAGGTAGCTGGACTGGGAGACAGGCAGGTTGAGGTGAGCAGTCGGGGAGGAGAGTGATGAACTGGCAGGAAGATGGACTGGGAGACAGGCAGGCAGGTGAGCAGTTGGGCAGGAGAGTGATGAGCTGGTAGGAAGATGGACAGGAGAGTGATGAGCTGGTAGGGAGATGGACTAGGCAGGCAGGAACAGGTGATTGGGTAGCGGGCAGGCAGGTTGATTGGCTAGCAGTTCGGTACCGTAGCAGGACTGGAACAATCTGGAGTGGTTTGGAGCAGAAGAGAGCAGAGCTGGATCAGGCGGACTAGAAGAAGCTGGATCAGGAGGGCTGGAAGAAGCTGGATCAGGCGGGCTGGAAGAAGCTGGATCAGGCGGGCTGGAGCAAGCTGGAGCAAGCAGGGAGAAGCCGGATCAGACAGACTTCGACAAGCTGGACTAGAAGGACTGGAGCAAGCAGGGAGAAGCTGGATCAGGCGGGCTGGAACACGCTTGTTCAGGCGGACTGGAACAAGCTGGAGCAGATGGACTGGAACAAGCAGGGAGAAGCTGGATCGGGCGGACTGGAACAAGCTGGAGCAGATGGACTGGAACAAGCAGGGAGACGCTGGATCGGGCGGACTCTTCTCAGCATTCCAGTTACTTTATAAATCCAGCTATTTTTGCTAATGAGGCATCTTGGTGAAAACTTCAATATGTTACCGTGGCCGTCTCTCTCTCTCACAGACTCACACACACACACACGGCGACCCGGCCCAGCGCCTCTCCTCTATGTCCGCCTGTAGTGCGGTAGCAAAGGGAATCGGTGAAGAGGTCCAGGACAGGAAAAGGAGCTGGGAGGTCCCTTGGCCTACGACACCATTACGACCATCATCATTGCCGCCACTCGTGCTGCTAGTCTCTTCACTCAGCACAGCAGGCAGAATTAGGTCTGTCTGTCTGTGGTGAGTGACTGTAATTTAATTTAATTTAATATGAATATTTGTATTCTGCTTTACCATAGACGTTCAAATAGTTTGCCTACAAAAACAAAGCAATAAAATACATCCATTTAAAGTCATAATCATCTTAAAACAAAATGGTACAATATAAATACATTCAGTAAGATCTCTATCCTCTAAAACACTGAGCAAGCAATAGATAATGATTAAATCAATAGAAATTTACAAAAGAACCACATATTAAGAACATGTCTACAATCTGTATAGGAAGCTAAGCTTTTTAATTCTAAGGGCAAGGAATTCCAAACCATTAGTTTCCAATATATTAAATGCAAAATAGGTGTTTTTGTTGGTGGGCTGAGCATATTCTTGATTGTGATATGAAGGATTGGTCTCTTGTGGACCAAGAAGTGTCCTTTTTATCCAATGCTCTCTGTGATTTGATCTGCGCGTCCCCTAAGTCCATGGTTCTGAGTGTTGTGGCTAGGAGGGCTCTTTGGTTGCATAGTTTGTCTGCAGATGTGGCCTCTTAGCAAGTTCCTTTTTAAGGGTTCGCTCCTATTTGGTGAGGAGCTGGATAAGCAGATCAGGAGTTTAGGGGAATCTAGGGTTCCTTGTCTTATGGAGGGTAAGCCTTGTTGCGGGGCCTTGTCTATTTGGGGCAGGTTTCATGAGGCCTGGATGTATTGTCTGGGTAAGGGCGCTGCTAGTCAACAGCACAGGTGTTTCTTCCAGAGAATGCAGCCCTTTCATGGGGGCTGCAGGGGTGGATGTTACTCCGGTCCCTCCATCACTGCTGGCCCTCCGCCCAATGAGGGTGTGGGGGTCCAGCTTCTGGTGGACACTCCATTAAGGGTGTTTTACCAGAGGTAGACCCACATTACCTCAGACCAGTGGGTTCTCGAGGTCATTCGGGGTGGTTATGCTTTGGAGTTTGCTCATCCCTTGAAGGACGCATTTCTGCTGTCTCCTTGTTGGGCGTGTTGGATCACGTGGTTTGGCAGACCCTCTGTTTCCTCCTGTCCCTTCGGGCCATGGCCACTACACCATCTACTTTGTGATCCCCCAAGAAGGAGGCTCTTTCCATCCCATTCTGGATCTCAAGGGTGTAAATCTGACCTTATGGGTTCCATCCTTCCATATGCAGACTCTCAGGTCAGTCACTATCATTGTCCAGCCCATGGAGTTTCTCACTTCCCTAGATCTCACTGAGGTGTATTCCCATCTATCAGGCTCATCAGCGGTTCCTTCGCGGTTGTGGGCTGGCATTATCAGTTTTGTGCTTTCCCATTTGGCCTGGATATGGCTACTCGCACCTTTTCCAAGGTTATGGTGGTGGTGGTTGGAACAGCCTTGCAGCAGGAAGGGATCCTGGTCCATCCTTACCTCGATGATTTGGTAATCTGGGCAAAGTCCTTTCAGGACAGTGTTTGGGCCACGGCTCATGTAGTGCAGTTGCTTCAGGAGTTGGGCTGGGTGGTCAACCTGCCCAAGAGTCATCTCCAGCCTTCGCAAATCTTGAAATATCTGGGGGTATGCTTCAACATGGTGCAGAACAGAGTATTTCTGACCGAAGAGCATGTTCATAAGCTTCAGGGACAGGTGTCGTCTCTGTTTCAGTCCAGGAATCCACAAGTGAAACAGCATCTGCAGTTGTTGGGGTCCATGGTGGTGTCCTTTGAGGTGGTTCCCTTGGTCGAGGGCTCATATGCACCCTTTGCATTTAGCGCTCCTCTCATGGTGGTCCCATATGCCTCAGGATATGGAGATTCAGTTACCTCTTCATGCCTTGGTGAGGGTCAGTTTGCACTGGTGGCTGGATCATGGGGGGTGTCAAGCTTGCACCTCCAAATCGGATGATAGTTATCACGGATGCCAGTCTCTCCAGCTGGGGAGTTCACTGTGTAGGTCACATAGCCCAGAGACGCTAGTCCATCGAAGAAGCTTTGTCTATTAATGTCTTGGAAACCAGGATCATCCACCTGACCTTGAGTTTCTATAGGTGCAATTTGAGAAACTGAAGAGTAGCAAATCACCTGGACTGGATGGTATTCATCCCAGAGTACTGATAGAATTGAAAAATGAACTTGCAGAACTATTGTTAGTCATTTATCTTTAAAATCAAGCATGGTAGCAGAAGATTGGAAGGTGGCCAATTTAATGCTGATTTTTAAGAAAGGTTCCAGAGGTGATCCAGGAAATTATAGACCAGTGAGCTTGATGTTGGTGACAGGCAAAATAGTGAGACTATTATAGAGAATAAAATTACAGAGCATATTCAAAAGCATGGACTAATGAGACCAAGCCAACACGGATTTAGTGACGGGAAATCTTGCCTCACCAATCTATTACATTTCTTTGAACAGGTGCACAAACATGTGGATAAAAGTGAGCCGGTCGATATTATGTATCTAGATTTTCAAAAGGCATTTGACAAAGTACCTCATGAAAGACTCCAGATGAAACTGGAGAGTCATGGGTTAGGAGGTAGTGTTTTATTGTGGATTAAAAACTGGTTAAAAGATAGACAGTAGGGTTAAATGATCAGTATTCTCAATGGAGAAGGGTTCCCCAGTGGTCTGTGCTGCTTTTTAACATATTTATAAATGATCTGGAGATGGGAGTAACTAATGAAGTAATTAAATTTGCAGACGACACAAAGTTATTCAAAGTAGTTAAATCGCAAAAGGACTGTGAATAATTACAAGAGGACCACATCTCAAAAAAGATATAGTGGAATTAGAAAAGGTACAGAGAAGGGTGACAAAAATTATAAAGGGGATAGGACGACTCCCCTATGAGGAAAAGTTAAAGCAGTTATGGCTCTTCAGCTTGGAGAAGAGACGGCTGAGGGGAGATATGATAGAGGTCTATAAAATAATGAGTGGAATGGAATGGGTAGATGTGAATCGCTTGTTTACTCTTTCCAAAAATACTAGGACTAGGGGGCATGCAATGAAGCTACAAAGTAGTAAATTTAAAACGAATCAGAGAAAATATTTCTTCACTCAATGTGTAATTAAACTCTGGATTTCGTTGCCAGAGAATATGGTAAGAGTAGTTAGCTTAGCAGGCTTTAAAAAAAGGTTTGGATCACTTCCTAAAATAAAAATCCGTATGTCATTATTAAAATGACTTGGGGAAAGTCCACTGCTTATTTTCAGGATAAGCAGCATAAAATGTATTGTACTGTTTTGGGATCTTGCCAGGTACTTGTTACCTAGATTGGCCACTCTTGGAAACAGGATGCTGGGCTTGATGGACCTTTGGTCTGTTCCAGTATGGCAATATTTATGAACTATAACCCATCTGTGCCAATCTAGAGGGACGCTATGGAAGCTTTCAGGCTTATTTTCGAGAGAAAGACGCCCATCTTTTGACACAAATCGGGAGATGGGCGTCCTTCTCCCAGGGTTGCCCAAATCGGCATAATTGAAAGCAGATTTTGGGCGTCCTCAACTGCTTTCCATCGCAGGGATGACCAAAGTTCCCGGGGGCATGTCGGAAGCATAGCGAAGGCGGGACTGCAAGTGCTTAACACATGGGCGTCCTCGGCCAATAATGGAAAAAAGAAGGGCGTCCCTGACGAGCATTTGGCCAACTTTACTTAGTCCATTTTTTCTTGTGACCAAGCCTCAAAAAGGTGCCCAAACTGACCTCCCCTTACTCCCCCAGTGGTCACTAAACCCCTCCCACCCTAAACAAAAACCTTAAAAAATATTTTT
This sequence comes from Microcaecilia unicolor, assembly GCF_901765095.1. Taxonomy (NCBI): domain Eukaryota; kingdom Metazoa; phylum Chordata; class Amphibia; order Gymnophiona; family Siphonopidae; genus Microcaecilia; species Microcaecilia unicolor. The sequence goes on along the minus strand of NC_044033.1, from coordinate 55,918,941 downwards.
TGCCAGCCTCTATGGCAGCCTCAAATGTCATACCCAGCTCCCTGACAGCAGTATGCAGGTCCCTGGAGCAGTTTTAGTGGGTGCAGTGCATTTTAGGCAGGCGGACCCAGGCCCATACACTGTTACACTTGTGGTGGTAAATGTGAGCCCTTCAAAACCCACCAGAAACTCACTGTACCCACATATAGGTGCCCCCTTCACCCCTTAGGGCTACGGTAGTGTTGTACAGTTGTGGGTAGTGGGTTTTGGGGTGGGGGGGTGGGGGGGGTTTAGGGGGCTCAGCACCCAAGGTAAGGGAGCTAAGCACCTGGGAGCAATTTCTGAAGTCCACTGCAGTGCCCCCTAGGGTGCCCGGTTGGTGTCCTGGCATGTGGGGTGTGCTGGTAAATTTTTAACAACAGGCTCTTTCTCCGGACGTAGCCAGCTCTGCAGTTGGAAGGGCCGGGGGGGGGGGGGGGGAGCAACACTTGCCTCTCTCTCCTCCCTCCCTTCGTGCGGGCACGCTAGGCATACCTTTGCTGGCAGCCACTACTCCCAACGTCTTGCTCTGAGCAGCATGCTGGAACTTCTCTCACATGCTTGAGAAGTCTCAGCCTGCTACCCAGAGCTGGAAACAAGGAGCGGGGAGCAGCAGTAGTCTATTTACTTGGCTGGCAGGGCTCAGCATCCCCACCAGCAAAGTAAAAGAGAATTCAGCAGGGGGCCCAAGGCCACATTTTGGAAGCCAGTTGTTAAAGTAGCAATGGAGGGCCTTACTTTAACAACCAGCTCCCAAAATTCTTAAAAACTCAACAACCGGCTCTTGCAAGCCTGTGAGAGCCTGCTCTAGCACACCACTGTGTGAGGGGGACCAGTGCACTATGAATGCTGGTTCCTCCCACGACCAAATGGCTTGGATTTGGTTGTTTCTGAGATGGGCGTCCTCGGTTTCCATTATCGCCGAAAACCGGGGACGACCATCTCTAAGGATGACCATCTTTAAGGTCGACCTAAATGTTGAGATTTGGGCGTCCCCAGACCATATTATTGAAACGAAAGATGGCCGCCCATCTTGTTTCGATAATACAGGTTTACCCGCCCCTTCGCTGGGACGTCCTGCGAGGACGTCCTCAGGAAAACTTGGGTGCCCCGTTTGATTATGCCCCTCCACGTTTTGTAATTGACCCTGATAATCGAAAGCCTCCCAGACTAGATAAGGAATTTTCTGTTGTTAAGACCTGTGCGGTTTTATAGTTGGAAGCTAGTTTTTGGTTGAATTTTCCCTGCAAATGTGTTGTGAAGTAAAGAAACATTAAATATATGTCTTATAGTCTTGCTCATTTGATTAGGTTTCTTTCAAATAAGGCAGTGTTGGGCCTTGCATTAACCTCATCCCCTAGTTAGAAGTGGTGAGTTCTATAATTGGGAAGCATATTTAAGAATAAGGACTGTGTCAGCAAATAAATTGCATACTTCCTTTTTTGGGGGGTTAGTTTTCCATAAATTGTGGGTTGAATCCATTATGTGAAATTGTGGACTGAATAGGGGTACGTAGTTATGTATTTTCCTTATAATGTGTTTTCCTTTTTCTTGTTGCTTTTTTTTAAATCAGTTCATATGTACCTTATTTTCTGCTACATCTGATTTGTTGTAATATTTTGATGTATAATAAATATTAAGAAAAAGGGTCTAATTTGCAGCATAAGGAAGCAAAATCATTGATAAGAGGCATTTCATGAGCTAAAGCAGGCACTGTCCATTTGTGTCACTCGAGCAACCCCTTCACAAAATATAATTCTGTGTTTACCATGCGATGACAGTTTTCTATAGGACTGTGGATGCTGCCATAGAGTGAGCAAACCATACCCAGGACTCCAGGAAAAGGACCAAGGAGGCACACACTTCAATAGTTCAGAGCTCAAAATGCAAACAGTTCAGTCGAGCTCATTTAAACCCATTAAAGCTATAAATCCTTTATTACAGTAATTGAACTAGGATCTTCAAATTTACATCCCTGCCCGTAGTTCAAATGGCTTGGAGCCTAATCTAATATGCATTGTAGAACTTGGCGAAGAAAAATGCAACATAAAAGAAAAGCAAGTAAAATCATATATATTGTAATAAAAGAAACTAAAAAAAAAAATTGCAACCTCTTACAATGGTAGAGAAGTCAAACAAACCGTAGACTTGTCAGACTGCTTGTCTGTGTAATGTTCTTGTGGTTGACAGTATTTACGACCCTGATTTAAATGCAGTGTTGCAAAATATAGTACACGATGAATGGAGTATTGCTGCTAGCTTCAGTTTCACAAGAACAGTTTGCTCTTAATTACTCATTTCTGTAAGAGAATTTTGAAGATAGAAAGTTGAGCTTCCAAACTGGTCTTACAATAAAAATCCTCCTTAATGACTTGATTCCATTCTATATCTAAACCAACTAATACTGATCCCTTCTAATTGGATTATGTTAATCACATTATCACTGTTGGTCATTATATCTTACCTGTTTTATTTTGTGTTATGTAAATAATTCTACTGACCTATCTACCTAATTTCTTACATAGTAATATGTTAAATTAGACCATACCTCTTACTCTGTTTATGAATATACCTTTTGCAACATAGTGTAAGCCACATTGAGCCTGCAAATAGGTGGGAAAATGTGGGGTACAAATGCAGCAAATAAATAAATAAATAAATCTTTACTGTCAAGTTCTGAATTAATGTTATTATTATCTTATTAGCTGACACCTGGTGAAATTCATGTGGATGATTCCCTTCTCCATCCCAGCACTTCTCCCTCTTCCCCCTGTTCTCATGGGAGAGTGCTTTCTCACCAACCCTATCAAACCCACCACATGTTTCTCCATCTGCGCTCTTTCACTAACACCATGCTTCCTTATCAATGCTCTTTTACCAGCTGCAGCCAGTGCACCATGTATTTCCACATCTGATGCTAACCTGGAAGTTGTAGTCCCATCCCTCCTTGAACCTACATGGGGCAGATTAATTTATCGGAAGTATTTGGTCAATAACCAGGCAGCCAACAATTTCTCAATATAAGTGGCGGCAGATCCTTATCATTTCTCTCCAGGAAATACATGAAATATTTTATACATACTAATGTAGGTTCTAATCCATTTAGAATAGATAACTTTACTGTCAAGGTCTTAAATTCACCATAAAAAAAGAAAACTGGCCTTTTAAGAATACCAGATTATTATAGGTAGGGTTCCAATACTTAGGTGTTCATCAATTATAAATTTAGAGGTTTATTTTCTAACTAATTCAGGGATATTTGAGAGCAGAGAATAATCGCAGGTCAATATTCAGTTGCCATGTTCAGCATTTTTTTTTTAGATGCCAGCTGTGGCAGTAAAAATGTAACTTGATATTCAGTGTCTGGTGCTGAATACCCAGATAAGGTGGACAGTGCCAGAACTTATCTGGGTAGTGGCAGTATTGAATGCTATCTGGATAACTTAGGACAGCATTCTAGCTGTCCTAAATTATCCAGCAAAATCATCCAGAAAGCAGACTGAATATTGCCACTATTCACATAAATTCAGGGACTGCCCTGGCATTACCTGGATAGGAAAGAGGTTGTCTGTAAGGATTTTCAGAGGTACTATCTGGAAAGTGCCTGTGAATATCCTGGTCAGCAGCATTTGTCTGGATAGTAGATGCTGTTATCCAGATAAGTGCTTTTAAATAGTGACCCCTCAGAGGGCAATATTGAGCCTGAGGCAGCTGTCATTTTTTTTAAAACACTGACTTCTGTGGGCTGAATTAGACTCAGATCTTTAGTGTTGGGCCTAATCTAGCTGCTTGCATTGAATATTGGGTCTCTTTGTGGGCTACTGGAAGCTATGTGTGTCTGGGTCAATTACATTACATTAAGGTCTTATAACCCGCTACAATCAACAAGTTCTAAGCGGATAACATCAAGAAAAAAGAGCATACTCCAGATAATTATACAAAGTAATCACAAACGTTAAAGACGGAATGCAGCATCTATAGATTATGAAGCATATTTTCTAAAAAGAAAAGTCTTTAATAATTTCCAAAACTCAGAATAATCTACTATAATAAAACTCACCCTCAACGTTCTGAGGACACTGACGTCAGTGAAGCCAAGCCCTGACTTCCTTCAAAAAAGGTTTGAAGGTTCGTGGTGGTGAAGCCACCAAAATCGCTCCGGGCCCTGCCCTCGAGGGCGGAGCAATGGCAGAACAACGAAGGGGTTGGCAGGCAGGGAGGGAGGCGGGGGGGGGGGGAATCACTCCGGGCCCCGCCCTCGCATCAAACATCATGACGTTGGGGGCGGAGCAATGGCAGAACAATGAAGAGGTTGGCCAGGGAGGGAGGGGGGGTGTTGGCGACGAAAACCTTGCTAGCGCCCGTTTCATTTGCTCTGAAACGGGCCTCTTTTACTAGTGTTCTGTATGTCTTAAGAAAGATGGAAGAGAATTCCAGCTAGAAGCTGCTTCAGAGAAGACTTTATTTATTTATTTTATTGCATTTGTATCCCACATTATCCCACCTGTTTGCAGGCTCAATGTGGCTTACAATTCATCATGGATACTGGAAATAGAAGTGAATATACATTTGGTTAACAGAGGGTTTTGTGTTACATGGTGGTGAAATACATGATGGTGATAAAGCAAAAGACATTATAAGACAATTCTTGAAGTTTTAAAGATTATACAGTTACACATGTTGATCTTTGTGATATATCTTGTCGAAGAGATAAGGATGCCAAGCCTTTACTTTATGAACAGTGGGAAAGTCTAACGAAAAAAGATTTCTGGTAACTGTCCCATGGGTCCTATTAAAAAACCCCCAATATGATCAATTAAATAACCTGGGGAATCCCCATAAAAAGCCTTGAAGGTCAAAATCAGAATTTTAAATTGCAATATAGCCTCCACTGGCAACTAGTGTAACTATAACATAAAAGAGGAGATAGGATCATATTTGCCTGCCAAAAAACAACTCTGACTGCAGCATTTTGTAGTCTCTGCAACTTCATTATTAAAGATTTTGTACAGCCAATTTAGATAAAGTTATGGTAATCCAATAATGGCAATATTAATGACTGCACTACTAAATGAAAAATCATTGGTTCAAAATATTTACTAATAACCCGAAACTTTTTAAAAAGAAGGATTTACTGACCACCTTATCAACCTGAGTATTAAAAGAAAGTTGGCTATCCAGTGTTCCACACCTAAGACTCTCCAAACTGGATCAAGGGTTAAGTCAGAAGTGCCAAGCTTGATTATCTCTCGAAAAGGTTAAAGGACCAGTCCACAGAAATTTAGTTTTTTCTTTGTTTAGTTTCAGCCTAAATGAATGTACATGCTCAAAATGTAGTTTTATTGGCGAATAACAGACCCTTATTCTCCAGTGTCCATTATTCTCCAATAAAACCACATTTTGAGAATCTTCTCTCGTTACGTGTGATTGTTTGTCAGAAGACTCATCCATTGACCTTAACTGCTTTTTGTTCCTCCACCCCTGGTGGTTTTTCCTCTCTTTTTCCTGTGCTATTTTTAAACATGTCTTTATTTTAGACACATTCACTTATGCTAGCCATAGAGTTGGTATAAAATGCTTAAGAACAGATGCACATAATAGTATTCTATAATGTACGTGCATAAATGTAAATCTAGGTCCTGCCCCTGCTCCACCCAAACTCTGCCCATATGAGCGCCTACCTGCAAAGTTACTTCTGGGTAGTGCCGTATATGGTGCGCACTGGGGGTGGGAGCTACCACTGGGCTGCTGTAGTATCCCAGCGGTACTTCTCTTTTAGCAAGCGGTAAGCCCGCGTTGGGCTTACCACCGCTTTGTAGAAGGACCTGAAAAAGTCTAGCACAGCATCCTAAAACACCTGAAGAATGCCTACACAGCAGCAAGACAGGCTAGAAGGCTCTACCATCCGAACAGAAATATCTGACAGCAATAAGGAGTCTGTCATGGAGAAACCCCCCTTGTTTCTTTTCATAAGGCACTTTTAAACAATGAAGAAAAACAATGCTGTTTGAGAAAGGGGGAAAGCTGTAGCAAGGCTTGGAGGAACAACCTGGTAGCACAAAAGGTTAATGCAGCAATAACAATGGAATTAAGACTCTAGATGTAGATAGCAAGAAATTTGCAAAACAGGAAAAGGAGGAAGATAATTGCAGAGCAACACGGAAAGAAGAGTGGCAATAAATCTCAAAGGCATAAAAAGAGGCTGAAAGAGATGGAATGAAAATCATGAAGGCACCCAGAAAGGCAACAAACCCCGAACAACACAGAACGAAGGATGGCATGAAGAAGAAGGGCAAAGGGCACAACAGTGGACCATATGACACTAGAGGGGAAAAGCAGCAGCAATAGTGATACAGGCAGCAGCGGAAGACAGCAGCAACAGAAAAGGAAGGGGGGGGGGTTCTTTTAAATTTTGGTGTATGGGGGCTCAAGATACCCGTTGGAAACTAGATAGTAGGTTGTAAAAACAGTAGAGGCAGGCAGCAGTAAGCTATGGATCACGAGAGATGGCCCAGCACATTGAAGCATTAGTGGCAGACAGAAGCAAGGGGAAAGGAGGTTTTTTTTTTCTATTGTGTGTGAGAAGTTAAAACTGCCCACTACAAATAGGCAGTAGCCCAGAGAGACAGCAGTGGAAACTGGCAAAAACACAAGACAATGAAGGCATAGGGTGTGGGCAACTGGGTTTTAGTGGAGCTCTGCATAAATATTGAGGGAAATCAAACAAAGGGGGGGGGGGGGGGGGATTGTCTTTAGAAACATCACCTTTTACACCAATTTTCATGCCGGCTGTGAGTGATGGACTTGCCGTGGAGAATATACGTTCACTGGGCTTGCTGGTTGGAGGGCAAGACAAGAAATGTTAAGCAAACTCGATCCGATTTGGCCAGACTACTGATTTTTGTGCCCAGTATGCAAAGGGATCTGCAGCCCTGGCCTTCACGGGCTCTCCATATATTGTATAATTCCAAGGTAGAATGTCACTGAAATCCATGCGAGGGTCTGACTTATGGCATACTGCTGCTTATCATGGATGAGGTAACAGTGGTTAGCGTATCTGGGTTTAAAAAAAAAAGGTTTGGACAAGTTCCTAGAGGAAAAGTCCATAGTCTGATATTGAGATGGACATGGGGGAAGCCACTGCCTGCCCTGGGATTGGTAGCATGGAATGGTGCCACTAATTGGGTTTTTGCCAGGTACCTGTGACCTGGATTGGCCACTGCTGGAAGAAGGCTACTGGGCCAGATGGACCATTGGTCTGACCCAGTTTGGCTATTTTTATGTTCTTATGTTGTGTTCTTATCACTGTAGCTAGGATTTCTGTCAAAGATTTATGCTTGGGCTTTCGGACCATTGGTGCATACAGGTGGGTGGAAGTGATAGCCTAGAGGACAGTGCTGCTCATGCTGCCACTACTGCTTGCTGGTGTGCTGCTCTTTCCCTTGCTGCATCACCACTGCTCCTCTGTTTATGATTCTCTTTCATCCACCTGACTCGCCAGCTTCTCCTTCTAGTATGTCAGTGTGCTGCTCTGCAGAGTGATAGTTCCTTTCACATTTGGGTCACAGAGAGTAGCTAGCATATAAGCATCTTCCTTCCTGAGACGTTTCAACCTTTTTCCACATGAACATGCAAGAAAGCCATCAGCACCAAAGCTGAAAACTCTAACTTCGCCTGCAGGCTATTAGCTGTCGGGATGAGAAGGCTCAGAGTAGCCAGTTTGGAACTCAGTTTTTCCATGGCATTCTTGAAATACTTCAGGACTTCCATGACCTGCATCATATTTGTCCAATCTTGAAGCCCTAAAAGGCTTTCAGTACTGATCTCAGACTGCAATAACCTGTTATGCAGAGCAGCCCATCACTAAACTAACCTCCTTAGGATCTGGCACTTCTTGATCAGTAGCTTCAGCACCGGACTCCCATTTCCCTTGCTCTCTCTAGGCCTGGGGAGTCTCTGACAGCTAGATGCTGAAAGTATGTAAAACTTATGATACCATGAAAGCCCCTGTCCCTCACTGCCTTAAACATGTTTGACTCACCATCTCTTACAAAAAAGCAGGAATCATGATGCTCCTCTTGGCTTATTTATTTATTTAGTGTACTTGATAAACTTATCTCTTCGACAAAATATATCATAAAGAACAACACGCGTAACTCTTTCTTCAAGATATCCAGGAATGTTCTTTAATGTCTTATGCGTTCACACTATCTTGCACCTAATGTCCATGGCTTTAACACTATCATGTATTTTACCATCGTGTAACCAAATCTTCTGCTAAAACAAATGTATACTCTTTTCTATTTTCAATATTATGTATTTCACCATCATGCACCCAAAACTTGCTGTAAAACCAAATGTACATTCTTTTCTATGAGCCTGCAAAAAGGTGGGATAATGTGGGATACAAATGTAATAATAATAATATACAGCCCTTCTGTTAAATCAAAGAGAGCGGTTTACAATAGAGGCTCAGCCAGTATATAAAATTAACAGCAATTAACACACTTCCCAGTGAACAAAAAAAAAAAAAAATAATGAAACAGACAAGACAAAACATAGGTATCAACTTGACTAATGAGATTCCTTCATACACTGCTTGCCAAGGTTCCCAAACACTAACCTAGGTCTCTGGAAATGCTAGTGAGAAAAGTTGTTTTTTTAATTCTTTTTTTGAGAAGAGACTGGAAGACCTGAATATGTATAGCCTAGAGGAAAGAAAGGACAGGGAAGATATGATACAGATATTTAAATACTTGAAAGGTATTAATACAGAAACAAATCTCTTCCAGAGAAGGGGAAATGGTAAAACTAGAGGACATGAGCTGAGGTTATGTTCATTGCTGATTCAATCATGAATTGATAATGAGTGTGGCTGTTGGGCAGACTGGATGGACTGTTCAGGTCTTTATCTGCTGTCACTTACTATGTTTTAAAAGCATTCAGATGACATTCTAAGTAATGCTTGTGAGGCGGCCCTGCAGCATGACCCTTATTTCTGCTCGGATATGGACTCGGGTATGGCTATCATCTATCATGTAAGTGTGCAGCACAGCCCCTCCTGGTGCATCCTCTGTATTCCGACAGCCTGTCCCTACTTCATCCAGCTGCTATCAGTGTGCTACCAGCGGGAGGTAGGCATTTGTACTGTTCTGAATAGTCCAGATATCACTGGTGAAATGCATGCTACTACGCTCTACCTTTGCCAGCTCTGCCTGCAGCTAGATATGCAACTGATTTTACAGGCTGTGAATATGCTTACTAAAAGTTGTCCTGTACAGCAGGGTGAAATGGGGCTTGACCACAATACAAAATAGCTACCGGGTCTGATGCCCACTGTTTCCAAAACCTGGAATTGGCCATCTGTGTGGCAATGGGAAAAATCATTGCACCACACCAGTAGTTATGCAGTGCCTCTGCCCAGCAGCTGCCGTTGGCATTCCGCTTTTCACATTACTAGGTAGGGGCTGGATGAAGAATGGGTGTTGCGTTGCATTCACCCTTCCTCTATCTCTTCTAAATCTGTACATTGGGGAAGGAGGTCAAACATTGTCTAGCTTGGAAGAAGTAGTTTACTTTGATATTATTTGAGGTTAATGTTATTTTCCTGTTCTTGGATCACCAATTGCGGACTAAAATGTTCTTTTCTTTACCTTTAATTGCAAATTTTCCTGTAATATCATTATGTGATTTGTGTGATTTATGTTTATTGCATAAATGTAATGTTAGAATAATCATAAATAAAATACAAAAAAAATACAAAAAAACATTGTCTAGCTTGTTTCCTCACCCCATTCCCAATCTAGCTTGTTTCCTCACCCCATTCCCAATCCAAGACTTGTTTTTCCAGCAGGTTTGTGCATAATACGGCAGACATTTTCAAGTAAATCAGAGGTTTCAGAGGCTTCAGAAGGACTATTGGTGCAGGCTCTGTAGAGCATTCAGTTCAAATGGCAAAATATGTGTTCACATTCATTTGAATCTATTGAGGCCTTTAAACTTGTATTTTTTATCCTCTCTCATTCCAGAATTAGAGTGGTATGATCCTTAAGGAGCTGTAAACTTACTTTCTTCCAGGATTTCACAAATCCAATTTTTGGATTTACATGGGTGTTGTTAAACTGTTTACCTTCTTAACAACAGAGCCATTAATGGACCCTTTTACCAAGGTGAGGTAGGGCTACCATGTAGGTAGCGTGCGGCCAAACAGCACTACCATCAGACATCCCAGGTGCAGGTGCTGTGCACCATTTCCTGTGCTGGAAAATAATTTTTATTTTGTCGTGTGGGGAGCAGGGAGTAGGCATTCCCAGTGGTAACTGAGCCGCGTGGGCACACTGCTGCATGCTGCCCGATTACCTCACGAGTAGCCCTTACCACCTCCTAAATAGGAGACAGTAAGGGCTCAGGCAGCAAGGGTCGCGTGCTGCATGGCCATTAATAGAACAAATTGAAATCTGACCATTTTCAAGTCGTACTAAAATGTGGCAGAGCATGCGGGAAACTCAAGTGCTATAACTTCTGCCAGCCACTTTTTAGCACGGCTTAGTAAAAGGACCCCTTAATTTGCAAACGTTTGTCATTAGTTCTTACAATCTGGTAGCAAACCTCCAACAAATAAGTTCTCACTGGTATGCGTTCATCAACAATAGGGAAGAGGCACATAGGGATTGGTCAACAGCTAATTTTCAAAGTAGTGCACAAAAGTGGAGGTGCCTCTATGTAATTTTTGGTAGTCGTTCGTAGTAGAAACTCAGGTTTCCTCAACCAGATCTGTGCATCGCACTACATTCAGCTGAAATTTCTGTTTAACTGAAACTTAATCGCAACTATAAATGAACTAACTGTACACCCTCCCTTTTGTCTCAATATAAAATGAGCTATTTATTACCCTTGATTATTGCTAGCTCCTAAAAGCACGTTGGCTTGCTGTATATATATTGTTGCAATTGGCACGACGCCCCTTTCACTTGGCAGAAAGATTTAGTTGAACACTTGGAGAAAAGGGGGTCTGTCTGACTAGACATAACAAAGAGATTACTATGCTTAGAAATGTGCCAAAAAATAATAATTAGCTTCTTATTTCCTTTGAGTGTGTTTTAATGATTTTTTTTTAGAAAACCTTGTTTCTAGTACAATTTCTCTGTTCCTGCAGTCATGTGAAATGAAATATTCTAGTAACCCTACTTTTGATTAGCGATCTTCTATTAATGGGGGACATACTTTCTACTCATAAGCACTTAGTGGCAGCAATCACATATGGCACTTGAACAGATTTTGAAGATATAAATTATTATGTAGCCAAAATTATCCATATGCTAAGGGGGTGGGACTTGAGACATTCTGGGAGTGGTGCCCTTTAGACATCTAATTTATATGTCTAATTTATAAGTGGTGATACTCAGCTGCTTGGAGGGCAATTTTATTGCTTGGAGGGCAATTTTATAACAGGTCACCATATGTGAAGGACAAGTACTCAGCTATTTCAAGCCTATTTTATAAAGATACATAACAGCATAAAGTACATGTGTGTGTGTGTGTGTGTATATATTTAAACATTGCATGGAAACTGACTTCTTCCTTGCTTCACTAAAAATCGACCCCTAAATATGCTTACACCAGTGTCAAGTAAAAGCAGGTGCATTTTTTCCATTGTGAGTACTTTGTGACTAGTTTTACACAGAGGTAATTTTATAAAAAGTATTTCATCTGCATATACTGGCCAAGCTGCAGCCAGATGCTCCCAGGCTGCATGTTAAATGACCTAACACCTGCCTGCAATAATGGTGGCCAAAGTGTCCCCTCTCCATGCTGAGAACCCCTCTTGGATTTTTCCCCCAATTAAGGCACCCTTGTGGTGACCCAGCCAGCCCCCTAACCCTAAGGTCCCCTCTAATGGCCAACCCCCCTGAAGACCTTCAAGGCAGTAACTCCTCTCCCAGGTGTCCCCCATTCTCCCGATGGCCTTCCCCCAGGCCTACATTATTCAAAATCCCTGGTATCTAGTGGTGCAGGCAGGAGCAATCTCCAATCACTTCGGCCCTCACTGACACCTTTGCCCAAAATGGTGCCAGTGACCTCTAGCAGTAGTCTCGCAGTACTATTCTAGGAGTCATATTTCTATATAAGAAGTAGATAACCTTACATGTTAAACATGACCCCTAGTGACGGGGATTGCCAGTGCTAATTCTAAAGCCAGCTTTGTGCCTGCTGCCTCAGGAGGACCACCCTCCATCAATACCCCAATACCTCCCGAGCTACCAAAAAATCCAGCAGTTGCATGGGCTCAAAGAAAAGACAATTTTTTATGAACACATAGAACATGACATCTAGAAAGAAATTTCATCAATTAAGTTGCACCAAGTGCCAAAACTCTCAGCTGCAAGGCCATTCTTTATAGTGCCCAAAAAAACTGTTCATGAAAATGTCAAAAATGCAAACAAGGAATTAAACTGCGATCTGGTTCCAAGGCAAATGCCTCTAGGAGTGTAGTCCTATCAATAATAGCATTGACAGAATTCTCCAAGAATGCAATGACATCCAACAAACTAGAGGCAGTATCTTCCTGATAGCCTGGAGTAGAGGTATCTTGTTTATTCTCTACCATCAAATATTGCACAAAGTCTCAGCTGGAATCAATAAAATCTTCTGAAGATATTTCCATAACAAGTTGACTAGGGATATTAATGAAGATCTGGGGAATTGTAAAAGTCTTAAATTATTTCTCATCACTTGATTTTCCAAATGCGTCACTTTATGGTCTGTCTCTTATGGACATTAATTCCAAGGTCTTAATTTCTCCCATTTGCTGCTTAAGGGCCCTCAGTTAGTTATCCTGTTGGACTAACATTTCCTCATGTGAGTCCACCTTGTTCATCACAACTGGCAATTTCTTCATCTCACCAAAGACAGGCGTTACCTTATTGGAGAAGGAGCCCTCCAACTGCACTATCACTTGGGTCTGATTTTCTTCCTGCTGCAACTCCAGCAGGTTTCCTTCACTAGTCTGCAGCTCTTCAGTCTCAACCACCATTAACATGGACACCATCCTAGCATTTGAACTCCTTTTGGGTCTTGGGGGTGCCAGCCTCAAACTGAGATTAGAAATACCTGATCAGCACTGAGGTTCATGGCTTCTACCACAGACTCCTCCATTCAATGTTGTCTGCACCAGTCAAGGCAAAGTCCCCATACAAGTGTGGGTCTTATCTTTTCACTTCTCCATCAGGTTGTAATGCTGGGTAGAGTAATGATAATAGGAGCTTGATCATCATACATCTGATCTTGTCTTCTTGGCCTTCTGCCTGCCTGTTTTTTTTCTGACCTTAGTATTTAAGATTACCAATGAAATGGGTGCTCGATATCTATCTTATTTGCCTGCTCAGTACAACTCACTTGATAAAATGCAATCTGCTCAGATGGATTTGTTGTCTGTTCCATCATTCAAACACTGGCATCTATACAGTGGTGGAAATAAGTATTTGATCCCTTGCTGATTTTGTAAGTTTGCCCACTGACAAAGACATGAGCAGCCCATAATTGAAGGGTAGGTTATTGGTAACAGTGAGAGATAGCACATCACAAATTAAATCCGGAAAATCACATTGTGGAAAGTATATGAATTTATTTGCATTCTGCAGAGGGAAATAAGTATTTGATCCCCCACCAACCAGTAAGAGATCTGGCCCCTACAGACCAGGTAGATGCTCCAAATCAACTCGTTACCTGCATGACAGACAGCTGTCGGCAATGGTCACCTGTATGAAAGACACCTGTCCACAGACTCAGTGAATCAGTCAGACTCTAACCTCTACAAAATGGCCAAGAGCAAGGAGCTGTCTAAGGATGTCAGGGACAAGATCATACACCTGCACAAGGCTGGAATGGGCTACAAAACCATCAGTAAGACGCTGGGCGAGAAGGAGACAACTGTTGGTGCCATAGTAAGAAAATGGAAGAAGTACAAAATGACTGTCAATCGACAAAGATCTGGGGCTCCACGCAAAATCTCACCTCGTGGGGTATCCTTGATCATGAGGAAGGTTAGAAATCAGCCTACAACTACAAGGGGGGAACTTGTCAATGATCTCAAGGCAGCTGGGACCACTGTCACCACGAAAACCATTGGTAACACATTACGACATAACGGATTGCAATCCTGCAGTGCCCGCAAGGTCCCCCTGCTCCGGAAGGCACATGTGACGGCCCGTCTGAAGTTTGCCAGTGAACACCTGGATGATGCCGAGAGTGATTGGGAGAAGGTGCTGTGGTCAGATGAGACAAAAATTGAGCTCTTTGGCATGAACTCAACTCGCCGTGTTTGGAGGAAGAGAAATGCTGCCTATGACCCAAAGAACACCGTCCCCACTGTCAAGCATGGAGGTGGAAATGTTATGTTTTGGGGGTGTTTCTCTGCTAAGGGCACAGGACTACTTCACCGCATCAATGGGAGAATGGATGGGGCCATGTACCGTACAATTCTGAGTGACAACCTCCTTCCCTCCGCCAGGGCCTTAAAAATGGGTCGTGGCTGGGTCTTCCAGCATGACAATGACCCAAAACATACAGCCAAGGCAACAAAGGAGTGGCTCAGGAAGAAGCACATTAGGGTCATGGAGTGGCCTAGCCAGTCACCAGACCTTAATCCCATTGAAAACTTATGGAGGGAGCTGAAGCTGCGAGTTGCCAAGCGACAGCCCAGAACTCTTAATGATTTAGAGATGATCTGCAAAGAGGAGTGGACCAAAATTCCTCCTGACATGTGTGCAAACCTCATCATCAACTACAGAAGACGTCTGACCGCTGTGCTTGCCAACAAGGGTTTTGCCACCAAGTATTAGGTCTTGTTTGCCAGAGGGATCAAATACTTATTTCCCTCTGCAGAATGCAAATAAATTCATATACTTTCCACAATGTGATTTTCCGGATTTAATTTGTGATGTGCTATCTCTCACTGTTACCAATAACCTACCCTTCAATTATGGGCTGCTCATGTCTTTGTCAGTGGGCAAACTTACAAAATCAGCAAGGGATCAAATACTTATTTCCACCACTGTAATTTACTAGGAAGTGAGCATTTTCAGTAGTATGTTTATTAAAATTTTATATACTGCCAGGTGTTCATCAAATCATGGTGGTTTACAAATAAAATAAAACAATAAAAGAAAGAACTCCATTATACAAATAGGAAAGGCCTACTACATTCACACACAGGTCACACGTACTTAAATAATCAAGAGTATCCCCTCATATATTACAGAAACATCAGTAAATCCGCACCAGGTGGAATTCAGTGATAGTCAGATTGTTTACACTTTTAGTAAAGTGGTATCGTAGCCATGTTAGTACACTTTTAAAGGTAATAAATAGAAATAAAACAAAACTGAGAAAAGACAATAAGATGATACCTTTTTATTAGATTAACTTAATACATTTAATACCCAGAGAAAATCTATTGCAGTACAAAGAAAAAAAAAAGCCACAGAGAGAATCCCCCTTGTTGAGTGTGGGGGAGTGAGTGGTACAGTGGCAGGTGTCCCTAAGAAAACTTCCTCACTGAGGTTGCAGCTTAGCCACCTTACAGCAGGTGGCACTAAACCAGCCATGTCAGATGCTGAAGTTGTCCAAGTGAGCATAGGGATGTTAGGCTGTCTGGCCAGGAGGGTGGGGCTCAACAGCAGTGTTGCCAGGTGGGCGGTTTTACCACCCAATTGGGCGGTTTTCCGCGACCCGCCGCGGGAAATTTTTGCCCGCAGTGGGTTGCGGTTTTTTGGGCTTCTTTTTTTCTTTTGGGCGGTTTTCAGGCGGTTTTTTCGGCCGCGGGGGGCGGGGCTAGTGACATTTTGGGCGGGGTTAGTGACGTTTTAGGCGGGGCCGATGACGAGGGAGGAGGGGCCGATGACGGCGGGGGCAGGGTTGATGACGGCGGGGGCGGGGTTGATGACGGCGGGGGCGGGGGTGATGACGGCGGGGGCGATGACGCGGGGGTGGGGGTGTCCGGGGCGGGGTTTGAGTTTGTGCAGGTTTTGAGCTGGATTTAGGCTGGTTTGGGTGGGAAAAAAATTTTCCACCTGGCAACCTTGCTCAACAGTGAGGAAGAAGTAAAGCAGAGAGAGGCCTACTACTACTACTACTACTTAACATTTCTAGAGCGCTACTAGGGTTACGCAGCGCTGCAGCCTACAAGGAGAGAAGGCACCCTGTAGTGTAAGGGCTCCCCTGCTTATGTGTAAACTACCAGAACCGGGCTGCGGTAAGCCAAGCTTTAATTCTAGCTTTACAAGAATCCTATTCTTGAGGGCTGACTGGAGCCAGACCTGTGTTTGTGCAATCCTACAAGTTGTTGTATGTACTGTGGGTTTGGGACCTGTCAGCTACAGACCTGGGCGAAGTTTGCTTGTGAGCAGGGCTGGTCTTAGCCAGGGGCAACAGGGGTGGTTGCAGAAGGCCTTGAGCTCGCAGGGGCCCTGTGCCAGCCTCAGCATATCCTTCTCTCTCCTTCTCCCCACCTGAAATCCAGCGTCTCTCCCTCCCTCCTGGACCCACCAAAGTTTCTTCATCCCCTTCCCCAATGCCAGCTGCCATTAAGACACGCCTTGTCCCGGGCCTGGCCCCGGCTCTCGGTGGTCGTCTTCACAAGCAATGCCTTCATGTGAACCATGGACTTCTGTATATGTACACATCTATGGAAACAATTCAACTGTATTTAAAGACCCCTTAAGAAGCAGTGTCATAATTTTAAACTTGATCAGACACAAGTCTGCTATAAAGAAAAAATACCACACCATATTAATGTTTTAATATGATCTCAATAAGGCCAACACATAATCCGCCACATCTGCCCCATTGTCCAGCATTGCCTCTCTGTGTCCCCATCTCCCCATTTTCAGCAATGCCCCTTCATGTTCCTACCTTCTTCTTTTCCAGGATTACCCTCTGTGTCCCTATGTCTCTATTTTCCAGCACTACCCCTTTCTATATTTATCTCCCACTTTTCCAGCATTGCCTCTCTGTATCTCTATGTCTGCCTTTTCCAGCATTTGCTTACTGTGTTCCACTGTCCCTCCCTAACCCCAACGTCTCCATTTACCTTCTGTTTCCTTGTTGCTATGGTCTCTCCCTGCCCAGCATCTCTTCTTTATGTCTTTGTCTCTCCACATATTCAGCATCTCCCCTCTCACTTTCCTTCTTTCCACACCCTACATTTTTTCCCCAATCCAACCCAGGGCCGCCGAGAGGGGGGGGACAAAAGTCCCCGGGCCCGGGTCTCCGGAGGGGGCCTGGCGACACCGCAGTCCGACCCGCCCTCCCTCCGTCGCTCCCAGCACTAACCTTAAATGCCTCCTTTCACCATGTTTGCAGCAAGCAGCAGCAGGGCAGGCCACTCCTTCCTTCCGTGTCCCGCCCTCGCCTGACGTAACGTCCGCGAGGGCGGGGCACGGAAGGAAGGAGAGGTCTGCCTTGCTGCTGCTTGCTGCAAACGTGCTGAAAGGAGGCGTTTAAGGTTAGTGCAGGGCCCAGGCCAGTAGCGGGTGGAGGGGGGGCCGGCGACCTCGGGTGGGGGGGGCCCGGCGGCGACTACGATGACCTCGGGTGGTGGAGGGGGGGGCCCTGGGGCGGCCTTGTCCGGGGCCCGGCTCTGGCTCTCGGCGGCCCTGATCCAACCCCTAGAGTCGTGTAATCCCCTGGTAAATGGAATTTGAGATTTTCCCCAGGGGATTACTAGAACTGATATAGAACTCTCCAGATTCACTGGGGGGAGGATGAACAGCATGAGGAGCCTAGCCCAGAGGGAGGTTTAGGAGAAAAAGAGTGACAATGGGTGTCATGGTCAGGATGGAGTTGGAAAATTATAAAAGTGATAGGATTAATAACACATGGTTATCTTCACCCCCGCCAGGACCTGTGAGGAGAGGAGGTATCTTGGTCAGGCCCAATAACCTAAGGCTGAGTAAAAAGGAAGTTTTTGCCAACAAAAGCATTAATTGTGAGGAGAGCTCGGGGTGAGTAGAAGGGTTAACACCCCCGAGAGCAGAGCAGGAAGAAGACTGTTTGGTGTCAGAGAGAGCAGCTCGTGGAAGCGAGGAGGTCTGGTCCAGAGGAGGTCTGGTGGCTGGGTAAAAGACCAGTGGGGCAGCTTACTGCAGAAGAAGTGGGAAGCCAATTGTTCTGCTGGTTATTTGTGGTTGCTGTACCTAGGTAAATGCCCTAGGATTAAAAGAGACTGCTAATTTAGGGGCCCTTTTACTAAACCGTGTTAGGCTCTATGTGCACCCAATGCGCACCAAAATGAACTTACCACCCGACTACCACATGCCTTTTGCAGTAATTTCATTTTTGGTGCGTGTCCGCTACGCACGTCTGGAAAATATTTATTTTCAGATGTGCATAGCAGACACGTGCCAAGTGGCATCTGACGCGCATAGGTCCTGACTGCGCAGATTCCTTACCGCTAGGTCTATGGCTGGCGGTAAGGTCAGACACCCAAAATGGACGCGCAACAATTTTGATTTTGCCGTAAGTCCATTTTCAGCAAAAATTTTAAAAAGGCATTTGTGGCACATGTGCTGAGAAATAGTTCTGTGCGCGCCCAAAATCCACGCCTACACTATTGTAAGCCACTTTTTACCACAGCTTAGTAAAAGGACCCCTTTGTGAATAGTACTTTTATCAATAGACTTGGACTAGCACAAAAACCTCTTTTCACTGAAGTGAATCGTTTGTTACAAAAAAAAAAAAAAAAAGTATGACGCTTGGATATCTGCTTGTTGCTCATACCAATAAAGCTATGGTTTGAATTTAGCCTAAAACCTGAAGTGGAGAGTTTCTTTGGAGTGCAAGTGAAGTCAATCTATTCCCAGACTGTTAATGAAATAATTGAAAGTGTGGCTTAAAACCCTACAGCCTACAAGGATCAAGCCTGGCCATGGCCTGCGCCAGGCTCACTTGTACAGAACTTTTGTTTTATGGCCCAGGTCTAGGATGCTCAGCTTGAAGAGATAACTGGTATCCAGGACTAGGGTGGGAGACCCGCGTTATAATTGCATCTCTCCCCTTCTCTTCCCCTCCTTCAATTTGGTCTCTCTCTCTGTTACCTACCCTGTGTAGTTCTAGCATCCCTCCCTCTTCTTCCTCCCCCTCCCTACGGTTCTCCATATTTCTTCCTGTCACCAGTGATTCAAATAGGCAGCCTTTTGCCAGCATCGGGGCCTTTCCTCTAGTGTGTCCTGCCTATCTGGAAACAGGAAGTTGTGTGAGAAGAGGTGGGACACGCCAAAGTAAAGCCCCTGATACTGCAGAAAGTTGCTTGTCTCGATTACTGCTGCTGCTTGTGATGGGGCGGAGGGGAGAGAAAGAGGAAGAGAGAAATATAGGTCTCAGTGCTAAATTTACCAATGGGCAATTGGTTGGCTGGGCCTCCTTTATGCAGGGGGGCAGGGCAGCTGCCCCCTTTGCCCATTGGTAAAAGTGGCCTTGATAAAGGGCATATGCTGGATGTGATCTACTCAGATTTCCACAAAGCCTTTGAGACTGCTCCTTCTAGGAAGCTCATAAATAAACTGAGAGCTTGGTGATGGGAACCAAGGTATGTAGTGGAGTGCCTCAGGGATCTGTCCTGTAGCTGATTCCATTCAATAAATAAATCCTAATAAATACAACAAAATAAATAAAATATATTTGTGGGTGATATTAAAGCTTTGGAAAGAAAAGTATGTCTTTTTGCACATGACATGAAGATTGGCAACAGAGTGGAATAGTAACATAGTAACATAGTAGATGACGGCAGAAAAAGACCTGCACGGTCCATCCAGTCTGCCCAACAAGACAACTCAAGTGTGCAACTTTTTGTGTATACCCTACTTTGATTTGTACCTATGCTCTTCAGGGCACAGACCGTATAAGTCTGCCCAGCACTATCCCCGCCTCCCACCACCGGCTCTGGCACAGACCGTATAAGTCTGCCCAGCACTATCCCTGCCTCCCAACCTCCAGTCCCGCCTCCCACAACAGAGTGGAATACATTTAAAGTGACCTACATAAATTATAAGCTTGGGTTAATGCTTGGTATTAATATGAAGGAATGTAGAGTTCTGCATTTGCAGTGTTGAAATCCAAAGCAGCTGAATGTGATAGCAGGTGAGAGGCTGATGTGTACAGACCATGGAAGAGACCTTGGGTGACAATATCTGAGGCAGTAGCATAGCCAGACTTCAGTTTTTGGGGTGGGCCTGGGGATGGACTGGGTGGGCACAGCCTATGCATTTCCTCTCTTCCCGCTACTCCCCTCCTTCCCAGGCAGTGAAGAAAATAATACCTTGGCTGGCAGGGCACCCCAAGCCCCACCAGTTGAAGAATCCTCTCTGAAGTGCCCTGAACTGTCTTAGCTTCACATAAGTTGGTCTTGTATTTCCAGATTCTGATACTGGCAGCACCCCCCCCCCCCCCCCACCTATGCTCATTTCAACCAGCATGCCCCCTTGCACAAATGCGTGGGGGATGCAAGTTGAACTGAACATGTGCGGGGGGCTGCTGATGGCAGCGGCTGAAAATGTGCTGCCTACTACCCAGGGTTGAGACAACTTGGGGGGGGGGGGCTCTGGAGAGGACTTTTCAGCTGGTGGGGCTTGAGGTTCCCTGCCAGCTACACTAAAGACATGTGCTGCCATTGGGTGGGCCCCTGCCCACCCAGACCCGTACATAGATACATCACGTGTCTGAGATCTCAAAATGGCAAAACAATGTCAGAAGATGGTGGCCAAGGCCAGTAGAATGCTTGGTTACATTGAGAGAGACATAAAAAAAAAACCCAGTAATAATTCCCCTGTACAAGTTATTTGGAGTACAGTGTTCAATTTTGGAGGCCTTATCTAGCCAACGACATAAAGACTTGAAGCTGTTGAGAGGAAAATAGTATGGGTTTGTGCTGGAAAACATATGAGAACAGACTTAACTGAATATGTATACTCTAGAGGAGAGAAGAGACATGATACACACCTTTAAATTCTTCAAAGAGAATAAGGAATAACAGAGCCTTTTTGAAAAACCAAGAAGCCATAGAACTAGAAGACATGAAATAAAGCTGCAGGGAGGTAGTGAATGTCTGGAATGCTCTTCATGGGAAGTGGTGGGAGTCAAAAAAAAAGTGATGAATATAAAAAGAAGCACAAAGATTGAATAGAACTATACATCATTTCCAGATAGTAAAACTTAAAATAACTTTCACAATTTAAAGAAAAAAAAATAAAAGCATTGAAGGGATAGACTGCACTGAGGGGCCCTTTTACAAAGACGCACTGAAAAATGGCCTGTGGTAGTGTTTTGGGCATGCGTAGAATCATATCTCAGTGCACCTGTAAAAAATGCCTTTTTAAAATTTTTTGCTGAAAATGGACGTGCGGCAAAATGAAAATTGCCGTGCATCCATTTTGGGTTTGAGACCTTACCACTAGCCATTGACCTAGTGGTAAAGTCTCACGTGGTAACTGAGGGGTAATGATTTACACACGTCAAATGCCACTTGGCGCGCATCTGATACGCGTGTCCGAAAATAAAAATGATTTTTTGGACATGCGTATCGGATGCGCACAAAAAATGAAATTACTGCAAGAGCCACGCGGTAGCTGGGTGGTAACTCCATTTTGGCGTGCGTTGGGTGCGCTTAGATGCTTACGTGGCTTAGTAAAAAGGCCCCTGAGTGTCATTTACAAATCAAATTGAATGGGCTGTGTCGGCATTAGCGCACGGCAGCCACTAGTGCGGCTTATTAAACAAGGGGCTAATGACAAAAGGGGGATAACCTGCTCAGAATTGTAGGTTCAACCCTGGCTGTCTTTCTGGGAAGACTGGATGGGCCACGCTGGTTTTTATTTGCTGTCATTTGCTATGTTACTTTGATCACTATTTTCTTGTAAAGGTCTTTATATGCTACAGTGTATAGTACAGTTAATAAGTGCATGCCAATGAAGTTGTTTGTTGTACACACTGTCTGTTCCAAGTTTTATTATCCAAGTCATATTAAAATTTGATATACTCCACCTAGGTAAACCATCTAGGTGGTTTACAATTAAATTAAAATTATAAGAAGTTTGAAAAGAACTATAAAGTCAATAGGACAGAGGAATCATGTAACAACGTAAAAAAGGAAAGAGACATTAAAGGGAAGGAAGAAAGCAGATTCTAAGCCACTGTGTACTATCCATACCATATCATGATGTAAAATGTTAAAGATTATCATATGCATACATTTTTTTCATGCTATTTTAAATTCTGAAAGAGAAGATTCTAAACATAATCAGGTGTGATTGACTCATTCTATACGTTGTGTCTACTATTTAGAAGTTTAAGCTAACTAATTTTTCACTTCTTTTTTTGGATCCATGAGTTGTCACTCCTGTGAAGTTTTTAGCAATAAATAGTACCAAGAGATAAGGGCATTTTTTATGCCGATGAAGAAATGGGACCCATGTTATTTCCTCCATACCGGTTTTAAAAAAATATATAGGTTGGAGGTTGGGGGTACAGAGACTTTTTCCCTTTCTCAATAATTACCTTTTCTTGCATTTCACAGGAATATAGTACTATACTAAGTATCTTGCAATCTACTTAAGAGACGTTTTTTGTACCCACATATAAATTATAAGACCATAAAAATAAAAATTCTAAACATACAGGTAGTTAATACAAATCAAATAGTGATAAACAGGACATGCATAATTAATCCATCCATAAAAACATACATTCATTCCATAAAATCAAATTATAAATGCATTAAAACAGATAATACAAATTATCCCCCCATTACTAAGCCGTGCTAGCAGCTGCTGGTACGCTAATGCCAACACAGCCCATTCACTTTGAATAGGCCGTGTTGACATAGCTGCACGGCTTAGTAAATTGGAGAGGGGGGTGTAATTAATAAACATGACATACATAAATTGATCCATCTGTGTCCATCTGTTGCTTAAAAGAGGCCATTTTTTTTGGTGAAAACATCCACAGACATGGTTTGCTGGTAACATAGTAACATAGTAACATAGTAAATGACGGCAGAAAAAGACCTGCATGGTCCATCCAGTCTGCCCAACAAGACAAACTCATATGTGCTACTTTTTGTGTATACCCTACTTTGATTTGTACCTGTCCTCTTCAGGGCACAGACCGTATAAGTCTGTCCAGCACTATCCCCGCCTCCCAACCACCAGCCCCGCCTCCCACCACTGGCTCTGGCACAGACCGTATAAGTCTGCCCAGCACTATCCTCGCCTCCCACCACCGGCTGGCTCTGCCACCCAATGTCGGCTAAGCTCCTTAGGATCCATGCCTTCTGAATAGGATTCCTTTAAAAGGCATGGATCCTAAGGAGCTTAGCATCTGGTTTGGCTTTATAATCATTTTGATAATGTTCCAATTTACTTTTCGTGGTTTCAATGATTTACAACATAAAGCAGTAGTGAAAAGGTGGGTTTTCAGCATAGATTTGAAAACAGGTAGAGATGGAGCTAGACGTACAGGCTCAGGAAGTTTATTCCAGGCATAAGGTGCCGCGAGAGAAAAGGAACGAAGCCTGGAGTTAGCAGTGGAGGAGAAGGGGGACGACAAGAGAGATTTGTCCAGTGAGTGGAGGTCACGGGGAGGAATGTAGGGAGAGATGAGAGTGGAGAGGTAATGGGGGGCTGCAGAATGGATGCATTTAAAGGTCAGTAAGAGAAGTTTGAACTGTATACGGAAGCGGACAGGGAGCTAGTGAAGTGACTTGAGGAGTGGGCTAGTGTGGGTATAACGATTTTGGTGGAAAATAAGCCGTGCTGCAGAATTTTGGACAGACTGGAGAGGAGAGAGATGACTGAGCGGAAGACCAGTGAGAAGTAAATTGCAATAATCCAAGCGAGAGGTGACAAGGGTGTAGATAAGGGTTTTGGCAGCGTATTCAGAAAGGAAGGGGCGAATTTTGCTAATGTTGTAGATAAAGAAACGTGGAATCTGTTTAGCTTGACAATATTCTGCTAGAGGTGCAGCAGGTAATTCAGCATGATTAAACCTTTTACTTAAATATCCCAATTCCTCCTAGTCAACTGTGTCCTCTGATTTCTCATCACTTTCAAAACAATCTGTAATTAGATAACAAATCACCTGCTTGCTGATCTGTAAATGATAGCACATTGTCCCAACCAAACCCTGCCATAGTTTGTAAAGAAAACCAAGATTACAAAGTTTAAGTGGGATGAATCTGATTATTCAAAAGGGTGCGTTTACTTATGGATGGAGAAAAACAGATTATCTAGAACAACATGAGACAAAACATAGGCACAATCAAGTGATTCGTCTGAAGATGAAAAGGACACAGTTTCTCAAACTAAACAAAAATCAAAAGATATGACTGAATCTAAGGCATCTGGGATTTTGAAAGGAGGAACACTGGGGAGGGGGTGGGAAAGGAGGAATGCCAAGCAGCCTCCATAGTAAGAGGCAGATGCAGCAACCAAACGTAAAAAAATCTAAATCGTTAAAGTCCCTAACGATTTTAAAATAACGAAGAATGCACCAAAAAAAAAAGTCACACATGCTGAGATCGGTATTGAAACGTACAATGTATCAAAGAATCACAATACACATCGTTAATCGGCCCCCAAATCATGCGCAGAGCAGTCAAGCGTTATGTTAGCTGCTCTGCGCATGCCACAAACAGTCAAAACACAGTCAAAACACAAGCACATGGCTCCCAAATCAAAACAAAAATAAAAAAAAAGGGTCGGGAGGGGGCAAAGGCGCTGGTCAGGAGCGTCCTGTATGGCCGTCCTTGCCCCCCCCCACCCGTGGTCGCTGTTCCCCCCGCCCCACTTCCCCCTGCATTCTAAATTAAAAAGCAAGAAGAAAAGCAAACGTACCTTTAGCAGCCCCGGCCCCCCTCCCTTCCTCACTACTCTGTCTCCCTCAGCTCCGCCTCCCGACATCCTCCGCCCTGTGCCCCGCCCCCTCTTGGGGTCGTCGCCGCCATTCCCCTCCTCCATCGGGCCCCCCTCCCTCTTACCGGGCCCGTGCAGCGCCTCTCTCCTCTGTCCGAAGGCGCTGCACGGGCAAGAAGAAAGCTGATGCCTGCCTTCGCACAGCTTCTGTCGCGCGTCTCTCTCCTCCTGGGCCCGCCCCTGTCTGACGTCGGTAACCTACGTAGGTTACTGACGTCAGACAGGGGCGGGCGCAGGAGGAGAGAGACGCGCGACCGAAGCTGTGCGAAGGCAGGCATCAGCTTTCTTCTTGCCCATGCAGCGCCTTCGGACAGAGGAGAGAGGCGCTGCACGGGCCCGGTAAGAGGGAGGGGGGCCCGATGGAGGAGGGGAATGGCGGCGACGACCCCAAGAGGAGGCGGGGCACAGGGCGGAGGATGTCGGGAGGCGGAGCTGAGGGGAGACAGAGTAGTGAGGAAGGGAGGGGGGCAGGGGCTGCTAGAATTTTGCTTTTTCGGGGGGGGGGGGGAGCGGCGGAAAGTGGGGAGCAGCGGGGGGGGGGGGGGGCAAGGCCGTCCATACAGGACGCTCCTGATGAGCGCCCTTGCCCCCTCCCGATCCTTTTTTTATTTTTTTTAATTTGATGTGTTTTCTGACGTCCTTTGGACCAATCACAGCGCTTTTAGCTCTGCTAATGCGCTGGGATTGGCTCAAAGTTTGTTTATTTTTTCACTTAATGATTTTTTCTGGCACAGAGCTGTCCTAACGAGAGGTCCAGACCTCTCGTTAGATTTCCTGCCTTTTTCCTGCGTAAAGGCAATCGGAAAAGGTTAGTGCATGTCGTTTCAATGGGGTTTTCACACTAATTGCTCATCTCCATTCCGTTTTCGTTAGCTGCTGGCTTCCTCGGTAAAAGCCCTTTGATGCATGCAACGGATCAAATTTTCCTCGTTGGAGGGTCATTAAAGGCTCATTTAGCTTTAGTGCATCTGCCTCTAAATCAGAGTGTATTCAATCTATCAAGATGCAATTTGTTGGAGGTGGAACTGCAGGTGTTACAAATAGGCATGTCTTTTATGCCTTCCTCCCCTAATTGTGCTTTCAATGTGAGGGTGAGCATCTTTAAATTTATTGCAATGGGGGCCGCAATGGCCCCAACCTTAACATGCCTATATGTTGCTTGGTTTGAAGAGAAATATTTATACACATGGACAAAATATGGACCTGGAAGCATTATATTGACGACATATTTCTAGTTTGGCAAGATTCCAAAAGTGCATTCAATTCCTTTTTTGCAGTGGTTAAATACGTGTAACCTGCATTTACAATTTTCTGTGTTTATTAATAAATATACTTTATCTTTTTTAGATATACAAATTACACTGTCAAGCTAAATTTGTTACTACATTGTACAAGAAACAAACATACCGCAACACATTATTGCACTATTCGAGCCATCACCCTAACCATTTAAAAGACAATTTACCAACAGGACAATTTTTTAAAGATGTCTTTGCTCCAGTACAGATGTGTTTAAACATCAAGCTGAATTAATGAAATCAAGATTTGTGGAATGGGGTTATTCTCCCAAAGTGATATGCAGAGCCTTTAAATGGGCTCTGTATGCTAATAGAGATATTTTACTTCAACCCACTCAGAAATCACATGAGTCTGGTACGGTATGTGTTCTTCTATATTCTCATTTGGGGTTCCAGATTAAATGTATTATCAAAGACAATTGGTTTATTGTGCAGCAATTGAATGGGTTAGAAGATATCCCATGGTTTGCTTTTTCCAGAGGTACTAATCTACAACAATGTTTGACCAGTTCCACATTGAAAGTGGATCAAGAATTTAATCAGGATGCAATAATGGGGCATAATCCATGTGGTCATTGGTCCATGTGTCAGTATACAAGTTCTGTTGCAACAATAGGGCATCCAACATTGAATTTGACTTACAAATTGAAGGAAAGTACCGACTGTTTTACTCAAGGAGTTGTATACATGATTCGGTGCCTTGTGCCCTAAAATTTACATAGGTCACACTACATGAGCCATAAGAACTTGCATTGGTGAACATTTAAGCCGCCTCAGGACTGGCTTAATGGAGGCTCCATTAACAGACCATTGGTTATCTTGTCAACATACTTTGGATGATTTGTTCTTTGCTGTTTTGGAAGCCTCTAGTTTTGAATGGGGAGGTGGCTGGAAGAGATTATTATGGAGGTGTGAACAGCGATGGATATTGGAATAGAAAACACAAACACCTCACAGTCTGAACCGTGAAGTGGAATGGTGGGGCGTATCTGTGACAGGTTTTGTTTCTGTCCATTTCAGCATTTTAGTTCTCTTTAGTGGTTTCTATGTCATTGTTTTGTTCGCTGCCAGCTTTTCCAGGGGGGGGGGGGGTCACGTGTCCCAATAGTTTAAATGTGGACTGTGTTCACTTCCGGTTTGAAAGGCAATGTATTTATGAGTGTGTTAAGAACATCAGTAAGGTACTTGTTCCTCCATCCTGCTTTATACATATATATATATATATATATTGGTAAAGAATGTATCTTTTAAAGTTTTATACAGTATATTATGAATAATTGCTGTCACTGTCTTCAGAGACCCTTACACTGCCCGAGCGAAGTAATAGTGAGTGCCATGTTGGGACCCGAAAAAAGCAATTTAAGTAAAGTGCATCCAACACTGTTACAAGGATATAAATGCTGTGATCACTTTGTACGATTGTGCGATGATTACAGCAAATGAGGGGTCTTTGAATATCCCTTGAAAAATATAAGCACATAAAAATGTATTAAAATTTATTAATATTTCACGTGAAAAGCATTTTTAGGGTAGCACTCTATGAGGCTCATTTTCAAAGCACTTAGCCTCCCAAAGTTCCATAGAAACCTATGGAACTTAGCCTATATGCCTCTATGTATGCCAGACGTCACTGGTGAAATGCAGTTGCACTGCTAGATGACTGAGGAGGTAAAAAGGCCACTCAGGGAAGACAAAGCCATAGCG
Organism: Microcaecilia unicolor; assembly: GCF_901765095.1. Taxonomy (NCBI): domain Eukaryota; kingdom Metazoa; phylum Chordata; class Amphibia; order Gymnophiona; family Siphonopidae; genus Microcaecilia; species Microcaecilia unicolor. The sequence continues at coordinate 55,890,959 of NC_044033.1, read as the reverse complement.
GAGACATTAACCCTGGGATTCTATATCTGGCGCATCCCCCCGTTTTCTTTTGCACAAGGAAGTACCTGGAATAGAATCCCAGCCCTTCTTTCCCTGGTGGAACGGGTTCGACCGCAGTGGCCTTTAGAAGAGCGGAGAGTTCCTCTACAAGTACCTGCTTGTGCTGGGAGCTGAAAGACTGAGCTTTCGGTGGACAATTTGGAGGCCTGGATTCCAGATTGAGAGTGTATCCTAACCAGACTATTTGAAGAACCCACTGGTCGTAGGTTATAAGAGGCCACCTTTGAAAAAATATTAACCTCCCTCCAACCGGTAAGTCGTCTGGAACAGACACTTGCACTGTGGCTATGCTGCACTGGAGCCAGTCAAAAGCCCGTCCCTTGCTTTTGCTGGGGAGCCGCATGGGCCTTATGCGCATGCTGTTGACAAGAACGAGCGCACTGGGACTGAGCCTGGGTAGGCTGCAGAGAAGCAGGAGTGTACCTACGCCTATTATAGGAATAGGGAGCACTCCTCTTCCCTCCAAAAAACTTCCTAGATGAGGAGGTGGTAGCAGAAGACGCCCGGTGGGAGAGAGAATCCATAGCATCATTGTGCTTTTTGATCTGATCGACCACATCCTCTACTTTTTCGCCAAAAAGGTTATCCACCCTGGCAAGGAACATCTACCATTTGCTGCTGGATCTTATGATCAAGGTTAGAGACACGCAGCCATGAGAGTCTGCACATTACTATACCTTGAGCAGCTATTCTGGATGTCACATCAAGAGTGTCGTAAGTACCCCTGGCCAGGAATTTTCGACACGCCTTCTGCTGCCTGACCACCTGGTGAAAAGGTTCAACGAGCTCCGGAGGAAGCGCTTTGACCAAACTAGACAGTTGCCTCACTGAGTTCCGCAAGTGGGTGCTCATGTAGAGCTTGTATGTTTGAATTTTGGCTGCGAGCATAGCGGCTTGGTACGTCTTCCTCCCAAAAGAATCCAAGGTCCTAGACTCTCTGCCTGGGGGCACCGAGGCATAGTCCCTAGTACTCTTGGCTCTCTTGAGAGCAGAATCCACCACCATAGAATTGTGAGGTAGTTGAGACTTCACCATTACCGGCTCTCCATGGACTCTGTACTGGGACTCAGCTTTTTTGGGGACCACTGGATTAGAGAGAGGGAACAACCAGTTTCGCATAAGAACTTCCCTGAATGTGTTATGCAAAGGAGCCATTGCAACCTCTGTAGGTGGAGAAGGATAATCCAAGACCTTGAGCATCTCGGCCCTGGGCTCATCCACAACCTCCATAGGGAAGGGAATATCCTTAGACATTTCCCGGACAAAGGAGGAAAAAGAAAGACTCTCAGGCGGAGACATCCTTCTCTCAATGGGCGGAGCAGGATCAGAGGGGACCCCATAGGACTCTTCTTCAGAAAAGTATCTGGGATCTTCCTCTTCCTCCCACGAACGCTCATCTTCGGTATCGGACAAAAGCTCTCTAAGAGCATCCCGAACCCGAGCCTGTCTCGATGTCGAGGAACAACGACCTCGAGGGGGATGTCGAAAAGTCGACCCCTGCCTGGACTGCTCCGAAGCTCCCTCTGCCGACGTCGAAGGAGAATCGACCTGGGTGGCAGCCGACGCTGATGCCGCAAGCGGCACCGAGGTCGGGGACCTCGCCACAGGCAAAGGACCAGATGCCGCTTCAACAGTCGGTGCAGAAGGCACAAGCACCCCTGGCACCAAAGTAGACTGGCGCAGCAATCCTTCCAGAAGCTCTGGCAGAAGGGCCCTGATGCGCTTGTCGAGAGCCGCCATCGGAAAAGGCTACGGGGCCGGTGGCAGAATCTGTGGGGGCTCCAGAGCCGGTACCAGGCTGCCAGAAGACTGATGCATCGGCACCTCCTGTATAGAGGGTGAGTGGTCCTCTCGGCGCTGACGCTTCTTGGGTGCCGAATCCCTTGGCTCCCGGGAGCTCTCGGTACCGCACATGGAAGGAGATCGATGATGGTGCTTCTTAGCCTTCGCTCGACACCCGTCATCGAGATTCCTCGGTACCAAAGAGGAGGACGTGGAATCCTCACGCCTCCTCGGGACCGGGTCCAATGAAGGGCGATCCCGGGGGGCCTGCATAGCAGTAAGCCTCGAGACAGATGGAGACCCACTCGATGCCTCACTGCTCCCAGCACGATGTGGTCGTTCGGCAGCCATTATCTGTGCTCTCGAAGTCGATGCTTCCCTCGACGTCGACGCTGCCGACCTCAGTACCGAAGCCGATGCTGACGTCGAAGGACCGAACCGATCAGCAAAATGTTTTTCCCATTGAGCCTCCCGAGATACTTGGGTCCGTTTTTTCATTAAAGGACACAGCTTACAAGCAGCTGAAAGTTGATCGCGCCCAAGGCACTGGAGACACCACAAGTGGGGGTCGGTACCCGAGATGGTCCGGTTGCAGCGAGTACAATGCTTGAAGCCGCTGGGTGTCCTCGATGACATGGATGGAAAAACGGTGGCTGTGAAATTAAAGGACACGATTATGCCAAATAAGAAAGGCACAAAAAAAAAAGAAAAACAAAATCCGGCCGCGCGGCCTAAAAGAGGGCCGCGACTAAAAGAAAGAAAACTTATACCCAGTGACTAAAACTAAGGAAAACAAGGGCTAATAAAAACCTTCTTTTTAAAACTAAACCAAAAAGAAGATAAAGAAGTAAAAGAGAAAGCGGTAACGCTAAGATCTCCTGGGCCGAAGGTAACACAGCGAAAAAACTCCATGTCACCTCAGTCTCAGAAAAAATGAAACCGAGGATGACACGCTCGTGCGGCGGGCGGGAAGCCATTCACGCATGTGCGGTGCGCTCTGCCAGCGCTCCTGAGCGTTCTCAAACATTCTTATTTTGCTTGCAAAATTTTTTGTCAGTCTCCTGGGCTGCTGCAGGTGGTGACCCAATTGTGAGAACAAGCAGCCTGCTTGTCATCTGAGAATTATTTGTACGTGGGGCAATGGAGGGTTAAGTGATTTGCCCAGTGTCATAGTGGAAATCAAACCCAGCTCTCTAGGGTCAAAGTCCATTGCACTAACCACTAGGCTACTCCTCCACTGAAGGGAGGTGAGGGGAGATATGATAGAGGTCTATAAAATGCTGAGTGGAGTGGAAGGGAATGGGTAGACGTGAATTGCTTGTTTACTATTTCCAAAAATACAAGGACTAGGAGGCATGCAATGAAGCTACTAAATCAAAGAAAATATTTCTTCATCTAATGTGTAATTAAACTCTGGAATTCGTTGCCAGTGAATGTGGTAAATGCAATTCATTTAGCAGGGTTGAAAAAGGTTTGGATAATTTCCTAAAAGAAAGGTCCATAAGCCATTCTTAAGATAGATCTGGGAAAATCCACTGCTTATTTCTAGGATAAGCAGCATAAAATCTGTTTTACTCTTTTAGGATCTTTTCAGGTACTTGGAACTCAATTGGCCACTTGGAAATGGGATACTGAGTTTATGGATCTTTGGTCTGTCTCAGTATGGCAATGCTCATGTTCTACCTTGTACAGTTTTCCCAGCAGATAGGCATGATACTGATTATTCCAGTTGAGGGTTACATGCCTACTAAAAGCTGTCCTAGAGGACACATTATAACTGGAGCTAAGGGAAGCATTCTCAGTTACCTTCAGGAGTGGATCATCATGGGTAATAATATCCTTGATTTACCATGTCACCACCTTCTATGCTGCTTGTATCTTGCTCTGGGACAGCAATATTGAACACAACTTCATCTGCCCCATGGCATCAGAGCTGCTCACCTGCTACTTCACTGGGGGAAAGGGCTGGGGGCTCAGCTTGAGATGAATTTCCTTCTTTCTGTAGTTTTCCTGCCACTATTACCTACAGTGCAGGATTGAATCACCAGCACTGTCCCTTAAACCTAGCTCAAAAGGGTCTTGTTTCTACAAGTGATGTAATTATGCTACTCTTTGGAAGATCCGTTAAATTAACTACCTCCCATAAAACTCTGGTATGCCATAGACCTCGGCGGTGTCACTCACTGGATTTAGATGTTGAACCTGTAAGAATTATGTACCTACTTCCTCATTGGTCCATGGTGTAGATATTTTACATTTCAATTCTTATTTGTTCAATTATTCATAGAATTCTATCGTAATGAAACTTCAAAATAATTGTAAATACTCATCTTAAAAATGAATTCATTATCAGTCAGTCAGGGGTTTCTTAGACATAGACTATGTTTTGCCCTGGAGCTGTTTCAAGGAACACCCCCAACAATGACAAAGGTAGAGATTAATGTATATCCCCACCTCATCATCATTATCACTACTAGTAATCCAAAAAAAAAAAAAAATATGATATATAAAGTTACACAAATTTACCTATTTTAAACAGCGCTGGCATTTCTCAGCATCATACTCATACAGCTTTGAATATGGCAGGTAGGTAGCACATTAATTTTTCTTTACAACAGATCTTCTGTCAGTACATATATTCTGAATGATATTGATCCTGAAGCTTTCACACATCTGATTTTTTTTTCATGAAGTTCCTCTTTGCTTTCTTGGGGTTTGCTGCTGCTGCTACTGGAATTGGGCCAAGGGCAGAGCAGAAGATGAAAGGTCACAGTATCCTTTATACTCTTCACTACCTGCTCTACCTATGGGGGTATCTTAGCTCTGGCAGTATCACTTCCTATTTCCTTACCACCTAGTATACTAGCAACTAGATTTTCCAGACATTCCTCAACTAAAAAATGTCAATTTCTGATTTGCAGGAATTCCTCACATGAAGATTCTTCAGATTCTGTAGCTGCCAAACCCTTCTCCATATATGTCACAGCAGGAAACAGGATATGCCTGCTCTGATTGGTTCCAGTGCCCCCAGGATATGCCTGCTACTCAACTGCCGGTTTCCAGTTGCTCCCATCCTGTACCACCTCTGCCTCCTGGAAGAGCAGCCTAGTGGTTAGTGTAGTGGACTATGATCCTGGGGAACTGTGTTCAATTCCCACTGCAGCTCCTTGTGACTGTGGGCAAGTCACTTAACCCTCCATTGCCACTGGTACAAAATAAGTACCTGGATATATGTAAACTGCTTTGAATGTAGTTGCAAAAACCACAGAAAGGCAGTATATCAAGTCCCATTTCCCTTTCGCCACTGTAATTTTTTTTTTGTTACATTTGTACCCCGCGCTTTCCCACTCATGGCAGGCTCAATGCAGCTTACATGGGGCATTGGAGGGTAATGGAAACAGGATCAGACAATTGGTCTTTAACGTTTCCACTGGAAGCTGAAGCTGTTGGTACTCTCCTCTTAAATGTCTCTTCTGCTTGGCTGGTGGATTTCAGTGCATTATATAAGAACATAGAAAAGTCATGGTGAGTCAAACCAAGGTCTATCAAGCCCACAATTCTGTCTCTGACAGCGGCCAATCATCTATTTCCCATGGAGGGGAATAATCGAACGACGCCGGCGAAATAGATTGCCCCTAACGGTATACCTGGTAGAGCTTTAGAAATAATATAGTAGTTGATGACTGCCTGCCTCTGCCTATCTGTCCTGTCTGTACTCTCTTTGGATTCCTTTTCTCTCTATACTGTTTCTCTGACTAGAGACCAGAAACATTCTGAGCTGGAATCACATCCTGTGCGACACACCCACTAGCACCACCATCCTGCCGACTGTGCTGCAACCACTGCAGGGGAGACAATGAATGAAAAACGATTTTTTTCACCCTTATCTCTCTTCTATCATGCGTGGCCGCACTGCTTGCATAGCCCTCAGGATGGCCCTGCTAAAGGCAGTGTTGCCTGTCTCTCTCTCAGAGCTCTGTTTCTGCTTCTTCTTTCTGACTATGCAGTCATTCTTTCTGGCTCTATTATTATTAGCATTTGTAGCGCTACCAGACACACGCAGCGCTGAACACCTGATACAAAGAGACAGTCCCTGCTCAAAAGAGCTTACAATCTAAATAATACAGACAGACAAGACAGTTATGGGTGAGGGAGTAATGGGAGCTAAAAAGCAGCAGTGAAAAGGTGGGTTTTCAGTGGGAGTGGACAGGGAGCCAGTGAAGTGACTTGAGGAGTGGGCTAGTGTGGGTATAACGATTCTGGCGGAAAATAAGTCATGCCGCAGAATTTTGGACAGATTGGAGAGGAGAGAGATGGCTGAGCGGAAGACCAGTGAGAAGTAAATTGCAATAGTCCAAGCGAGAGGTGACACGGGTGTGGATAAGGATTCTGGTAGCGTATTCAGAAAGGAAGGGGAGAATTTTGCTAATATTGTAGATAAAGAAATGACAGGTTTTGGTGATCTGTTGAATATGCGCCGAGAAGGAGAGAGAGGAATCAAAGATGACTCCAAGGTTAAGAGCCGAGGAGACAGGGAGGATGTGAGAGGCATTAACAGAGATAGAGAAAGGGGGAAGAGGGGAGGTGGGTTTAGGGGGAAAAACAAGAAGTTCAGTTTTGGACATGTTGAGCTTTAGATGGCGTTGAGACATCCAAGCAGCAATGTCGGACAAGCAGGCTGAGATTTTGTCCTGGATCGAAACACAACGCCTGAAAGACTTTTAAAACTCACTTTTCTCTGCCACTGAGACAGAACACTGCTGTTTGTCTCTATCTCCTGACACTGTCTCTGCTAGATACTTAATTACCCCATCAGCACCCCTTCCTGCTCCAAATCTGTGTTTTCTGACAATAGTTTCCTCTTTGCGGCCAATCAGATGGGCTCCACATGTCATCCCATTAGTCATTTCACCTCATTTTCCTATTCAGCAGGCCACCCTAGTTATGTTCTTCATTTGCTTCTTCAAATGAATAACAAAATGTTATTCCACATCATTCTGTCAAAAATTAAACCCTTTCAGCAAATCATTTTTATCTCAATATCTATCATTTATATCTTTGGTCTGGTTTGGTGACATTTCATCATCTGACACTTCATTAGCATGAACATTTCATCATGCGACACTTCATCATTTATTCAAGTTAAATGTATTAAAATTATATGTGTGGAAAACTTGCAGCAAATGGGGAGGTGGCCAGCACACATCTACGCCTGTTTTTGCTCCTAAATATGGGTTTTGCTAAAATCTCTTACATATAAAATTTTCATGAGGCTCATTTTTAGGTTAGTGTTTTCATCTCACGTGCAGAAAGGTAAATATAACCAAATTATATGCATAGAAAGCTTGTGCAGCAAATTGAGCAAATATATTTATATTTTAAAATAGCACAAATCACATAATGCACAATGCATGGAAAAATCCACTCCAAGGTGATGAAAGGTCAAAACCACGACAGTTCATCACTGGCAGGTAATTACATATCACCGTTGGGTTGGGGAGGATGGGAATAGGATGAGAGGCTATCCTATGTTGTAGTTCTGCCCTCTTCCCTCTTACGTCTTGTATTGTCAATACATACATGTTAACCTATTTTAGGTTTTTAGCCTGTACGCCGCCTACCTGCTTTGATAGGCGGGAAAGTAAATCTCTAATAAAACTTGAAGTGACTTGGCATCTTGGAGACCTGTATAGATAAAACAGGTAAGAGAATCAGGGGTGTGTGGTTTGAATAAGTGTGTAGCAAAGGTCATATTTAGATGCAAAAGAACAGGTGTCAATGTGTGCTGGTATTTCTGGTTTCCTTTGGACATGCACACAAAGAAGCCTACTTCCCCCCCCCCCCCCCATGTACTGCATATAATTTGAATGTATTTAGCTTGAATATGTGATGAAGTGTCATGTGATGAAATGTCAGCAGTGGCCAGGTGTTACATGATGAAGTGGCAGATTAAGGTGATGAAAACACTGTTCTTCTGCACTTAAATAGAAGACGTTTTAGCGAGACTCATATTTAGGTGCAAAAGAACAGGTATGGACGTGCATTGGCATGTCCCACACCCCATTTGCTACAAGTTTTCCATGCATATAATTTTAATAAATTTGGCTTGAATACGTGATGATGTGTTGCATGATGAAATGTCCATGGCGTTGAAATGGCAGGTGATGATATGTCTTTACACTCTTTGGTCTATGAAGAGCAAGGATCTAACTCCCAGTTCTTTCAAACTGTCTGTATGCCAGTGGTTCCCAAATCTGCAAGTTCAGATTTTAGAATATCCACAACAAAGAAAATAGTTCAGTTCCGAAAATTAAGTACAAGGTTCGAGCATAAAAAATACATACATTCTTTACAATACCACTGGCTATTCACCTTTGTGTTTATGCACAAAGACCATGAAAAATCAGATCCTTAGTGTAGAGCTGGGAACTTTAACAAATAGTTGGTGGCTACCTACTTTGTTTACCAAGTTTATGGCATCTAGGGATGTGGTGTCTTTCATTAATAAATTTTGGCAAACCTTAAGTGAGAGAAGCTGCATTAGAACACAGAAAGTCTGGGAGAATGATTTGCAGCATTCGCTCACTGACCAACTATGGCAGTTGTTTTGGGCACGTGGCTCTCATTCCTCTATGTCGCATCGCTCACTCAGTTACTCTTTTATCATCGGTCTTTATGCACTCGTGTAAAGCCCAAGAAGTGTGGATGCCAGCAGGATAATTTGTGTTGGTCATGTAGGGATTTGGTGAGAATTTTGCTACACCTTTTCTATGAATGTCCTAATATACAGAATTTTTGGTTGGATGTTTGGCCACATGTTACAATGATTTTGCACTTTGATGTTGCACTTTCTATAAAGTTGATTATATGGAAGTCAATACTGCTTCCTGATGATGTTCCTAAGAGTGAAAAATATCTTCTTGATTTTTTGCTGTCTGTGGCTTTAAGTTATGGTGGAACTGTATGAGTTATGAGAGGATTATAGAGCAAAAACGGATATCAGGTAACACAGTAAATGAAGGCAGATAAAGATCTGCATGGTCCATCCAATCCACCCAACAAGGTGGCCAGAGCCATGCCTGCTACTCTGTTCAGGCCTCAGTCACCCATGCCTAAACACTGGTTGTCAAGTCTCCACCTTGCCAACCATATAGGCAGCCAAAGATGATGGAGTCTTGTTTATAAGCACACACCATCCCCCAAGTATTGCTGACAGTATTCAACTTACCAGTCAAGATGTCTTCCCCTCCCCAAGCTGCACAGCACCCTCACTCCCAGCATGTGACAATAAAGTGATCTACGACACTGGAGTTGACAAAGCTTCACCTGTCTTTTGCCATTTACGGGACACACATTGTAGAAGTCTGTCCGGCATCAGTCTTATTTCCCTCATCTGGATTTAGCTAATCTTCTCTCAGTCTTTTGCCATTTGCAGGACACAGACCGTAGAAATCTGTCCAGCATTGGCCTTAGTTCCGCCATGCTGAATTTGGCTAATTTTAGTTCAGTCTTTTGCCATTTTCAGGACACAGACCATAGAAGACTGTCCAGCTTTGTCCTTAGTTCCTTCTACTCTTGCCCAAAGTAACACCTCAATAGCTATGTTGCATTTTCATCCTCTTTCTATTTAGATATCCCCTGTGTCTATCCCACACATTTTTGAATTTGCTCACCATTTTTGACTCTACCATCTTTCCTTGAAGGGTGTTCCAGGCATCTACTACCCTCTCTGTGAAAAAGTATTTCCTGACATTACTCCTAAGTCTACTTCCCTACAACCTCCATTCATTCTATTCTATTTGAGTCTTATATACTGACAGTTGTTCCGCAAAGGATTCATGGCGGTTGACAATTAAAGAAGCTCTCAAATGGCCGTGTGGCCATTTTGGGGGGATCCCTTACCACCACCCATTGAGGTGGAGGTAAGGGCTCCCGCGTTAACCTGGCTATAAATTTTTGTAGCACCAGAAATGACGGCGTGTTAGGGATGGGAAGTACTGCCAGGATGCTGCAGTAGCTCAGTGGTACTTCCTGTATAGCAAGCGGTAAGCCTGCATTGGGCTTACCACTGCTTAGAAAAAGGAGCCCTAAAAGAGTTAGAGTGGGATTTGAACCTGGGTCCCTTTGTTTAAAGTCCATTGTAATAACCACTAGGCTGCCCCTCTGCCCTGTAGAAAGGTCCATGTGGCCATTCTTCTAAGAATGCTGCCAGGTAAACATCCTTGTCACTGCTTTTTTGCTGTTCATATGCTGGATGTTCCAGTTTATAAAATGGCTGTTCAAGCTAGACGTCACCGACACATGCCTTTCCATCTCACATATTTTCAAACAAGAAATTTCCTGTTGGAAAATACCTAACATAGTAACATAGTAGATGACGGCAGAAAAAGACCTGCACGGTCCATCCAGTCTGCCCAACAAGATAACTCATATGTGCTAATTTTTGTGTATACCCTACTTTGATTTGTACCTGTGTTCTTCAGGGCACAGACTGTATAAGTCTGCCCAGCACTATCCCCGCCTCCCAACCATCAGCCCCACCTCCCAACCACCGGCTCTGGCACAGACCGTATAAGTCTGTCCAGCACTATCCCCGCCTCCCACCACCGGCTCTGGCACAGACCGTATAAGTCTGCCCAGCACTATCCCTGCCTCCCAACCACCAGTCCCGCTTCCCACCACCGGCTCTGGCACAGACCGTATAAGTCTGCCCAGCACTATCCCTGCCTCCCAACCACCAGCCCCGCCTCCCACCACCGGCTCTGGCACAGACCGTATGTCTGCCCAGCACTATCCCTGCCTCCCAACCACCAGTCCCGCTTCCCACCACCGGCTCTGGCACAGACCGTATAAGTCTGCCCAGCACTATCCCTGCCTCTCAACCACCAGCCCCACCTCCTGATCTTGACTATGAGATGGACGTCCATTTTGGACGTTATGACTTGGTCAACCCTATTCTGACTTGGATGTCCTTTCAAAAATGCTCCTCCAGATGTTTACTGTATAATGAGAGGAAGTGTTGTCAGTTTTTAGATTGTAAGCTCCTTGAGCAGAGACTGTCCTTCCATGTTAAATTGTACAGTGCTGCGTAACCCTAGTAGCGCTTTAGAAATGTTAAGTAGTAGTAGTAGTTCTTGGATGTATTTTATTGTTTGCAATTTTTTAATTACAAAGTCTTAAAAAAAACAAATTCCAAACAAAAACAAACAAAAAAAAGAAAGAAAGATCATGTACTACCACATCAATGGATAATTGTTCTGTTGGACCAATAAAAGGTATTTTAACCTGGTAATAATCATAGCAATTGGTCTTTATGTGTTGAAAAACGTTTCTTCCATCATTTCTTCCTCAGACCATCTATACTCCTGCTAGCATCAAGTGGTACTACAGACTGACGTATACTGTACTACTAAGTACTTAAAAAGTGAATCACTCCCTTACAGTTTTGTACCCCCCCAAAGAAACTAATATACCAGAGATTCAACATAGCAAAATTTCAGGTTTATTTGACATTGGACTCAACATCTGTTTTTTCTTAGCCTTAACTTTTATATACTAACTCCTTTGGCTGCAGAGTGTCCGTACAGTAATCCAAGTTGTAAAACAACTCTCCATAAATCTTTTGGCTCCATTGGGGGATTTACAAAACTTGTGTGCATTATCAATGTTTGCTAAGTTTTGTATGATATAGTGCAGCCAAGTTAATAATTTTTACATAGAGTGCTTTCCATACCTTTCAGTTCTTCAGATATTGGCTGGTGTCTCTGGTAATTTCAGCACTGCCATTCAATATTTAGTTGGTATTTCCAGCATGTGCAATTCCTTACAGTCTATGTAGTGTATGTGAGATTTTACCAAAACCAATAATTATGCCACTAAGCTCATAAAAGTCATCTGGATACCTCTGGAAGTTCTTGAAGGGTATGTAATGTTCTCTGATATCAACTTTTTTTTTTTATTCAATATTTAAAATCTGTTTTTGTCCTAATAGATAAGAAGTGCTGGAAAAATTATAAAGGAGAATTGTTAGCTTGAATAAACCATCAGACTTAGGCAGAATGACTTGGAATTTATTGAATGTAATTTTCCCTTCTTTTTTTCTGTAATAAAAATGTTTAAGAAAAAAACCCATTAGACTTAGGCAAGGGGTTTGATTGGTCAATTGGGATAGATCGAGGTCTTCAACATCATTTTCAAAACTGTTGTTACTTCAGGAACTTACCATGTAAATCATATTTGTAATTTTGGGGCTGTTGGCTGGTTAACTTTTATGCAGCCAAAATTAGGGGTCATTTTACTAAACTACAGGAAAAGGGCCCTGCGGTATAAGCAGGGGCAATTTTTCCTGTGTGCCAGGGCCCTTTTAACCGCAGTGGGTAAAAAGCCCCCCCCCCCAAATGGCCATGCGGCGGGGAGCATTTACCGCCACCAATTGAGGTGGCGGTAAGGGCTCCCGCAGTAACCCAGTGGTAACCGGGCAGCACGTGGCAGTGCCCGATTACCGTTGGGAAACCTCCACATTAGAAAAAATATGTTCTGATGCGCCAGAAATGGCATGCACTCGAGCTGGAACTATCGTCGGTGACTGTGTTGGGCTGGCGGTTGCTGCAATTTAGTATGCAATAAGCCCGCATTGGGCTTACTGACACTTTGTAAAAGGGCCCCTTAACTAGCTAAGAAAAAGCAAGATATGAAATACGTTGGGGCTTTAACCAGTTACAGTGGGCTGCACAACTAGCAGATATAAAGATAACCAAGTAAATTATCATGCAGTGGTGCTGACTTATCAGGTTATAGTTTAATATCTGGTTAGAGTTAACCAGATAACTTATCCAGGTACCTTTAACCTGATACGTTGCTGCTGAATATTGACCTCTGGATTTCTTAGTGACAATCTACTTATAACAACACTATTGATTAAAGAATGCAGATCAGTGGCGTAGCCAGACTGCCAATTTTGGATGGGCCTGAACCCAAAGTGGGTGGGCACAAAATTTTCTCTCTACCCCCCTCCCCCAGCAAAATTTAGTCACGCTAATCAGATGCATTTGTCACACAGGGTAAAGTGCTGCTTTTCAGTGCATCAGATTTCAGAAAATTTATTTAATAGCCTAACACCCTTTTCAGTGAGCTTTCAGAGGCCAAAACCTCCTGCCTCAGGTCAGTATAATGCTGTTACGGTATCCTCGCCTGACCTAAGGAAGGAAGTATTGGTCTCTGAAACTTCATTAACACAGGTACCATATTACTTTATCCTAAATTAAAAATAAAATTATTTTCTTTACCTTTCTTGTATGGCCATTTACTTTTTCTCATTGTGTCACTCCCAGTCTCTAGATTCTGCTTTCCCGGTTTCCTGGCCATTTCTCATTTTTCTCTCCTTTTTCTTTGCTTTCTTCAATATTTTTCTGCCTCTCTCTCTCTCTCTGTCCTGATTTAATTCATTCTTACTATCCATTCTTTAATTTCCTTCATCTACTTATGGCTTTTCATCTTTTTCTCACCCTTGTTCTCCCCATGCCCCTTCCTCTTATTCTCAAGTCTTTCACTACTCCCCTTTTCCATCCAGCAGCTCTCTTCTTTCTCTCCCCATCCTTCCAGTCTCCCCTCTCTCGCCCCATCCTTCCAGTAGTCTCCCCTCTTTCTTTCTGCATCCTTCCGTCCAGTGTCACCTCTTTCTCCCTACCCTTCCATCCAGCGTCTTCCCTTTCTCTCCCCATCCTTCCATCCATCTACCCTCTCTCCTGATCATAGGCGCCCGGTATAAGAGGCTTGGGGAGGCTAAGCCTCCCCAAGCCGAACGATCGGAGGCGGAGCCTGATGATGTCACTAGTTTCACGCGGCACGCCCCCCCCCCCCCACGACGACACCGACACACACGACCCAGTTCCGCGCGCCCGGGGCTCGGACAGACTCACCGACGACGCGATCAGCTGATCGCAGTAGTTCCGCCCGCTCGGGCTCTCACTGGCGCTACGTGGTCCTGTGCCTTGCCCCCTCGCCCTCAGGCAGCCATTCAGTCAGCCTCCTCACTGCTCGCTCCCGTGCTGCATAGGCGGGAACACGCGGGAGGCGGGGCGCCTCACGTAGGGAAAGCACTGCAGGCTCAAGGCTGGCTGGTAAGAAGAACAATTAAGACAGGGAGCCAGGAACAGAGACTCCGCTGCCTATAGTGAATACCTCATTTCCCAGCAGATGGTGATGACTTCCTGACCTGCACTGAGCACAGATAGCAACAGAATCAGATACTGGACCAGCATGATCAGAAAAAGTCACCAGACTACAAAGGTAGAAAATATCATTTTATTTTCATTATAGTGTTTGGAATATGTCCACTTTGAGAATCAGGTGCTCAACATTAAAAGTTTATATTTATTTACTTATTTATGGCATTTTATCCCACATTAAACATGAATTAGGGTGTTTTGTGGCTCTACATGAGAATTGTGATGATATGATCCCTTGTTCATATTGTGACGGTCTGCATTTTTCTGTATGGGTGGTATTTTGGTGTATTAGGTTCTGCCCAGTGTAATATTTATGGTACAGTAGGGTTCTGAATGTATTTTTGCACAAAGTTGTGCATAGTGTTTTGCAGTTGAGCGACTGTGCTTAGAATATGCTTTGAGCAACTTTATTCTTTGACATATGATACATACAGTATCTAATATCTAAATTTAATAAAAGGTGTGACTTTTATTCTTATTTATTTATTTTTTCTGTGTGTTATCAGAGAATTATGGATTTAAGCTCCACCCCTGGCCCCACCCCTAACCCCGCCCCCTTTAGCCTCCCCAAACAGTTGGGCCACCGACCGCCTATGCTCCTGATCCTTCCATCTAATGTCTCTCCCTCTTTCTAACCAGTGTCTCTGTATCACTCTACCCTTTTCTGTTCAGTGTCCCTTCTCTCTCCACATCCTTCCAGTCTCTCCCCTTTCTCTCTGCATCCTTCCAGTCTCTTCCCTTTCTCTCCCCATCCTTCCATCCAGAGTATCTCTCCCCATCAATCCGTTTTCCCTCTTTCTCTCCCCATCCTTCCATCTGTTTTCCCTCTTTCTCTGCCATCCTTCCATCGTTTTCCCTCTTTCCTCTGCCATCTTTCCATCTGTTTTCCCTCTTTCTCCCCATCCTTCCATCTGTTTTCCCTCTTCTTCTCCCCATCCTTCATGTTTCCCTCTTTTCTCCCCATCCTTCCATGTTTTCCCTCTTTCTCCCCATCCTTCCATGTTTTCCCTCTTTCTCTGCCATCCTTCCATGTTTTTCCCTCATTCTCTGCCATCCTTCCATCTGTTTTCCCTCTTTTCTCCCCATCCTTCCATGTTTTCCCTCTTTCTCCCCATCCTTCCATGTTTTCCCTCATTCTCTGCCATCCTTCCATTTTCACTCTTTTTCTCCCCATCCTTCCATCTGTTTTCCCTCTTTTTCTCCCCATCCTTCCATGTTTTCCCTCTTTTCTTCAACGCGGCACCGGCAGGCACTGTCTAGGCAGCCTTGAGGCATTGGCTGCTGGCTCGCAGGCTCCTCCCGTCTCCTACGTCCTTAGCGCCGTTAGCGCTTCTTCTTTTTGTAGCGCCGGCCCTGCTGCTCAACAGGAAAAGCAGCAGTGGCCAGCAATGGGTGCTGGGGCTGGCGCTGGGCGGGCCTGGGCTGAAATTGGGTGGGCCTGGGCCCAGCCAGGCCCACCCGTAGCTACGCCCCTGATGCAGATATGTTCTTTTCAAGTACATAAGTACATAAGTACATAAGTAGTGCCATACTGGGAAAGACCAAAGGTCCATCTAGCCCAGCATCCTGTCACCGACAGTGGCCAATCCAGGTCAAGGGCACCTGGCACGCTCCCCAAACGTAAAAACATTCCAGACAAGTTATACCTAAAAATGCGGAATTTTTCCAAGTCCATTTAATAGCGGTCTATGGACTTGTCCTTTAGGAATCTATCTAACCCCTTTTTAAACTCCGTCAAGCTAACCGCCCGTACCACGTTCTCCGGCAACGAATTCCAGAGTCTAATTACACGTTGGGTGAAGAAAAATTTTCTCCGATTCGTTTTAAATTTACCACACTGTAGCTTCAACTCATGCCCTCTAGTCCTAGTATTTTTGGATAGCGTGAACAGTCGCTTCACTCCACCCGATCCATTCCACTCATTATTTTATACACTTCTATCATATCTCCCCTCAGCCGTCTCTTCTCCAAGCTGAAAAGCCCTAGCCTTCTCAGCCTCTCTTCATAGGAAAGTCGTCCCATCCCCACTATCATTTTCGTCGCCCTTCGCTGTACCTTTTCCAATTCTACTATATCTTTTTTGAGATACGGAGACCAGTACTGAAACACAATACTCCAGGTGCGGTCGCACCATGGAGCGATACAACGGCATTATAACATCCGCACACCTGGACTCCATACCCTTCCTAATAACACCCAACATTCTATTCGCTTTCCTAGCCGCAGCAGCACACTGAGCAGAAGGTTTCAGCGTATCATCGACGACGACACCCAGATCCCTTTCTTGATCCGTAACTCCTACGCGGAACCTTGCAAGACGTAGCTATAATTCGGGTTCCTCTTACCCACATGCATCACTTTGCACTTGTCAACATTGAACTTCATCTGCCACTTGCACGCCCAATCTCCCAGTCTCGCAAGGTCCTCCTGTAATCGTTCACATTCCTCCTGCGACTTGACGACCCTGAATAATTTTGTGTCATCGGCGAATTTAATTACCTCACTAGTTATTCCCATCTCTAGGTATTTATAAATACATTAAAAAGCAACGGACCCAGCACAGACCCCTGCGGGACCCCACTAACTACCCTCCTCCACTGAGAATACTGGCCACGCAATCCTACTCTCTGCTTCCTATCTTTCAACCAGTTCTAATCCATAATAATACCCTACCTCCGATTCCATGACTCTGCAATTTCTTCAGGAGTCTTTCGTGCGGCAACTTTGTCAAACGCCTTCTGAAAATCCAGATATATAATATCAACCGGCTCCCCATTGTCCACATGTTTGCTTACCCCCTCAAAAAAATGCATTAGATTGGTGAGGCAAGACTTCCCTTCACTAAATCCGTGCTGACTTTGTCTCATCAGTCCATGTTTTTGTATATGCTCTGCAATTTTATTCTTAATAATAGCCTCCACCATCTTGCCCGGCACCGACGTCAGACTCACCGGTCTATAATTTCCCGGATCTCCTCTGGAACCCTTCTTAAAAATCGGAGTAACATTGGCTACCCTCCAGTCTTCCGGTACTACACTCGATTTTAGGGACAGATTGCATATTTCTAACAGTAGCTCCGCAAGTTCATTTTTTAGTTTCTATTAATTACTCTGGGATGAATACCATCAGGTCCCGGTGATTTACTACTCTTCAGCTTGCTGAACTGACCCATTACATCCTCCAAGGTTACAGAGAATTTGTTTTAGTTTCTCCGACTCCCCCGCTTCAAATATTCTTTCCGGCACCGGTGTCCCCCCCAAATCCTCCTCGGTGAAGACCGAAGCAAAGAATTCATTTAATTTCTCCGCTACGGCTTTGTCCTCCTTGATCGCCCCTTTAAACACCATTTTCGTCCAGCGGCCCAACCGACTCTTTGGCCGGTTTCCTGCTTTTAATGTATCTAAAAAAATTTTTACTATGTATTTTTGCTTCCAACGCTAATTTCTTCTCAAAGTCCTTTTTTGCCCTCCTTATCTCCGCTTTGCATTTGGCTTGGCATTCCTTATGATCTATCCTGTTACTTTCAGTTGGTTCTCTTCTCCACTTTCTGAAGGATTGTTTTTTGGCTCTAATGATTTCCTTTATCTTACTGTTTAGCCACGCCGGCTGACGTTTAGTCTTTTTTCCCTTTTTTCTAATACGTGGAATATATTTGTCCTGAACCTCCAGGATGGTGTTTTAAACAGCATCCACGCCTGATGCAAGGTTTTTTACTCTGCGAGCTGCTCCTTTCAGTCTTTTTTTCACCATTTTTCTCATTTTGTCGTAATCACCTTTTCTATAGTTAAACGCTAGCGTACTTGATTTCCTAGTTTCACTTCCTTCAAAGCCAATATCAAAACCGATCATATTATGATCACTGTTATCAAGCGGCCCTCGTATCGTTACCCCCTGCACTAGATCATGAGCACCACTAAGGACTAAGTCTAGTATTTTTCCTTCTCTTGTCGGCTCCTGAACTAGCTGTTCCATGAAGCTGTCCTTGATTTCATCAAGAAATCCTATGTCCCTTGCGTGTACAGATGTTACATTAACCCAGTCTATATGCGGGTAATTGAAATCCCCCATTATTATTGTGTTGCCCAGTTTGTTTGCGTCCCTGATTTCCTTTAACATTTCCGCATCCGTCTGTTCGTCCTGGCCAGGCGGACGGTAGTACACTCCTATCACTATCCTTTTCCCCTTTGCACATGGAATTTCAATCCACAGTGATTCCAAGGAGTGTTTTGTTTCCTGCAGAATTTTCAATCTATTTGATTCAAGGCTCTCGTTAATATACAATGCTACCCCTCCACCAATCCGATTCACCCTATCACTACGATATAATTTGTACCCCGGTATGACAGTGTCCCACTGGTTATCCTCCTTCCACCAGGTCTCAGAGATGCCTATTATATCTAATTTTTCATTTAGTGCAATATATTCCAACTCCCCCATCTTATTTCTTAGGCTCCTGGCATTCGCATATAGACATTTCAAACTATGTTTGTTGTTCCTAAGTACATCATGCTTAGTACTTGACAGTATTAATTGGCAATCTTTTGTCTGATTTTTATTGTTATTTAAAGATACCCGATCTACTACAATCTCTTTTGCAACCTCACTATCAGGATACTCTATCTTCCCTGTTATGGTGATATCTTTGAAAGATACCTTATCCCGAACCATGCTCTTTTGAGCGACTGTCGGCCTTCCCCCCATTTCTAGTTTAAAAGCTGCTCTATCTCCTTCTTAAACGCCGATGCCAGCAGCCTGGTCCCACTCTGGTTAAGATGGAGCCCATCCTTTCGGAATAGGCTCCCCCTTCCCCAGAATGTTGCCCAGTTCCTAACAAATCTAAAGCCCTCCTCCCTGCACCATCGTCTCATCCACGCATTGAGACTCTGGAGCTCTGCCTGTCTCTTGGGCCCTGCGCGTGGCACAGGTAGCATTTCAGAAAATGCTACCCTGGAGGATCTGGATTTCAGCTTTCTACCTAAGAGCCTAAATTTTGCTTCCAGAACCTCTCTCCCACATTTTCCTATGTCATTAGTACCCACATGTACCAAGACAGCCGTCTCCTCCCCAGCACTATATAAAATCCTATCTAGTACTTTTCACAACTGAAGTAATATGTCATGGGAATCATCTGGCTTAAATTTGTGCTTCATAACTGTAGTAACTGGTCACTATTTAAATACTGGTGCTTGCCTTTAAATTAATATACATGTTATATGGTAACTGTTGCAGTCACTCTGTTTAGTTCAGGCCTGCTATATAGCAAGCTTAAACTAAATGTATAGCTTATCTAGATAACAGCTGAATATTACAACTGTGCTAACCTCCATCCACCCCTATACAGATGGCATTAGAGTGGTTAATGTATTTTCAGCCCGATTCTATCCATATACCCCAGATTCTACATATGGGGGGAGAGTCCATATATGGCGACTAAACTATCAGCGCGGAAATCAATGTCAACTAAGCGTATTCTATAAGCGGCACCTACATGTATGTGTGGTATACAGAATACACTTAGTTGATATCTCAGCGCCACAAAAATGTGGTGTAAATCCCAGGATGTAGATTTATGCGCACTGGGCCATATTCTATAACTACGAGTGGAAATTTCAGAATGTCCATGAAATGGCCATTTCCCCACTCACAACCACACCCCTTTTTGCCTGCATGTGTTAGAAGTTAGGCACACTGCTTAGTGAGTTGTGTGCATAAATTCTAATTATTTCCAGTTAGTACTCATTATTTATTTTTATTACATTTGTACCCTGTGCTTTCCCACTCATGGCAGGCAGCTTACATGGGGCAATGGAGGGTTAAGTGACTTGCCCAGAGTCACAAGGAGCTGCCTGTGCCTGAAGTGGGAATCGAACTCAGTTCCTCAGGACCAAAGTCCACCACCCTAACCACTAGGCCACTCCTCCACACATTATTGCTTGTTAAGTGCTGTTATCAAGTCTAACTTACACGTATTGTTATAGAATTTGCTTGTATTTCGGCGCGGATCTCTAGGCACGCTATATAGAATCTGGGAATGGTGACTACAGTTATGCATGCAAATTTTGCAGTGCAGCTAAATTGCGTGCACAACTTAATTGGTTAACAAGCCGATAATTGGCCAATAATAAGCAATTATCAGCATTAATTGGCACTAATTAGAATTTACACACGCAACTTTTTAAGTGCATTCTGTAAAGTGTTGCGTGTAAATTCTAATGCATGGATCTCAAAATGGGGAGTGCTGCAGGGATCTGTACTGGGACTGGTGCTATTTATCATATTTAAATGATCTGGAAATCGGAACAACGAGTGAGGTGATTAAATTTGCAGATGACACAAAACTATTAAAATTGCAGGAAGACCTTAGGAAACTGGAAGACTGGGCATCCAAATGGCAGATGAAATTTAATGTGGACAAATGCAAAGTGATGCACATTGGAAAGAATAATCTGAATCACAGTTACCTGATGTTAGGGTCCACGTTAGGAGTTAGCACTCAAGAAAAAGATCTAGGTGTCATTCTAGACAATATGCTGAAATCCTCTGCCCAGTGTGCATTGGCAGCCAAAAAAGTAGACAGGATGCTAGGAATTATTAGGAAAGGGATGCAAACTAAGACCAAGAATATTATAATGCTTCTGTATAGCTCCATGGCACGACCTCACCATGAGTATTGTGTTCGGTTCTGGTCGCCGCATCTCAAAAAGATATAGCGGAATTAGATAATGTTCAAAGAAGAGTGACCAAAATGATAAAGGGGATGGAACTCCTCTCATATGAGGAAAAACTAAAGATGTTAGGGCTCTTCAGCTTGGACAAGAGATGGCTGAGGAAGGATATGACTGAGGTCTATAAAATGAAGCGTGATTTTGCATAGATCATCTGGGTAGGACAAGAAACACCCAAGTGTAGACATTCACAATTAGAAGAACATTTTACCAATGGCTTGCTAAATGCAGAGCATTTTGTAAATAAATAAATAAGGGTGTGGGGAAATATACATGAAAGGTGGTATATTAAATATTGTTTAAACATAAACATATAAAGGGGACCTTTTACTAAGCTGTGGTAAAAGGGGCCCTGCGCTAGTGCTGGTGGCCATTTTTACCACACGCAGGGGCCCCTTTACCTCAGCAGGTGACATGGTTGAAAAAAGAAATGGCTGTGCGGTACGTTCGCACTTGCCATGTGGTCATTTCATGGGGAAGCACTTACCGCTACCCATTGAGGTGGCGGTAATGGTTCCTGCGCTAACCTGGCAGTAACTAGGCAGCGCACCAAGCTGCCTGCTTACTTCCGGGTAACCCCTTGTGAAAATATTTTTAAAATAGTTTTGTTAGTGCCAGAAATGGCATGCACTGGGGGTGGAACTACCACCAGCACCCGCATTGGGACAGTGGTAGTTCTGGATTGCTGCGCTACAACTTTTTAGTAAAAGGGCCCCAAAGTGAGGGCACCTATTTTACAAACAAGCTAATAAAAAAGCATGGCATCACTTGGGGCTCTACATTTGTCAAATCTAGCATTTACATGGATAAGCAGTGGATTTTGCTGTAACGAAGTTCATAGGAATTGAATGGGCTTCATTGCATTTGTTGCACCAGAATCGCTACCGCAACTTTGTAAAAGGGGTCCTTAGTAAGTGCTGGACTTTACAAAACTGTATGCCCAAGGGAAGCCAATTAAGCTGAGGGGGAAAAAAAACCTAATTTTTGGATTTTGGGGATAGTTTTAAACACAAGAGTGGCATTCAAAGCTGTCCCCTAAACTACTCCTCCAAAGCTTAAGTCCAAATCAGCAGTTATCTGACAATGTAAATGGCAATGTTTAGATTTGTAAAGCATTGCCATTGCAAAACTGGAAATACAAGTATACTTTTCTAGTACAGCAAAACCCAAATCACACTCACAACATGTCCCTTACATGGAGTGGAGGAGTGGCCTAGTGGTTAGGGTGGTGGACTTTGGTCCTGAAGAACTGAGTTTGATTCCCACTTCAAGCACAGGTAGCTCCTTGTGACTCTGGGCAAGTCACTTAACCCTCCATTGCCCCATGTAAGCCGCATTGAGCCTGCCATGAGTGGGAAAGCACGGGGTACAAAAATAATAGGAGGAAATATTTTTTCACTCCAAGAATAGTTAAGCTCTGGAAGATGTGGTAACAGTAGTTAGCATATCTGGGTTTAAAAATGGTTTGTACAAGTTCCTGGAGGAAATGTCCATAGTCTGCTATGGAGACATAAGTACATAAGTACATAAGTAGTGCCATACTGGGAAAGACCAAAGGTCCATCTAGCCCAGCATCCTGTCACCGACAGTGGCCAATCCAGGTCAAGGGCACCTGGCACGCTCCCCAAACGTAAAACATTCCAGACAAGTTATACCTAAAAATGCGGAATTTTTCCAAGTCCATTTAATAGCGGTCTATGGACTTGTCCTTTAGGAATCTATCTAACCCCTTTTTAAACTCCGTCAAGCTAACCGCCCGTACCACGTTCTCCGGCAACGAATTCCAGAGTCTAATTACACGTTGGGTGAAGAAAAATTTTCTCCGATTCGTTTTAAATTTACCACACTGTAGCTTCAACTCATGCCCTCTAGTCCTAGTATTTTTGGATAGTGTGAACAGTCGCTTCACATCCACCCGATCCATTCCACTCATTATTTTATACACTTCTATCATATCTCCCCTCAGCCACTGCTTGCCCTGTGATTGGTAGCATGGAATGTTGCTACTAACTGGGTTTCTGCTAGGTACTTGTGACCTGGATTGGCCACTGTGGAAGCAGGATACTGGGCTAAATGGACCGCTGGTCTGACCCAGTATGGCTATTCTTGTTATTATAAAACTGTGTATACTGCCTATACACATGCTTAAGCATTTTCTATAAAATCACTGTACACATGCACAGGGCATTTACACATATAACTGACACTATTTCCATGCACAAATGGTGTGCAGGTCTTTGAAAATTATTTCCATACCATGATGATCCAGTCTGATTCAAATACTCATGATCTTCTTGGTGAAAAATATATGTTTTCACATTCCTTTAGAACCTCTAGCCAGCTTCATATGATGACTGCTGGTCCTGGTACTCTTCATTCTATACAATAAGCTGCCTTCTAGCATCTTATTGAAGTCTGCTCGATATTCCAATGAGTGTATATCTCCTCTTTACCTCATTTCTTCTGGAGAATGGAAGATTTAGGATTTACCTAATAATTTTCTTTCCTTTAGTCGCAGCAGATGAATCCACGAACTGGTGGGTTGTATCCGTCAACCAGCAGGTGGAAATAGAGAACACTAAAAGAAGGCAGTGACCCAGAGATCCCAGGTCCTTCCCTATATCACACATTCCAAAGCAGAGAAAAGCTCAGAGCAACCAAACATTACTCAGAACAAAAAACATTCACTGAAATGCAGTGGACCAAAGTCCAACACATGAACCAAGAAACTCATCTCTTCTTTCCTGAACTATATATACACAACATGAAACCATGAAGGGACCCTGGATTTATCTACTGCGACTAAAGGAAAGAAAATTATCAGGTAAGTCCTAATTTTTCCTTCCTTAGCTTCAGCAGCAGGTGAATCCAGGAACTGGTAGGATGTACCCAAGCACTCCCTAAACCGGGTGAGAATCCGCAGCTCCTCGAGAGAGGACCGCCGCTCCAAAACTAGCATCGTTATGGGCTGCCACATCAATCCTATAATGCTTCACAAACGAGAGGTGAGAAGCCCAAGAAGCAGCCAGGCAGATTTCTAGCACAGAAAACATGGAAGTTTCTGCCCAGGAAGAGGCCTGTGCCCGCATAGAATGCGCCTTCCTCTGGCTGTCTAACACCTGCTGGAGATAGAGATGTACTAAAAAGGGAAGGACTTGGGATCTCTGGGTCATTGCCTTCTTTTAGTGTTCTCTATCTCCACCTGCTGGTAGATGGATACAACCAAGCAGTTCCTGGATTCATCTGCTGCTGAAGCTAAGGAAACATAGCTCATTAAGTCTCTATGTAAGATTTACCATACAGAGTAGGCATCTGTTTTGTGCTCTCTGAACTGCAGTGCTGCCCTAGTGGTTAGAAAAGAGAACTGAGAACCAGGGAAGCCAGCATTCAAATCCCACTTGGCTATCCAAAACTTAGAATCGAGCCCTCTAGGAACAGGGAAATACCTGCTGTACCTAAATGTAATGTGTCTTGATCTACTACTGGAAACACATGTGCTAAAACCCCTTCATCCATTGAAACTAATGAAATCTAATATAGGCATTTCTATTCTGCTTTACCTGGGGAGGCTCAAGGCAGATTGCAAAGTATAAGCAAATGGAACACATTCCATTAAATAAACAATTAAGTTCATTATCATGCTTATTTTTGAAAGAGAAGGGCGCCCATCTTCTGACACAAATCGGGAGTTGGGTGTCCTTCTCTCAGGGTCGCCCAAATCATCATAATCGAAAGCCGATTTTGGGCGTCTTCAACTGCTTTCCTTTGCGGGGATAACCAAAATTCACGGGGGCGTGTCGGCAGTGTACCGAAGGCGGGACAGGGCGTGGTTAACAGATGGGCGTCCTCGGCCGATAATGGAAAAAAGAAGAGTGTCCCTGATGAGCATTTGGCCGACTTTATTTGGTCCCTTTTTTTCAGGATCAAGTCTCGAAAAGGTGCCTGAACTGACCAGATGACCACCAGAGTGAATCGGGGATGACCTCCCCTTATTTCCCCAGTGGTCACCAACCCCCTCCCACCCCCCAAAAATATAAAAAAAAACATTTTTCCAGCCTCTATGCCAGCCTCAAATGTCATACCCAGCTCCATCACAGCAGTATGCAGGTCCCTGGAGCAGTTTTTAGTGGGTGCAGTGCACTTCAGGCAGGTGGGCCCAGGCCCATAACCCCCTACCTGTTACACTTGTGCTGGTAAATGTGAGCCCTCCAAAACCCACCACAAACCCACTGTACCCACATGTAGGTGCCCCCCTTCATCCCTAAGGGCTATGGTAGTGGTGTACAGTTGTGGGGAGTGGGTTTTGGGGGGGGGGTGGGGGGCTCAGCACCCAAGGTAAGGGAGCTATGTACCTGGGAGCAATTAGTGAAGTCCACTGCAGTGCTCCCTAGGGTGCCCGCTTGGTGTCCTGGCATGTAAGGGGGACCAGTGCACTACGAATGCTGGCTCCTCCCATGACCAAATGCCTTGGATTTGGTCATTTTTGAGATGGGTGTCCTCGGTTTCCATTATCGCTGAAAACTGGGGATGACCATCTCTAAGGACAACCTAAATGTTGAGATTTGGGCGTCCCCGACCGTATTATCAAAACGAAAGATGGACACCCATCTTGTTTCAATATTATGGGTTGTCCCGCCCCTTCGAGGCGGCGACCTTAGAGATGGGCGCCCTTAGAGATGGTCGTCCCCGTTCGATTATGCCCCTCCACGTTAACCAACATTACTCCAGACTACAAAGTCCTACAAAGTTATTCAACAGGGGACTAACTTCACAAAACCTGCCTGATCCTAAGATTAATGTAGCAGATGTATTCTGCAGAAGTTAGAGTCGCTGCATTTGTAGTTTATTTTTACCGCAAAATAAATAATTACAATAATCCAATAATTGAAGCAAAATTGCCTGTGCTATTGTTTGAAATCCACCGGGGCTTAAGGATGCCCTAATAGCTCTCAATTTCCTTACATGAAAAAGAATTTCCTTACCAAAGCATTAATTTGGTGTTCATAAGGTAGCTTAGAATCTACAATTCTACCAAGTACTTTTGATTTATTATCACATTTTTAAAGCAGTATCTGAGGAAAGATTTATTATTTCCTCTACTAGGATAGCATTAATCTGCCTTCTGAATAAAATAAGGTGATATATGTTTTCAGGGATCTGTACTTTTTTGTGTTGTACTTCCAGCTCTTATAATGCTGCCTTAAGCACCCACCTTTTCTCCTGATTTTCTTTTTTAACCCTGATCCCAATCTTGGTGAGTTTCCCTTTGAGGACTGTTTTCATCATATCCTAAAATAAGTGTTTCTACGACATCTAAAGTAATTAATTTTTTTATTTATTTACTTATTTATTTTGACATTTATACCCCACATTATCCTGAACATACTTGAGTTCAATGTGGTTAATGGTAAATAACAGACAAGGTTTACAAAGCCATAAACAAAATATCAAATATAGGCCATTGATCGTCAGTTGCAATCTAAGATAGAAACCTCTCAAAGAGGAGAGTTTTCAGTCTTTTATGAAATACCAAGTAATCAGGCTGACCCTCGATTGCCATTGGCAGTGAATTCCACCATTCAGCACCTTGCAGAGTGAACTGACTTATAGCGCACTCTATTGTAATCTGAAAGATGAAGTCTAAGGTAATCCTTAGAATCAGAGGCTATATTGCGTAGGGGAATAGTTACAAGAGCTGCATATAATCTGGTGTCATGCCATATAATATTTGAAAGACAAAAACACACAATTTAAAAATAATCCTGGCTTTAATGGACAACCAGTGCAGCTTGCATAATAATGGAGTGACTTTATCAAAACACGATACCTTGAGGACAAGCCTAGCTGCAGTATTTTGGGCCGTTTGTAGCCTTTTTAGGACACCCTCCTTACATCCAGCATAGATGGAATTGCAGTAATCGAACTGAGTTAAAACCAAGGATTGAACTAGCAGTCTAAAGATGTCTGGTGAGAAATATGATCTGATTTTCTTCAGCTTCCAAAGAGACATGAGGGATTTTTCCACTACTGAGGAAACCCGAGCCTTGAACATGAGATAACTGTCTAGGGGGTACAACACATTGAGGGGCATTTTCGAAAGAAACATCTATGTTTGGATTTGGACGTCTTTGTAAAACGTCCAAATCTGGGGGGGGGGGGGGGGGGGAAGCGTATTTTCGAAAAAAGATGGACACCCATCTTTTGTTTCGAAAATACCAAGAACATCTTTGAATTTGGACGTCTTTAGACATGGATGTCTTTGACTTTCGGCGATTCTCGAAACCAAAGACGTCCATGTCAAAAACGTCCAAATGCAAGCCATTTGGATGTGGAAGGAGCCAGCATTTCTAGTGAACTGAGCCCCCCAAAACCCACTACCCACAACTGTACACCACTACCATAGCCCTTAGGGGTGAAGGGGGCACCTATATGTGGGTACGGTAAGTTTGTGGTGGGTTTTGGAGGGCTCGCTGTTTCCTCCACAAATGTTACAGGTGGGGGGGGGGGGGGGGGTATGGGCCTGGATCCGCCTGTCTGAAGTGCACTGCAGTACCCACTAAAACTGCTCTAGGAACCTGCATGCGCTGTCATGGACCTGAGTATGACATCTGAGGCTGGCATAGAGGCTGGCACGAAATATTTTTAAAGATGTTTTTTGAGGGTGGGAGGGGATTAGTGACCACTGGGGGAGTATCGGGAGGTCATCCCCGATTCCCTCCGGTGATTATCTGGTCATTTCGGGCATTTTTGTGCCTTATTTGTAAAAAAACACGTCCGGGTGAAAACATCCAAGTTTTACTTTAGGACATCCTTGCTTTTTTCAATTATGGCTCAAAGACGTCCAAATCTTAGGCACAGCCAAGTCCCGCCTTCACCACGCCTCTGACACGCCCCTTTGAAATTTGAACGTCCTTGCGATGGACTGCAGTTGGAGACGTCCAAAATCGGGTTTCAATTATATCGATTTGGACGTCCCTGGGAGATGGACGTCCATGTTCCGATTTATGTCAAAAGATGGACATCCATCTCTTTAAAAAATGAGCCTGATAGTCAATAGCAAAATTATTATATGCGGTAAAGTCAAAGGGGTTGGTTACCACAAGAAATTTAGTCTTATCTCTATTTAACTTAAACTTAAATTCAGAAGCCCAGGATTCCAATAAATCCAGACCAAGCCTAATCTTAGGGACAATTTCTGGAAGACCAGTCTTGAAAGGGATATAAATTGTGACATCATCCGTGTAAATAAAAGTGCAGAACCCCGCTACTTCTAGCCTTTCACCTAATGGAGCCGTCATAACCTTGAATAGGATTGAAAAAAGCGGTGAGCCCTGGGGCACCCCATAGTCAGGAGACCAGGAAGGCGAAAGAGAACCTGACAACTTCACCTGATATGATCTTGATTTTAGGAAGCCGCAGAACCATTGGTGGACCTTCCCACACAATCCAATAAATAAATATCTACAATCCATTCTATCCACAGTTCTAGGCAGAGTACAGGTTTACATACAAAATATTTATTAAAAATGGACATACAACAGTGGCGTGGCTACGTGGGGCCATGGGGGCCTGGACCCCCTCAAATTTCCTCTGGGCCCCTGGTTTTGCTACGGTGTTAAACACACACACACTCCATCTCTCACATTCCCCCCCTCCGAGTCTGGCCCCGCAGATCTCCCTCCGTGCATGTTGACCCATCCCCCTCCCAAATCGCCAAGCCCGCCCCTACCCCTCTGTTGCATACACACACAATGTCTGTCACACACGCACAAAAACTTCCTTGAAATGCCTTCATCCATGCTGCTACCCTCCCCACCCCTGACTGGCCCCGCCGATCCCCCTCTGTGCACGTCGCCCCCCTCCTCGAAAATTGTCTACCCCACACCCCTACCTCTCTCTGTCTCACAGACACATTCTCTGACACACACACACACTCTGTCGGTATCTCACACACACAGCAAAACTCTCTCTCACACAGCCTCGCTGTGTCTCTCTGACTGTGACACACACATACACAATCAATCGACATTCTGTCTTTCTCTCTCCCACACACACACACACACATACTCTGTCACACTCTATCTCTCTCTCTCTCACTCACACACACACACACACACACACACACACACACACACACAGTCTCATACACACATACACCCTCACATTCACTCTCTCTCTCTCTCACACACAGTCACTGTCAAACACACCCTGTCAAACATACACACTCAAAGGAAAACCTTGCTAGCGCCCGTTTCATTTCTTACAGAAATGGGCCTTTTTTACTAGTTAACTAATAATACTATACAGTGAAGATAGAGAGATACATACCTTTTTTGGATTATGGTGGCTTAAGCAGAGTTTACATCACTCTTATTGGATATCTGTATTTTCTTGTTTGATGACTGTTTATACACTTTCACACTTAAGGCTCCTTTTACAAAGCCATGCTAGCGATTAGCAGTACACCAAATGTGCCAAAACCCATTCAATTCCTATGGGCTTTGTCGCATTTGGTGCCTGGTAATCACTACCAAGGCTTTGTAAAATAATCCCTTAATGGGTAATAATTCATGATATAATAGTTATTTTCTTGCAAAGATGTACAGTGGGGGAAATAAGTATTTGATCCCTTGCTGATTTTGTAAGTTTGCCCACTGACAAAGACATGAGCAGCCCATAATTGAAGGGTAGGTTATTGGTAACAGTGAGAGATAGCACATCACAAATTAAATCTGGAAAATCACATTGTGGAAAGTATATGAATTTATTTGCATTCTGCAGAGGGAAATAAGTATTTGATCCCCCACCAACCAGTAAGAGATCTGGCCCCTACAGACCAGGTAGATGCTCCAAATCAACTCGTTACCTGCATGACAGACAGCTGTCGGCAATGGTCACCTGTATGAAAGACACCTGTCCACAGACTCAGTGAATCAGTCAGACTCTAACCTCTACAAAATGGCCAAGAGCAAGGAGCTGTCTAAGGATGTCAGGGACAAGATCATACACCTGCACAAGGCTGGAATGGGCTACAAAACCATCAGTAAGACGCTGGGCGAGAAGGAGACAACTGTTGGTGCCATAGTAAGAAAATGGAAGAAGTACAAAATGACTGTCAATCGACAAAGATCTGGGGCTCCACGCAAAATCTCACCTCGTGGGGTATCCTTGATCATGAGGAAGGTTAGAAATCAGCCTACAACTACAAGGGGGGAACTTGTCAATGATCTCAAGGCAGCTGGGACCACTGTCACCACGAAAACCATTGGTAACACATTACGACATAACGGATTGCAATCCTGCAGTGCCCGCAAGGTCCCCCTGCTCCGGAAGGCACATGTGACGGCCCGTCTGAAGTTTGCCAGTGAACACCTGGATGATGCCGAGAGTGATTGGGAGAAGGTGCTGTGGTCAGATGAGACAAAAATTGAGCTCTTTGGCATGAACTCAACTCGCCGTGTTTGGAGGAAGAGAAATGCTGCCTATGACCCAAAGAACACCGTCCCCACTGTCAAGCATGGAGGTGGAAATGTTATGTTTTGGGGGTGTTTCTCTGCTAAGGGCACAGGACTACTTCACCGCATCAATGGGAGAATGGATGGGGCCATGTACCGTACAATTCTGAGTGACAACCTCCTTCCCTCCGCCAGGGCCTTAAAAATGGGTCGTGGCTGGGTCTTCCAGCACGACAATGACCCAAAACATACAGCCAAGGCAACAAAGGAGTGGCTCAGGAAGAAGCACATTAGGGTCATGGAGTGGCCTAGCCAGTTACCAGACCTTAATCCCATTGAAAACTTATGGAGGGAGCTGAAGCTGCGAGTTGCCAAGCGACAGCCCAGAACTCTTAATGATTTAGAGATGATCTGCAAAGAGGAGTGGACCAAAATTCCTCCTGACATGTGTGCAAACCTCATCATCAACTACAGAAGACGTCTGACCGCTGTGCTTGCCAACAAGGGTTTTGCCACCAAGTATTAGGTCTTGTTTGCCAGAGGGATTAAATACTTATTTCCCTCTGCAGAATGCAAATAAATTCATATACTTTCCACAATGTGATTTTCCGGATTTAATTTGTGATGTGCTATCTCTCACTGTTACCAATAACCTACCCTTCAATTATGGGCTGCTCATGTCTTTGTCAGTGGGCAAACTTACAAAATCAGCAAGGGATCAAATACTTATTTCCCCCACTGTATATTCAGCTCTGTATATATTATCTGATATATCTAATCTTTATCTGATATTCTGATAAATGGTATTTGTTGTTATTTTGAAAGGTTAATAAAAATTTTTGTTACAAAAAACCTTTCAAATGCCCATTAAACAGGAAGCTTGCTGGAGGAATATTACAAATGACCTCTGTGCCCATGACTACCAACTTTATATACATTCCATGCTGATAAACCCACACACAGGAACAATCCTTGTCTTTGAAGCATTTACCAGTTACAGCATGAGTACTAGTACATTTGTGTTCAAATAAATAATTTGGCAGTTAACTGCTTTAATGCCAACAGTGTTTGCCAGCTTCATAACCAAATTTTATGGGTTAAACAATTTTCAGTCCTCAACAGCATTATATATACAAGAGCAAAAAATACAGGGGCCCTTTTACAAAGGTGTGCTGAAACATGGCCTGTGGTAGTGTAGATGCATGTTGTGGGCGCACACAGAATCATTTGTCAGCGCACCTGTAAAAAATCCCTTTTTAAATTTTTGCCGAGAATGGACGTGCGGCAAAATGAAAATTGCTGCGCGTCCATTTTGGGTCTGAGACCTTACCGCCAGCCATTGACCTAGCAGTAAGGTCTCACGTGGTAATGGTCTACATGTGTAGGATGACGATTACCGCCCGATTACCGCTCGTGCACTAGAAAATGAAAATAAAAATAGCAAGGGATAGACAAGCTGTGCAGGGCTCCAGGGAGCCTGCCTGTCCCTAGTTATTGAAAACACAATATTGAAGCACCACCCTCTACTGGCAGCAGTGTAGTTGGAGGACTCCTGCTCATCTTAGAGAGAACAGTGTTTCACCATCGACCTCTTACACCCACTTAAGTTGGTATAAATGCAGTGTTGTATAGCAACTAAGTAAATGTAACTAGTTACTGTACGTAAGTAAAAGTTTTGTTACCGTTACTTGTAAAGAAGTACAAGATAACATTTGTTACTTTCACTTTCATAGAAGTAATAATTTTGCTATTTTTTACTACTTTTACTCAGTAACAGCTTATGTTTGCAGTTAGAAGTAAAAAGTAAAAGCAGAAGGGAGATATAATTGACGATTCCTCAGTAAACCAAACGAAACAGCAAAACTGGGAACAGGATTTTGCTATTGCAAACCTTGTCACACAAACAGTGGATCATCTCATCTTAAATTTTGCTGTTCATTACTACTACTACTTCTTATCATTTCTATAGCGCTACTACATGTATGCAGCGCTGCACACTTGAACATGAAGAGACAGTCCCTGCTCGACAAAGCTTACAATCTAATTCAGTGAATATAATCTATAAGAACAGTGGAGTTGCCTGTTTTTGTTGAACTTGTTATTGGCCTCCAGTCAAACAGAACAGTGATGAGTTGGGGCACTTTAATGTGGAGATGAAGCTGAAGCTGGTAGCAATTCTTGGTGAATAGATATATGTCTCTACCATAAAAGATTGCTGGTCATCTCATGGAAAATTTTACATTGGGGTGACTGTCCGCAGAGTCTTTAGAGAGGAAGTCTGCTTGTCTGGCCGTAAGACTGAAGGGTTCCCACACATTTGATGCCTTTCTAAAGACTGTAGTGGAAAATTGATTCTGATCTGATTTTTTATATACACTGGTCCACAGACGCCGTGCTGCCATTATGGAAATGCTCAGTATGCTTTAGTCAAATGATAGAGCAGTAAGCACAATGCTGTTGTAACATTTAAATGAATCAAAGATGTATGGAAACTGATTTAGATTTTTTATGTTTTCTCTGCAGTGTTGGATTCAAAATTCTTTACTCCCTGAAGCAACACCGTGAAAACGTGGCCAGTGTTCAGGTATTTTCAGCCGAGGTGACAAGCTAAGTTTTTGTCTTTTTGAATAGAAAAACAATTGCAGAGGTTTTTTTAAGCCAATGGTAGAAATAGACGGGTGAAAGCCATAAGACACCTGCACAACTCTGAGGATTTTCCTCCTATTTAAAAATAATTTGTTAGCTTGAAACTTCACAGCATTGGTGATATATAAGAACTGTATCATTGAGAGTTTGAAATACTGTGCATATATTTAGTGGAGTTCTTTTTCTTTTTTTGCTTTAACCGCCAATATTCAGCAGCACTTAACTGAATAGCAGCAGAAAACGGCCATTTTGGAGCAGTGCTGCACAGGGGTATTATGGGGGCGGAATTGGGAGTTACACGGATGCTGACAATATTCAATGCTGGCAGCCCAACAGCTAACTGGGCATGTAGGATCACATAAAAAGCAGCTCTAAAATCACCTGGTCAGCTCTGTGGGTGCTGGCACTGAATATTGGTCGGAACCCGAGTAACTTCCAGTACCAGCTGGCATGCTTTGAGTGTCCTCCTCTCCCTTCCACCCCACCAGTGAGGTCCAGGCCCCCCTCCCACTCCTCTTCGGCAAGGTCCAGACCCCTCTTCTACCCCCCCCCCCCCCCCGATGATAATGAAAGACCTCCCTCCCAGTCCGAATAGGCTCCCTGGGCCTACCTAATTTCCCTGGTGGTTCAACAAGGTGGCAATGGGCCCTACTTTCTCTTGCCTCTAGCAGCCATTTTGTAGAGGCAGCAGCTATGAACAGGAACAAGTGGGCTACTCTCCAGGGAGTTTAAATAGTCCTGCCCTGACCGGGGGGGAGGGGGGTTTGGGAGAGGGTATGAACCTGTGTATGTAGGGAGGAGGGGAAGGGCTTGGAGTCTAGCATTGCTAGGGAGGGGGTCTGGACATTGCTGGGAGGGGGGAGAGGAGGCATCAGAACTGCAGCAGTGGAGGAGGGGGATTGGAGGGGCTGAGGCAGCTTTGTTATGCCAGGACCTGTACAACTGTCCTATGCAGGCCCCAGCTGAACACTGGACGGGACCTGCATAAGCTCCAATGGCTACTGCAGTCCAGTGGCGTTCTTAGGGGGGCTGACACCCGGGGCAGATCGCCGATGCGCCCTGCCCCCCAGGTGCAGTGCCCCCCCCGGAACAGCGCGACACCCCCCCCCGGCGAAAGAACCTCCAATCCCCTGGCGAAAGAACCCCCCCCTCCGGGTGTACGCTGCTGGGGGGGGGGGGGTGCCGCGCGCCTGCTGGCTCTTCGTTTTCATGCTCTCTCTGCCCCGGGAACAGGAAGTAACCTGTTCCGGGGCAAAGGGAGCATGAAAATGAAGAGCCGACAGGCACGCGGCACCCCCCCCCCCCCCAGCGGCGTGCACCTGGGGCGGACTGCCCCCACCCTTGGTACGCCACTGCTGCAGTCTCAATTAGCCCTGGAAATTCAGTGCTGGTGCCTGAACATAGCTCAGCACTGAATATCTGAGGCTAATTCTGCCTGCAGTGGTCAGCACGTAAAAACTGCTGACTGCCAAGGGCTGAATATTGACCGGGGAGTCTTTTTTTAACATTGTCATTTATTTAACAAAATTACAACTATAACCCCTTCCTCTTTAAAATTCTTTCCCCTCAGAAGTCCATACAGAGACAATTACCCATTCATTTCCATTACCCACATTCTAAGAAAAATCTATCACATTTGCCTTATCAAGCACTTTGGCACTACCTTGAAGGCCCCTAGAGCTGCTCTTGGTCATACTGGCATCTGATATCTGGGCTTTTCATATCACTTATCTCCCATCCCTGATCCACCAGCTTCTCCCTCTTCCCATTTTCCTCCCTTTCCCTCTTCTTCATTATGTGCTGTAATTGCCTTATTGACCTCTTTGCCAGCTTCTCTCCCTCCAGTCCCTCCTCCTCCTATGCCCTTTTACTCTATCCACTGGCCCCATATTTCATGAACCTTTCCTGGTTTTCCCCTGATGTGTCTTTTTAGCTTTCATATTTCATGATCTTTCTCCGTATTCTGAACCATTCCAACATCATGGGACCACTTTCAGATTTCCATTGTCTGATGAATATCATTTTGGCAGCAACATGAGATGTTGAATTAATTAAAAATAATTTGTTAGTTAACAGCTTTTTTGGCTGCACATCAACCGTTTTATTGCCTGTTGTGTTGCCAGAGGCCATTGGCAACTTATAATGTTCATAATTTCATGTATGTCGAGTCCTGGCAGTTAACCAGAGGCTTTTTTTCTTTATGTCTTAAAACTGGATTCTTGCTAATTATCTTTTTGGCTCTGCCCTCTATACTGTGGACTTTGGTGGATGATATTTATCATATTCCTGTATAATTATTTTTGTGATCCTTGGTGCTTCATATCATTTCACTTTTCCTTACAAGCATTGCTGCTCAGTTATTGTTTTGCATTTGTCTAAAGTAATTCACATTATTTTCTGGGAGATGCCTGTCCAGCTGTAACTTCAGCAAATAATTTTTGAGATCCTCTATTATATCTGCTCATAGGCGCCGACTCCGTGGGTGCTGTGGGTGCTCAAGCACCCCCAATAATTTGGCAGTGGCACGTGGGCATAAAGTCCCTCCCAGTCCTGCTCCCTGCACCGTCCCGAGCCGAGACTCCCGACTCCCTGCACCGCTGTCTGACTGTCGCTGTGCTGTCCGACGTCCGTCCGCTCCTACCTCCGCTCCTTCAATCATGTTCCGGACCGGGACCGCCGATGCCGTCAGTGACTCTCCGTGACGTGTCAATGCAGCAGCCAGTAAGCACAGCACACTGCCTTCTGCGATGGTCGGAAGCTTTCCCTCTGACTGGCTCGCTCTGTTACACACAGTTTCCTATCCCGCATAGGCGGGATGATGATCATGCTGCCTGCAACAGTCAGAGCCAGAGGAGCTTCCGCAGCCGCTATTGCTTCTCTGGCCGGACGGTCCCGCGCCTTCCTCCAGCAGCCTCCAGCCCAGTCAAGTTGTCACCACCACCGCTACTGCTTCTCATCCAGCAGACTAGCAGCGGACAGCGGTAGCGGTAAGCAAACGCTGGAAGATTGCATGGTCTCTAAGCTACCCGTGGCTGCCGATCCCGCCCCTTTGATGTCACTTCCAGTTCTGGAGCAGAGTCGGCAGCCACGAGTAGGTAAGGCCCCGCGATTTGGTTATTATTTTTTCTTCTGATATTTTGAAGCGGCAGGAGGAGAAACAGCAGCATTTGGGGGGGGGGGGGGCGAATGGATCTGGAAAGGATAGAGAGGGCAGACAGTGGATTGAAGACAGGGCAGAGAGAGGGAGGGCAGATGGTGGATGGAAGGGGGCCCAGGAGCAGAGAGAGAGAGAAAGAGAGGTAGAGAGGGAAGACCCTGGATGGAAGGGACAGAAAGGACAGATGGTCGATGAATGGAAGGGGAAGAGAGAGAAAGAGGACATATCCTGGATGGAACGAAGAAGAGGGAGAGCAGACCCTGGATGGATGGGACAGAAAGGGCACATGGTAGATGGAAGGGGCAGAGATGGAAAGGGCACATCCTGGATGGAAGGGAGAGGAAGGGAAGATGGTAGATGGAAGGGGCAGCGACAGAGAGAGGACAGATACTGGATGGAAGGGAGAGGGCGGGATGGCAGACCATGGATGGATCAGAGAAAGAAAGGGCAGATAGTGGATGGATTGGGGCAGAGAGAGAAAGGGCAGACCCTGGATGGAAGGGAGAGAAATGGCAGAGGATGGAAGGGCAGAGACAAAGAGGGCAGATCCAGGATGGAAGCAAGAGAGGGCATACAATGGTTGGAAGTGGGAGAGAGAGGACAGACAGGGGCATACGGTGGATGGAATGGGCAGAGACAGAGAGAGCAGACACTGGATGGAAGGGAAAGAGGCAGCAAACAGTGGTTGGAAGGGGCAGACACTGGATGGAAGGGAAAGAGGTACAGACGCTGGATAGATGGGGCAGAAAGAGAGAGGGCAGACACTGGATGGAAGGGAAAGAGGTACAGACGCTGGATAGAGGGGGCAGAAAGAGAGAGGGCAGACACTGGATTGCAGGGGCAGGGAGAGAGAGAAGGCAGACCCTGGATGGAAGGGGCAGATGGTGGATAGAAGGGAGAGCGTGAATAGAAGATGAGGAAAGCAGAAACCAGTGACAGCAAAGGTAGATAAAATATTTTTTTATTTTTTCTGCTTTAGGTTAAAGTACTATTGTAGCTGTGTTAATACATGTTTATAAATAGGAAATGGAAATAAGGTAATTTTTTATTGGACTAATTTTAATACATTTTGACTAATGTTCAGAGACCAAAACCCCCTTCCTCAGGTCTGGACAGGATACTGTAATAGCAGTATACTGTATTGACCTGAGGAAGGAGGTTTTGGCCTCTGAAAGCTAAATGTATTAGTCCAATAAAATGGTATTGTCTTGTTTTCCTTATTTGTTTTGTTTCTATTTGTTAATTTATAAAGTGGGGATTGGTATTTGCTAGTTTTTTCAAATTTACATCTGCTATCTTTATATTTTGCACAGTAGTAGGGGACATACATCACTATCACTGTTTCTGTGGTGTTGCATTGTATTCAGACTCTGGCTTCTTGGGGGTTCAGTTTAATTTTGTCTAAATATTTCTATTGTTAGTTTATATTTTATTTAAAATTTGCTATACTGCTAATGCTCACTAGCAGGTCTCAGTGTTCACAATGATTAAAACCAGTTTGTGGTTACTTATTTTATAGTGGATTAGGGTGTATCTGTGTCTGTGAAAACGACATGGTTTTCTGTTGGCATTGACTATGCAGGATCGAGAATCTGTACTATTCTGGCTGGTTTAGTTTTACAATAGATGTTTGATGTTCTACTGCTCACTGCATTCAGGGAATACTTGGTGGAGCAGGGCCTCTTGGCCTCGCTGTGCCACTTCCTTAATAATGCTCTTTTGCTCATCAAGAAATTGATTCTGTCCTATTGAGTGGCAGAAGATTCACCACCACCACTATTTTGGGAAGCTTGCCAGGTGCCCTTGGCCTGGATTGGCCGCTGTCGTGGACAGGATGCTGGGCTCGATGGACCCTTGGTCTTTTCCCAGTGTGGCATTACTTATGTACTTATCTGTAGCTATGGTTAGTCAATATGAGGGAATGACCTGTTTTGAACTTAGGACCTATCATCACAGCTGGCAGTCTCACTGTCTGTCACAGCTGATGATAAGAAATGCTGTGGCACAAATTTTTACACTTGTACCATGCAACTAGACTCATTTTGCACACCATTCATTTTCGATTTGGTATTGCTCTGTTGTTAATTGTTTTATCTGAATGTTGCAATAAAATACATTAAAAAAAAACAAAAAAAAACAAAAGGTGAATGTAGTCTAAGACTATTTTTGGTGGTGGCAAGTGGAGGGAGAAAGAGAATATTTGATTGCGTTCATTCAGCACCCCCAATCATTTTGAAAAGTTGGCTCCTATGCATCTGCTCCCACCTTTTTCTTTATTTCAGAGTGGACCTTCCCCTAAAAGGCTTGAACCACTTATATTTGTATGATCCCTCTTCCCCACCAGTACTCCTTCCCATCTGACCTCCCCATTTTATAAAGAAGTGTAAAATGTAACTAATGGGGTCATTTAGAAAAGGTTGCAGAAATTTAGGTGTTAGGATGCTGCGCGTCAAGTGTGAATTTTATTTTGGCAATTACACATGTAATTGTTATAGAATAATAGCATAAGTGGGCATTTACGCACTAACATTTAGGTGCAGACACTTACGCCATGTGAATGGCTGGTGTAAATGACTGCAACTAATTGGAGCTGTCAGCATTCTAGAATCTTAGAGGCCGATTTTCAGATCATGGGAGTTACACCAGCTAACTCCTGCGGTCGATGCTAAGAGCCGATATTCAATGCCGGGCCATTTCCAGTGACCGGCATTGAATATCCGGTTTAACTTTGGCCAGTCAGACTTTAACCACCCAAGCTGATATTCAGCGCTGGCCAGTTAAAGTCAGACCAGCCAAAGGTTTTCCAGGGTTTCACGAAGCTTGGCCAGTTTGACTTTAAAAATCAGCGATAGCTGGTTATATTGCCTGATATAACTAGTTACTCGTTCTAAAAGTACAAAGACTAGGGGACACTCGAGGAAGTTACATGGAAATATTTTTAAAACAAATAGGAGGAAATGTTTTTTCACTCAATGAACAGTTAAGCTCTGGAACTCTTTGCTGGAGGAAGTGGTAACGGCGGTTAGCGTACCTGGGTTTAAAAAAGGTTTGGACAAATTCCTGGAGGAAAAGTTCATAGTCTGCTATTGCGACAGACATGGGAACTGCTTGCCATGGGATTTGTAGTAGTATGTAGTATGTATGTAGTATGGAATGTTGCTACAATTTGGGTTTCTGCCAGGTACTTGTGACCTGGCTTGGCCACTATTTGGAGAACAGGATACTGGGTTAGATGGACCATTGGTCTGACCCAGTATGGCTACTCTTATGTTCTTAGCTATCTGCTGGCAGCTAAGTGGCAATATTCAGCAGTACATGGCCGGCCATGTACCACTGAATATTCCCGCATTTAACTGGCCAGGTGCCATTCCTGGATGGTCAAATGCGGCTGAATATCAGGGGGTTAGTGTGTAAGTGCTGGGCACACCCCTGACACACTCTTGCCCTTCCCATGTACACCCCCCCCCCCCCGGCAGTTATGTGGTATAGCTTCTGTGTGCTCCATTTCGAGAATACTGTACAACAATTAGCAACAATTTACTCTAATTACCAGCAATTATTGGTTTAGTGCCAATTAGCACTTAATTTACCAATTAACTTATGGGCATAATTGGCAAAAAAAATAGCACAAATGGTGGTACTATAAAATGGGATTTTTTTTGGCCAACCAGTGCCTCTAGTTGTCACAAGGGCATAAAAAAAATGCCTTGAGCACCTTAAACGCAATTGCCTCCAAGTTGTTTCTAAATTCTATGAAAATGCAGAAGCAGAGAGGTGGAAGCTCCTCCTCCTGAAGCAGATCACGAAACAAGAGGGCCCTCGTCAGCAACCTTACTCTCGAGACCCAAGTAAACTCAGTAACAAAGAAAATGTTCTATTCAATGTGGAAGCTCAAATGATTAAAACTTTTCTTCCCAAGAGCAACCTTTCGATATCTAATACAATCAATGGTCCTAAGCCATGCGGATTATTGCAACGGAATCTATGTGGGTTGCAAAGAACAACTCATAAAAAAACTCCAGACCGCCCAAAACACAGCAGCCAGGCTGATATTCAACAGAACACGCTTCGAAAGTGCCAAACCTCTTCGAGAAAAGTTGCACTGGCTCCCAATCAAAGAACGGATCGCCTTCAAAATCTGCACCTTAGTCCACAAAATCATATACGGCGTAGTCCCAGGATACATGACAGACCTTATAGACCTGCCAATAAGAAACAAAGTCAAATCGTCAAGATCCTACCTAAACCTACACTACCCAAATTGCAAAGGACTGAAATACAAAACAACTTACGCATCCGGCTTCTCCTACATAAGCGCAAAACTATGGAATGGCCTCCCAAAAGCTGTAAAAACAATGCACGACCACATGAACTTCAGGAAATCACTAAAAGCCAACCTCTTCAAAATGGCCTACCACAACGACCCCACGTAAACCTCTTCACCCAGCAACACAGCATGACTATAAGCGTACTGGACAACACACAATCTTCATCCCTTACGACCAGTGGTGTGCTGGAGCAGGCTCTCACAAGCTCTCGAGAGCCGTTTGTTAAGTTTTTAAGAATTTTGGAAGCCGGTTCTCCATGGCTACTTTAACAAATGGATCCCAAAATGTGGGCTTGGGCCCCTCCTGAATTCTCTTTTACTTTGATGGCGAGAGAGAGCCCCCTGTTAACAATTTACCAGCACACCCCTGCTTACGACCCTCCACTTATAACTCATATGATCACTATACAACCTTGTATCTGTTATCAACTGACTGGGCAAACGCCTTGACGATACTATGTAAGCCACATTGAGCCTACAAATAGGTGGGAAAATGTGGGGTACAAATGCAATAAATAAAAATAAAATAAAAAATATTAAGGCTGCCTTTGATTGTATGGAGTAGTTGGCAGAGACTTTTGGGATTTCAAAGATTTCTGAGGATTGGATGAAAACACAAGCTGCCAGATAAGTTTTTTTTACGAATGCCCTGTTTTTGATGCAATGGAACAATAAGTTTTTGGTACATTATTATAAGACACGCCGTTGAGCCCATTAAAACGGGCAAGAAAGATGTTGGAGCAACGCCGGGTGCAGCCGAGCCCCCGCCCAGGAAAGCCGCCTCGGGGGATGGTGGCAGAAGAAAGCGCCCGGGTCACAGCAGCGGCGGCGGCAGCAGCTCATCGTACCTGTCGGAGACGGAGTGCGCTCGGAGCTGCTGTTGGATGATCCCCGCCCACCCGGTGCTCGCTGGTCAACGTCGGAATTTGGAAGAGATTTGTGACGTGCTGCGCTGTTCTGCGCATGTGTGGCACGTCGGTCACTCTTCATTTATATAGTAGGATTAGGTAAAGAGGACACTGCCAGTGTTTGCAATTTTTGCACTTTGATATAGGGTGGGACAGCTTTTTTCAATAGTAGTTTTTTCTCCCTTTTTAGGGGGGAGTTGTTTCCCATTATTGTTTTTGTAGTTCGCCACACCGAGCTGATGAGAGAAGCCCTGTTGGGGTAATTTTAGGTTTAAAGTTAAAACCTGCCCCAGGCAGTTGAGGCTTGTTTGTTTAAACTAAGTTTGAACGCGGGTGTGCTCTCTTTTTTAATTCTTTGTAGGCAAAATGTTCACTGTAAGTTTTGTATATATATATTGATTTGCCTTCCACAGTAGTATTTGCTTATAAATAAATAAGTTTGAAAATGCAATCAGTTCTGGGAACAAAATAACAGCAAGCTGTGGCAAACTCTTCAAGAAGCAACCTGGGTTATCAATGGCAGCGGTAAACCACGTTAGGAAAAGGTAATCTGCCATACTAGCCTCTGCACAGTAGCAGGTAGATTTCTACAGAAGCTTCTAATTCAAATTCAAATCAATTCTTGTATACCGCTAATATCCCCTTTCCAGGGTTCAGAGCGGTTTACAATCTAGGTGAGACAAAAGCAGATAATGTTAGTGTGAGGTATGAGAAGATTAGATATCATTGATGTAATGCTTTTTTAAAAATTCCCACGCTATGTAGCTGTTAGATTTGCTAAGTCTATCATCCTCACCCTCAATCTCTTTAGCCATTTTCCCTCTCCTCTTTTTCTTTAGATGCTATATCAGCAGTTTGCTAGTCCTGTTCCCACATTTTACAAATTCCCTCTTGCTTAGTTAGCATAAAAATTCTGTTTTCTCACTCGCCATCTGCTCAAGTTTGTTCTTAATTTGCACCATCTTCTTGAACATCCTGCTATCCAGGGAGATCATATAAAGTCTCTGCAACTTCTCCAGCTGTTCATGTATCTTTCTTAGTTGCTTCTTTTTCTTTCTTTATCCTAGAAGTGATTTGAATAAGCCCCCCCTGCCCACCAAGTAAGCTTTACCAGTTTCCCAAAAAGATCTAAAGAAAATACCCTCTTGATCATTACATTCGAAATATTTCCATGCCCATCACTTGAGGTGGTGCCAAGTCCCACCAGATTATCTTTCAAATATTTGAGAAGCCCTTTCTCCTTAATAAGGCTATTAATCCCCTTCCCCTCACAAAGGATGTAACCCTGTATATCTCCACTTCAAATCAACCTTGGATTTTCCAAGCATAACCCCCAATCTCTCCTTCTGTGCGCTGCTGCCTCTTCCCTCCTCCCCATTTCACTCTGTTAGTGCAACCCTCCATTCTGTGTTAGACCTGGATATTCAATACTGGGCACTGAATAACTGCGTCTGACCAGACTGCTGCTGGCCACTTGCACTTATGCGAGACCCAGACAATATTCAGCAGGGGCCCACATAAAATATTTATGTGTGTCCCAGCAAAATATGTCAGATTCTCTTTGCCCCCCTCCCCCAAATTCAGACACCCCTTCCCAAATTCCCATGCCGAATCTAACCCCCCCTCCCATAACCCCACACCACTTCTGGCCCTCTCCCGACCCCTTCCCCTGAGATCAGCCCCCAACCTGAGATCCTCACCCAGGAATTGGCCCACCAGAGCCTATCTACATTCCTGGTAATCTAGTGAGGGTATCCTGAGCAGGAGTGATCTCCACTTGCTCCTGACCTTTAACGGTAGTACCACGAGACTGTCGCAGAAACTTGCAGCAGCCATTTTAGAACATGGAGCCACTAGAAGCAGGAAAGAAAGTGGAGATCGCTATTGTTTGAGACATCCCCATTGCACCACCAGGGATGGATATAGGTAGGCCCGATGGAGGCCTGGTCTCAGGGGGGTCAATCTTGGGCTGGGGAGGGTTCAATAGGGGGCGTCAGAATTGTTTTTTCGGGGTGGGAGGTGGTTAGTGACCACTGGGGAAGTCAGGGGAGGTCATCCCCGATTCCCTCCGGTGGTCATCTGGTCAGTTCAGGCACCTTTTTGATGTTTGGTTGTGAAAAAAAATGGACCAAGTCAGCCAAATGCTCGTCAAGGACGCCCTTCTTTTTTCCATTATCGGCCGAGGACGCCCATCTGTTAACCACGCCCCCGTCCCACCTTCTGTACACTGCCAACATGCCCCCTTGAACTTTGGTCGTCCCCACGACGGAAAGCAGTTGAGGACGCCCAAAATCGGCTTTCGATTATGCCGATTTGGGCGACCTTAGGAGAAGGATGCCCATCTCCCGAATTGTGTCGGAAGATGGGCGCCCTTTTCCTTCTAAAATAAGCAGGATAGGCACCAAACATGATGAAGTCTTAGTTATAACCACATATCATCCCCAAGTATTGCTGACATTATTCAACTTACCAGTCAAGATGTCTTCCTTCTCCCCTTAGCTGCACATCACCCTCTCTTGCAGCACGTGACAATAAAGTGA
This sequence comes from Microcaecilia unicolor, assembly GCF_901765095.1. Lineage (NCBI taxonomy): Eukaryota > Metazoa > Chordata > Amphibia > Gymnophiona > Siphonopidae > Microcaecilia > Microcaecilia unicolor. The sequence continues at coordinate 55,847,132 of NC_044033.1, read as the reverse complement.
TCTACAACACTGGAGATGCCGAAGCTTCAAGTGTCTTTTGTCACTTGCAGGACACAGACCATACAAGTTTGTCTTGCATCGGCCTCAGTTCCCCCATGCTGGATTTTCTTTCAGACTTTTGCCACTTGCAGAGCACACACTGTAGAAGTCTGTCCAGAATTGGCCTCAGTTCCCCCATGCTGGTTTTGCTTAATCTTCTTTTCAGTCTTTTGCCAAAGCATCTGCTAATATACAGCCTTTTCTAAAACACGCACAGGAATGGACATATATGTGCTAGATACATGTAGCAGCAGCAACCATTTTACATATGTCAATGTCTTAAACATCAATGGGACCAACATGGCAACATATGCATGTGTATGTTGGCATATACATGTGTATGTTGGTATTTCAGAACAAAGAAACATGGGGCCCGGATATTCAATGCTGGGCCGTATCTGGTGACTAGCATTTAATATCTAGGTTTATTTTGGTTGCTAAAAGGTTAACCAGCTATGCCGATATTTAGTGCAGTCAAAGATAGGCCTGATATTTAAGTGGCCTATTTAGATCGCTCAACATAGTCGGTTTGGCACTGAATATCCATGCCTAACTTGCTATGTCGTAGTTATCTCCCACTGAATATACATGGTTAGGTGCTTAAATACTATTTAACCAGCCAGGAGCCATTCTTAGCCAGTTAAATAGTATTGAAGATCGGGGGAATGAAACATAGAAAATTACCATATGGCCTATCCAGTCTTTCTATACATACCATCTACTATGCCTTCCTTTCCCTTACAGATCCTATGTGCTTGTCCTATGCTTTCTTGAATTCAGATGCAGTCTTTGTCTCCAACACCTCCACCAGGAGGCTGTTCCATGCATCCACTGGCTTCTCTGTAAATAAGTATTATCTTAGATTACTCCTGAGTCTCTTTTCACGTTCATCCTTTGCCCCCTCATTCCAGAAATTCCTTTTGATTGAAAGAGACAATTCCTGTGTATTTTTGCCACTGAGGTAATAAATGTCACTATCATAACTCCCCTCTCCCGCCTTTCTTCCAAAGTAAACATATTGAGATCTTTAATTCTTTCCCTACTCTTTATGATGAACACCTTACACCATTTACATAAGTACATAAGTAATGCCACACTGGGAAAAGACCAAGGGTCCATCGAGCTCAGCATCCTGTCCATGACAGCGGCCAATCCAGGCCAAGGGCACCTGGCGAGCTTCCCAAACGTACAAACATTCTATACATGTTATTCCTGGAATTGTGGATTTTTCCCAAGTCCATTTAGTAGTGGTTTATGGACTTGTTCTTTAGGAAACTGTCTAACCCCTTTTTAAACTCTGCTAAGCTAAACGCCTTCACCACGTTCTCCGGCAATGAATTCCAGAGTTTAATTATGTGTTGGGTGAAGAAAAATTTTCTCCGATTTGTTTTAAATTTACTACACTGTAGTTTCATCGCATGCCCCTTAGTCCTAGTATTTTTGGAAAGCGTGAAAAGACGCTTCACATCCACCTGTTCCACTCCACTCATTATTTTATATACCTCTATCATGTCTCCCCTCAGCCGTCTCTTCTCCAAGCTGAAAAGCCCTAGCCTCCTTAGTCTTTCTTCATAAGGAAGTCATCCCATCCCTGCTATCATTTTAGTCGCCCTTCGCTGTACCTTTCCAATTCTACTACATCTTTATTTATTTGTAATATTTGATATACTGCCAATTGCAAAATGTTATTGCAGCTAGGGGGTGCCCAATGACGTAAAATAAGTACAAGAGAAAGAGGGAAAAACAAAGAAACAGGAAAGAAAACCCCCTGAAAAGTAAGCGATATGATTATGAGGAATGAGGGATGAAGTCAGAGGAGTGGACAAGGGTATTGGAGTTGTAGACTTGTTATAAGAGCCAAGTAGCTGCCCTCTGGACCAACTTCATCTACATAAGTACATGAGTATTGCCATACTGGGAAAGACCAAAGGTCCATCAAGCCCAGCATCCTGTTTCCAACAGTGGCCAATCCAGGTCACAAATACCTGACAAGATCCCAAAAAAGTATAAAACATTTTATACTGCTTATCCCAGAAATATTGGATTTTCCCCAAGTCCATTTAATAACAGTCTATGGACTTTTCCTTTAGGAAGCCATCCAAACCTTTTTTAAACTCCGCTAAGCTAACCGCCTTTACCACATTCTCTGGCAACGAATTCCAGAGTTTAATCACACGTTGAGTGAAGAAAAATTTTCTCTGATTTGTTTTAAATTTACTACATTGTAGCTTCATCGGTTGCTCCCTAGTCCTAGTATTTTTGGAAAGCGTAAACAGACGCTTCACATCTACCCATTTAACTCCACTCATTATTTTATAGACCTCTATCATATTTCCCCTCAGCCGCCTTTCTCCAAGCTGTAGAGCCCTAGCCGCTTTAGCCTTTCCTCATAGGGAAGTCGTCCCATCCTCTTTATCATTTTCGTCGCCCTTCTCTGCACCTTTTCTAATTCCACTATATCCTTTTTTGAGATACGGCGACCAGAATTGAACACAATATTCGAGGTGCGGTCGCACCATGGAGCGCTACAAAGGTATTATAACATCCTCATTTTTGTTTTCCATTCCTTTCCTAATAATACCTAACATTCTATTTGCTTTCTTAGCCGGGGATTTTTTTGGCCAACCAGTGCCTCCAGTTGTCACAAGGACATCAAAAAAATGCCCTGAGCACCTTAAACGCAATTGCCTCCAAGTCGTTTCTAAATTCCATGAAAATGCAAAAGCAGAGAGGTGGAAGCTCTTCCTCCTGAAGCAGATCACGAAACAAGAGGGCCCTTGTCAGCAACCTTACTCTCGAGACCCAAGTAAACTCAGTAACAAAGAAAATGTTCTATTCAATGTGGAAGTTCAAATGATTAAAACCTTTCTTCCCAAGAGCAACCTTTCGATATCTAATACAATCAATGGTCCTAAGCCATGCAGATTATTGCAACGGAATCTATGCGGGCTGCAAAGAACAACTCATAAAAAAACTCCAGACTGCCCAAAACACAGCAGCCAGGCTGATATTCAACAGAACACGCTTCGAAAGTGCCAAACCTCTTCGAGAAAGGTTGCACTGGCTCCCAATCAAAGAACGGATCGCCTTCAAAATCTGCACCCTAGTCCACAAAATCATATATGGTGTAGTCCCAGGATACTTATCTTGGCTGTCTTGATGAGTGTGTGGTCTATGTTACCTCCAGGAGATACGGGCGCAAAAGATCGCCAAATTTAAGCGTGAAGAGTTGGACTACACTAAGTGTTTTGTTTTTCCATGGATGGACTTGACAAGGAAAACACAACGTCTTAGACTTATTAAGTGGGTTGCATTCAATACCTCCAGCGGATCATCTAGTGACGATGATGCATCAATAGAATTGGAAGCACCAAGACTCAGGGAGCAAGACATTGGACAATAACCTTCATCACAGGTCAGAAACCCTTTAGATCTCCCGTTAACCGAGCAAGCTCCCCCCAGACTCCTCAGAACCAAGAAACAAAAGCAAAACATCAAACAGTGATCTTCAATTTGTCCAGTAAAGTATTAACAAACACACAGATACAAGTGTTATCTTTAGGATTATCCTTTGTTCCTTTCGCAAAGATACAACTCATATCAGACCAAGAGACAACTATATAAGTTCTTCAGGATGCTTAACCTTTGTTTATATTTTGACAGCCCAACATATGACCAAGAACAAGTGATAATGGGTGACACTTCATTCATTAGAAAGTACCATCTTCCATCTATATGGTTACCCCCAGGTCCGCCAGACCACGTCATAGAAACTTTTCCAACTAGTATTAAAAGAGGTCACAGAATTAGAAAAGCATACACAAAAAACTAGATAACTTAACAAGAACCCAATGGAATGCACTATTAGAATTACAACAGGATCCTACTCTGGTGATACTGAGAGCTGATAAAGGAGGAGCCATAGTGCTACAGGATAAAGTGGATTACTTAAAAGAAGCTCAGCGTCAATTATCTGATACGACATATTATAAAAATTTACCCGGGGATCCTACAGGTAGTTATCAGTTGGAATTACGGGACATACTGATTACAGCCAATCAAAAGGGCATTATAACTTTATGAGAATTTAAATATCTATATAGATCATTCCCTGTGATTCCTAGGATGTATTTTATACCGAAGATCCACAAGTCTGCACAGAGTCCGCCGGGGAGACTGATAGTATCAGGTAAGCAATCTTTATTTGAACCATTGTCCCAGTATCTGGATAATTTCCTATGGCCCAAGGTACAGGAGACTCCATCGTATTTGAGAGACTCAACAGATTTATTACAGATCTTGGACACTATCAGCCTTATTTCTGAAAGTGATATGCGCCCATATTTAAACCCAAATCGGGAGATAGGCACCCATCTTGCAAAGGCGCCCAAATCGGTATAATGGAAAGCCGATTTTGGGCGTCTTCAACTGCATCACGGTGAACGAACAAAGTTGATGGGGGCGTGTCGGAGGCTTGATGAAGGCGGGACTGGGGCGTGTTTATCGGCCGAGGAGAGATGGGCGCCTTCGTCCGATAATCGAAAAAAGAAAGGCGTTTTTACCGCTAATTTGGGTCACTTTTTTGGACCCTTTTTTTCACAAACAAGTCCCAAAAAAGTGCCCTAAATGACCAGATGACCACCGGAGGGAATTGGGGATGACCACCCCTGACTCCCCCAGTGGTCACTAACCCCCTCCCACCAAAAAAAAAACAACTTTAACAACTTTTTTTTCCAGCCTGTATGCCTGCCTCAAATGCCATACCCTGCACCATCACAGCAGTATGCAGGTCCCTGGAGCAGATGTTAGTGGGTGCAGTGGACGTCAGCCAGGTGGACCCAGGCCCTTCCCCCCTACCTGTTACACTTGTGGTGGTAAATGGGAGCCCTCCAAACTGCCCCCAAAACCCACTGTACCCACATCTAGGTGCCCCCCTTCAGCCATAAGGGCTATGGTAATGGTGTAGAGTTGTGGGGAGTGGGTTTTGGGGGGGATTTGAGGGGCTCAGCACCAAAAGGAAGGGAGCTATGGACTTGGGAGGTATTTTACTTTTTTTTTTTTTACTTGTTACAAGTGCCCCCTAGGGTGCCCAGTTGGTGTCCTGGCATGTGAGGGGGACCAGTGCACTACGAATCCTGGCCCCTCCCACGACCCAATGCCTTGGAGTTGTTCATTTTTGAGCTGGGCGCCTTCGTTTTCCATTATCGCTGAAAAATGAAACCGCCCAGCTCAAATCCGCACATATCCGAGGCATTTGCCCGGCACAAACCATATTATCGAAAAAAAAGATGGGTGCCCATTTTTCTCGAAAATACGGTCTGTCCCGCCCCTTCGCATACCCGTTCTCGGACATAGATGCCCATGGAGATGGGCATTCGCGTTCGATTATGCCCCGCCACAGATTTAAGTGCGTATAGCAATTACACGATGGTGATTATGGATATACAATCCCTTTACTCTAATATCCCTCAGTCAGCAGCATTACAGATCCTTGATTCATATATTCATGATTTACAGATTTCATCAGAAAAAAAGCAATTTTTGAACAATATTGGGGAATTAGTTATTTGCCGTAATTATTTTTGTCTGGAAGACACCTTTTACTTACAAACAAAAGGAGTAGCCATGGAGGCTACTGTGGCTCCCACAGTAGCCTGTTTATACATGGCCCAATTTGAAAAGGTACACGTATATACTTCATCTCATTATACAAATGTTATATTATGGCGTCGCTATATAGCCGATATTCTACTAGTATGGTCTTGGAGTTTATGTGAACTGGATATATTTATATATGACCTCAATAAATGTGATCCTAATATTAAATTTACTTCCACCATAAGTCATCAGGTGGCAGACGTTTTAGATATTCACATTGAAATACAGCAGGAGAAGTTCATCACAGCGCTCTTCAAAAAACCCACTGATAGAAACACGATTCTCCATTACTCTAGCCACCATCCAGTACCTCTTAAGAACGGCATTCCAGTTGGTCAGTTCCTCAGAGTCAAGTGATTGTGCAGAGAAAAACAATCATTCATCTTTCATGCTAACTAAATGACAAATAAATTCAAACAAAGGGGATACCCCAATAAAGTCATCAAACATGCACGAGAGAGCATTAAATGCCAACAGAGATTGGTTAATTAGCCCGCGCTTAGACAATAGGAGACTGAGTAGCAACCTGCAATGCGTTTTACCATTCTCCCCCACAGACATTGCAATATCCAAAATTATACAGAAGCATTGGCCAGTTTTACAGTTACATCCCCAGTTTAAAAATAGACCTCAGACCACTTATAAAAGAAGTAAAAACATGGGCGAGTTTCTATCCATATTCAGACAGATGCATGACAAGATAGAATCACCAGGTCACAGTAAATGTCAGAATTGCATTTACTGTAAACACGCAATGACAGTTGATAGTGTCACGAATCCAGCTACTGGTAAAAGATTCAACTTACGTTTTAAGACTAATTGCAATACCACTCAAGCGATTTATGCTATTTGTTGCCCTTGTCAAAAGTGGTGTATTGCTCAAACTCGCAGAAAGGTCAAGTTACGTATAGGAGAACATCTCAGCAATATTCGGATCAACAAAACAGAAGCACCTTTAGTAAGTCACTGGCATGCCAATGGTCACGTAGAATTTGACTTACAATACGTTGTACTGACACGAATACAGCTCCGATGGGGAGGAGAGATTACATCTATATTAACGCAGCAAGAACAGAGATTCATATACACCTGGAATACAGTTCACCCGTATGGACTAAACAAAGAAATAGAATGGCTGACCCTTTAAAGTTTGAAAAAATTTTGGGGGGAGTTTCCGGTGGGAGTGTCAGGTGCTGATGACGTATAAATACTAATTTAGCTCCACAAGTTCCTGGCTTACAATAGTAGGGAGGTGCGAGCATAGGAATCTCTCTCGGTAAGCTAAGAATATAAATACAATGGTTATTATTCACAATTGATATAAGCCTAATGAAGATATTATAATGTTTAAAGGTATATGTCTGTAGCTTTATTTAACAGATTTGAGTTATATTCCCTTGAAAAAACTTCACAAAGTGAAACGCGGCTCCGCGTTGGGGATAAAGACGGAGTAAATGATTTTAACCACCATGCACTAATGTGGGTGTTCTGGAGGTAACACAGACCGCGCACTCGTTAAGACAGCCAAGATAAGTAATCTATTAGCGCTTACATAAACATATTCGACTGTCAGCACTAGCAGTTAGTGTCTCACGTTAGTGAGAAAAGGAAGGAAGGGAGGGCGAGTGCTGTGATGTATGGCGGCTGTGTACCCAATCCAGAAACATTTGGTTTAAAGGGCACGACAGCATTACTGAGCACTGAAAATTAAAAATAAAAATTGTTTAATTTATTATTTGGCTTTATTAAAAGACACCTGCCAGCTTATTTTCAAAAGAGAAAGATGCCCATATTTCGACCCAAATCGGGAGATAGGTGTCTTTCTCCCATGGGTGCCCAAATCGGTATAATCGAAAGCCTATTTTGGGCGTCTCCAACTGCAATCTGTCGCAGGAACGGACAAAGTTGACGGGGGCATGTCGGAGGCTTGGTGAAGGCAGGACTGGGGCGTGTTTATCGGTCGAGGAGAGATGGGCGCACTCGGCCGATAATCGAAAAAAGAAGGGCGCCAGAAGCAAGAATTTGGGTCAGTTTTTCTGGACCCTTTTTTCTCACGAACAAGTCCCCAAAAAGTGCCCCAACTGCCCAGATGACCACCGGAGGGAATCGGGGATGACCTCCCCTGACTCCCCCAGTGGACACTAACCCCCTCCCATCCCAAAAAAATAACTTTAAAAACTTTTTTTTTCCAGCCTGTAAGCCAGCCTCAAATGTCATACCCAGCTCCATCACAACAGTATGCAGGTCCCTGGAGCAGTTGTTAGTGGGTGCAGTGGACTTCAGCCAGGTGGACCCAGGCCCATCCCCCCCTACCTGTTACACTTGTGGTGGTAAATAGGAGCGCTCCAAACCGCCCCCAAAACCCACTGTACCCACATCTAGGTGCCCCTCTTCAGCCATAAGTGCCAAGGTAATGGTGTAGAGTTGTGGGCAGTGGGTTTTGGGGGGGATTTGGGGGGCTCAGCACCCAAGGTAAGGGAGCTACGGACTTGGGAGGTATTTAAAATTTTTTTTTTACTTGTTACAAGTGCCCCCTAGGGTGCCCGGTTGGTGTCCTGGCATGTGAGGGGGACCAGTGCACTACGAATCCTGGCCCCTCCCACGACCAAATGTCTTGGAGTTGTTCGTTTTTGAGCTAGGCACCTTCGGTTTCCATTATCGCTGAAAAACGAAACCGCCCAGCTCAAATCTGCCCAAATCCGATGCATTTGCCCAGCACAAACCGTATTATCGAAAAAAAAGATGGGTGCCCATTTTTTTTGAAAATACGGTCTGTCCCGCCCCTTCACGTACCCGTCCTCGGAGATAGACGCCCAAGGAGATGGGCGTTCGCGTTCGATTATGCCCCTCCTGGTCTACTATGGTCTCTATTGCAACCTCGCTATTGGGATGTCCTATCTTCCCTGTTTTGGTGATATATTTTAAAGATTCTGAACCATGCACTTTTGAGTGACTGTCGGCCGTCCCCCAGTTTCTGGTTTAAAAACTGTTCTATCTCCTTTTTAAGTGTTGATGCCAGCAGCGTGGTTCCAACCTGGGTTAAGGTGGAGCCCATCCTTCTGGAATAGGCTCTCTCTTCCTCAAAATGTTGCCCAGTTCCTAGCAAATCTAAAACCCTCCTCCCTGCACCATTGCCTCATCCACACATTGAGACTCCAGAGCTCTACCTGTCTCTTTGGTCCTGCACGTGGAATGGGGAGCACTTCTAAAATGCTACTCTGGAGGTTCTGGATTTGTGCTTTCTACCTAAGAACCTAAATTTGGCTTCTAGAACCTCCCTCCCACATTTTCCTGTGTCATTGGTATCCACGTGTACCAAGACTGTAGGCTCCTTCCCAGCACTGTCTAAAATCTTATCTAGGTGCTGCATGAGGTCTGCCACCTTCACACCCAGGCTGGCAAGTGGCCAAGTGATCCTCAAGTCCACCAGCCACCCAGTTATCTACATGCTTAATGATTGAATCTCCAACTACATCTGCTGTTCTAACCCAAGGTATTTTATATCTTGTCTTTTATCGTATAATGCAGACAGAACTAATTGTTTTTTCTGGTTCCGGCCTGTGGTGAATGCAGTGGTGACGTCCTTATCTCTGAAACGCTCAATCTCCTGGATAAGATGCCAATGTATGGGACAAATCTCAACATGTATACATACTTTAGAAGAAAGCTGTGAGAGGGGAGATATGATAGAGATATTTAAATACAGTAGGACGCTGATTATCCAAACTCTGATTATCTGGACTGCTTCCGTTCTTTATTTTTTTAAATGTTTTTATCATAGTCTCTGCATTATAATTATCACATTATGCCTGATATACAGTAAAAAGAAAATTATAACATCACAAATAGTTTGGTATTTTTTCCCATTTATTACTGAAAACAAAAAATAATGCTCAACATGTAATGATCAAAGTGTGTGCTTTTTTCAAAAAGGAATGTCCAATCACCTGAATTTTCCATTATCCGGACTGCTCTCTGCAGAGATTAGTCCGGATAATCCAAATTTTACTGTACCTCTGTGGCATTAATACATAAAATATGGGCCTCTTTCAGTTGAAAGGGAGCTCTGAAACAAAGGAGCATAGGATGAAGGCAAAAGGGGATTGAATCAGGAGTAACCTAAAGAAATATCTATAGAAATAATTCTCACCTCCAACGTTCAGTGAAGCACTGAATGTACTGTTCCTAGGGTAGGCTGTCAGGACCACTCACCCTCACTTATAGACCCGCCCTCAGCCACGACCCTTCCGGACATAATTCTCAACCCCAATGTTCTAATGAAGCCACATTTTTCCCCTCCAACTTCCGTCATGGTGTAGATCGAGCTGGCACCATGACTGTCTGCCCCGCCCTCGCGTCAAACATCATGACGTTGAGGGCGGAGCCACGGAGGAACCAACTCCCCGCTGTGGCTGCCTGCTTGCACTCACCGTCCACCCTCTCTCACCTGCACCCCCACTCAATGGTCCACACCACCCTCTTTATCCAGTCCCTCCCACTCGCCACTGCACCCGCTACTCTCTCACTCCCCCCTCCCAAGTCCCCTCACGGCCGTCGCTCACTCGCATTCCCCCCCCCCGGAGGATGCCACTCACCCCCCCCCCGAGGTCCACGGAAGCAGCGCTTAAAACTTCTGCGACCGCACAGCAAGATCCGTTGCTCACTCGCTTCTCCCCCCCCCCCCCGGAGGCCGCCACTCACCCCCCGAGGTTGACGGAGCCAGCGCTTTAAAGTTATGCGAGCTGACAGCAAGAGAAGCACAGTACAGCAGCGTCACGTTCAACTTTCCCCTTCTCTCTCTGTGTCCCGCCCTCATTTCCTGTTTCGCTCACAAAGGGAAAGATGAATGCGACGCTGCTGTACTGTGCTTCTCTTGCTCTCAGCTCACATAACTTTAAAGCGCTGGCTCCGTCGACCTCGGGGGCCGAGTGGCGAACGTTGGAGGTGAGAATTATTTATATAGATTGTGCTGAGTGCTGACCTCGGGCTGGGGGGGAGTGAGCTACCACCGACCTGGGGGGGGGGGGTAAGGGGGTGCTGTTCTCGGAGGGACGGAGGGAGGGGGCCTGCAAATCACAGGACACAGAGGGAGAGGGAGGGAGGTGCTCTGGAAATCAAAGGCAGAGGGAGAGAAAGGGAGGGAGGGGACGCCTACAACTCACAGGGGACAGGGAGGAGGGCCTACAACTCACAGGGCACACAGACAGGGAGGGGGACACTCTATATGGGTGAAAGGAAACATACAGACACATATGGAGGGGAGACAAGGGGGAGACAACACATTGCTCGATCTGGACACAAGGGGACACCACGGCACAGGACACACTACACTCACTCAGACAACCTTGCTAGTGCCCGTTTCATTGCGTTCAGAAACAGGCCTTTTTTCCTAGTTTCTTTATAAAATGAGTGGTAGATCCATGGAACACCCTACCAGTGGAGGTGGTAGAGATGAGGACTGTATCTGAATTCAAGAAAGAATATGACAAATGCAGATGATCTCTAAGGGAGAGACTGTAGGGCTTATTGCTTGCATTTTCTATGCTTGTTTTATTAAATTTCAAAGACTGAACATTTCCTTTAGGCAGTGGTGTGCCGGAAAATTTTTTAACAGCAGGCTCTCTCTCTCAATCTACTTGTGCTGTTGCCGGCTTCCTTCCTCCTCCCGGGGCCGGTACAGCAGCAACCTGAAGGAACCATGAGCTGCGACCCTCATGCTCGCGGTGGGCAAAACAAAAACCAGCATGAAACCATGCATGGGGCTGTAGCCCTGAGCTTGCCGCTGCTGGCTTCCTTCCTCCTCCCTCCCCTCAGGATGTAACTGCCTGTTTTGGAGAGGGAGGAGGAAGGAAGCCAGCAGCGGCAAGCTCAGGGCTACAGCCCCATGCATGGTTTCATGCTGTTTTGTGTTTTGCCACTGCGAGGGTTGAAGAGGAGGAGTGCAAATGAGATGCCCAAGGATGCCGCCAGGAGGGGACCTGAGTCACCCCAGCCCAAATTTTGGGAGCTGGTTGTTAAAGTTTAACAACCTGCTCCCAAAATTCTTCAAAAAGTAACAAACAGCTCTGGCGAGCCAGTTCCAGCACACCATTACCTCTAGGTAACTTTATAAAGCAACACTTCAACAACTTTGGACAAAAGTCAATAATAATAAAATGTGGTGAATTCACACTTTCTATGCGGAGGGAAGGAGTGAGGTATATGTTTCAACTTACATCCCACTGCACTGTGGTATTTGTAGTCTTGTTGGTTCACTCTAAAATCAGCACTACAGCTAGCAAAAGTGTACCAGGTGGGTAATATAAAATGAAGGTGGAGGGGACTGATATGCAGACAGGATGGAGTTACATTCAAGTTTAAGGATGGGTGGTTGATGTACCAAACGGATCCCAATGAAAGAGAATTCAAAGAAGCACAGTACAGGAACAATACCATTCATAGGGCTATATTTACTAAGCAGCGTTATAGGCGCGTTAACATTTCTAGCATGCATAAACCATTACGCTAATTAACCATGTATGTGCCTACAATATCCCTATAGGCGCCTACATGGTTAGCACGTGCGCTAAGTGTAGGCGCGTTAAAAACACTAATGCACCTGAGTAAACAGGGCTCTTAGTGGAAGGGAAGCAAGAACAAAGCCAGCTTTGTATTTTTCATCTGCCATCATGTTCTATTATTTTATAAATTCTGCCAAAAACTCAAGAATGACTTAAAGCATCTCTACAGACACAGGACCACTTAGCAGCCTGGTTGACATGTACCAAGCAGGGATGTAGCTAGATGGGGCCACGGGGGCATGGGCCCCTGCAGATTTAGCCCTGGCAGATTTAGCCCTGGCCCCCTGCTTTCACCCCCTGCCGCCGCCCCTCCCCGCCACATTCGTACCCCTCGCCGCCGCCGCCGTCAGGTACCTTTGCTGGCGGGGGTCCCCAACCCCCACCAGTTGAAGTCCTCTTCAGCGCTGGTCTCCAGTGCGTTGCTGATCTGGATTCTGTTTCTGTGAGTCCTGACGTCCTGCACGAATGTGCAGGACATCAGGACTCACAGAAACAGAATCCAGATCAGCGAACGCGCTGGACTCGGAGACCAGCGCTGAAGGGGACTTCGGCTGGTGGGGGTTGGGGACCCCTTCCAGCAAAGGTACTTAGCGGTGGTGGGGTAAGGTTGGCGGCGGCGGGAGGGGGGGTCAAAAGGGACGGGGGAGTGGAAACCAAAAGTATGGGGGGGGGGGGCGGCGCTGCCGGGGGGGATAAATGTGCCCCCTCACCTCAGGCTCTGGAGTCCCCTCCCACCGAAGTCTGGCTAGGGCCCTGGTACTAAGGGCTTGAGGATGCCTGAATAATTTGCAGACTTGGGGACTTGGGGGCACTTTTACAAAGGCGCGGTAGGGTTATCACACGGGCAGACAGCACTACCGCCGGGTACACCCAGGGACCCTGGGGTAGTTATGAGTTTGCCACACGCAAACTCCCAGGGGGCGAGAAGTAGGTGTTCCCAGCAGTAATAGGGCAGAGTGGGCACATTGCTGCACACTGCCCAATTACCACACAAACAGCATGTGATCCCTTACCACCTTCTAAATAGGTGGTGGTAAGGGCTCAGGTGGTAATGGCTGTGCACTAATTTGGAAATTATCACTTTGCCATTAATAGTGGAAACAGAATTTTCGCCATTTTAGAGCCATGCTAAAAAGTGGCCGGAGCATGCGGAAAACTACCACTGGTCACTTTTTAGCGTGGCTTAGTAAAAAGACCCTTTAAAGAAGAAATGCAGAGGTGTAAAAATTTCAACCACCACCCTAAGGACATGTCCAACTTTCTATAGTTTTTTGGAGAAATTTTCACACACATCCTGTACCCTCCTAAGTTACATATTCATGCCTATTTTTCTGAAGGTACAAGATATCCTATTTATCTTTACAAGAGGCATTGTCAGGGTGACCTGCATAAGTTCCTAAACAGAACAGTTGAATGATTTGGAGCAAGAAACCATCATCGTCAAACAAAAGAGCAAAACATTTATTTTTTTTTATTTTATTTATAACAGCATTTATATCTCACAATTTTCCCAACCTGGTTGGGTTCAATGTGGCTTACAAGGTTATAAAATGACTGGCAAGGTTAACATATCACTTACAAGGTTAGGATATGAACATCAATGCATAGTTGAACATAACTTTAAAGGAATAAAACAGCACCATTGGCTTTTCAAGAACACCTTGAACTAATGTAATTTCATATTCAAGCCTATTGTCCACTATTTTCAATTATCACAGTTGTACAAGGCTAGCCTGTTTCATTTTCTGGAGAGGGGAAAAATTGCCGCTGTCCTGACTATGTTTCTCAGCAGTATTCACATGCAGTCTGGAAGAGATACTGTGTCTCTGATGCTCAACAAGAACACATGTCAAGTCTGTGTTTTCTATCCAACAGACTCATATCACTTACTCTACAAACTAAGCCAGCTCAGTATTTTTGCTTTAGATTACCTGTAAAAGTAGTGTGTGCAGAAGAGGAAGCAGAGCAGCTTGCACCCTGGAGAGCTGGGCTGGGGGCTGTGCAGGATGAGCAGCACAGGTACCAGGAAGGAGGGCAGCTCCTGGAGGAACCAGCCATGTTTCGCTGGACACAGGACAGTCGTTTTGGCTTGTAAATCCAGATACCTCCCGTATTCGTATGGAGTTCCAATGCAGTACCAGAGGTACAGTAACCCTGTGATGAACAGCACAGAGCTGAGGTAAAAGTCCATGTCCTGGCTGCACTGCATGCTGCTATTCTTTCTGCCACCTGTGCAGCAAGTCAGAGCTGGGAGGGAAACTGCTGCAGTACACAGTTCTCCACCTCTCTCCATGTGTCTTAAATACTGTATCCCAAAGGCAGAGCTAGCTGAGATTTATAGCGAGGTTTCGGGAGTACAGTGGACTAACAAAGCTTAAGCTCCTCCTAGCATGTCAATGCAGGAGAACTATTTACTTAAGCAGTGGCTTTTGCTTGAAGGGTGATTCGAAATGACACAAAGTAAAACCAATAAATCTGCTCTTAAATAAAGAGAGAAGTGGGCACAGTTGAATATCCACAGGCTTCCAAGAGCATGTGAAGCCAGGTCATCTAGTTAGCAAAGGTAAGGGCCAAACTTGCCCTGGATATCACAATAAGCTGAGGGGGCAACATTCACCCAGTTTCTTTAAACACTGACCACCACCAGGCTAAATTAGACTCCAATATTCAATGCTGGGCCCTATCCAGGCACTGGCACTAAATAGCTGGGTCTCTGGCAGCACCTGGAAGTACCGCTTGACAGCAAGAAAAACTGCAGTGCATAGTAAGGAACAGCATGAGATAGTGTTCTCAAAATTGGGTTCTGTTGTGTAGTCTCCTGATAAAGCCCAGTAAGGTGAAACAGACAGCTCCGTAGAGCCTTGAGAGCCTTGTGAAAAAGATGTGCATTTTTGCTTTGCATAAAGGAGGTTTACAAAGAATTTTGTGGAAAAATGAGGATAATAGAGTAAAATATGGTGAATGTGTAATAGGAGGTTTTTGACCAGTGATGATGGTGCGATTGTGAAGCTGTTTAATGTGCCTAAAATATTTGGCCATTAAAGCCACTAAGTTCCCCCCAAAAAGGAATATATATAATAAAAAGAGTAAATATATATATATATATATATATATATATATATAGTAAAAAGAGTAAATATTTGTAAGAATTAAAAGAGTTGAAGAACAGAACAGTGGGGACACTTGGATTTAATTAGTTAGTTAGCACCTAGAAACTATCCAGGTAAGGCTGATATTCAGGGCTGGTTCAAGGGAGTGTGGCACCCTGAGCCAGTTTGTATCATGCCGGCATCCCCTCCCCCTTACCTACCCCCACATCGCTTCTGCCCCTCTCCTCCTCCTCCCCCTCGTGGGCCTGGCGTCTCTCACCTTCTGCCCCCCCAACATGGTCTTCTGTATCCGCACCCCCTCCCCTGCGGGTTCAGCATCACTCCTTCTCCTCTCTCCCTCTTCCCCCCTCTCCCACAGTTCTGTAAACCTTGTGTGAGTTACCAGCAGTAGCCTGAACACAGGCTGCTTTCATCCAGGCTCTGGGTCTTCCCTCTGCTGCCCCATCTCCTCCGATACAATGTCTTGTGGGCAGGATATGGAAGAGGGATGACCCAGGGCCTAGCTGAAAGCACTTTACAGAACTGTGGAGAGGAGGGAGAGGGAAAGAGGTGAAAAAGAAATGATGCTGGATCTGCGAGGGGGGGGAGGCAGTAGAGAGACTGGACCAGGGTGCAAGAGAAGGGGAGAGATGCTGGACCTGCGGGGAGGGGGGGGAGAAGAGAGAAGAGAAGGCTTTAAACATTAGACAGGTGAGGTCAAAAGGTAGGAATTTTGGCGCCCTTTATCACTGGTGCCCTAATCCAGTGCCTCACCTGGTCCAATAGTTAAGCTAATCTTGCTGATAGCCATACCTGTATAGCAAACTGGGCAAAATGGTGGCACCCTATCCTGTGTGGTGCATTTGAAAAATGCAGATGCACCGCACAGAGTGCATCCCTTATATGGCAGTATGACTCTGCCCGGTGCATCCCAGGATACAAAGGCTTCTCTCTGCTGGATCCCGCCTCTACAGGAATAGAAAACAGTATCACAGGAGGCAGGACTGCGACGTGATAGACAGAAAATTTCAGAGCCGTCCGGTAGTGGGTACTTCAATTACTGATGCTACTGGTAACCTATTGGAAAGTTGGAGGACTGCTGGGGGAGGGGACAGACTAGAGAAAAAAATGCTGGTACAGTCTGCAGGAGGAGAGGAAGAGATGCTGGACTTCGGAAAGGGTGCATAAAAGATCCCGAACTGCATGCTTTAGTGAAACTGGGGTGGCAAGCCACCCCATAGCGATGCCTAAGGGTGGCCTTTCACTGGGGTGGCAAAAGGTGCAATATTTTGTGGGGGCATTTGCCCCCCTTGCCTCCCCTCGTAGGGATGCCTATGCATCCCACTCATTCATTCACTCCCAACTTACACACTCCCCTCCCTCCAGAGGTCTGCTCCACACTCTCTTCTCACCCATTCCATCCTTTTATTTCTCCATCCTGCTCTTCTCTCATCCTTTCATTCCCTCAGCTTCCAGGGGGACTTTTTCCTCCTTTTCTTGCTCATTAGTCCCTTCTTTCTTGCATCTACCCACCTATTTCATTCTCCAATATTAATTTCCTCTGCTTTTCCTCCTTCTTACCTTCAGCATCCCTCTTCCCCAATCCCTCCTCCATCTCCAGCTTCCATTGCACATGTCCTTGAATCACTCCCCCCTTGTATCTTTCCTTTTCCTTCCCACTCTCCCTACATCAACCTCCTTTTCCTACTTCCAACCTCTAGCATCTGCCCCTTCTTTCAGCCCCAGCATTAGACCCTTCTCCCAATTCAACCTCCAACCTGAGCACTGCCAACATCAGCCCTCTTCTCCCATTTCCAGCATCTGCCAGAATCAACCCCCTTCTCTCATTCCTCTTCACCTAGCCTAATTATCAGACCCTTCTCCCAATTCAACCCCCTTCTCCCAACTCAACATCCAGTCCTAGTATTGGCCCCCCTCTCCCATCCTTAATATATGTCAGTCAGCCCCCTTCTTCCAGCCCAAGCATCAGACAATTTCCTATCACCAGCATTAATGTCCTTGTGTTTCTCTTGCCTTCTACTTCCCTCTCCCCAATCCAGCACCTCCCTCTGTCTATCTATTTCATCCTTTATGTCCAGTACCTCCCCTCACTTTTTCTTCTGCTCCCTCCACTTAAAATATAGTCTGGCATCATTCCTCTTTCCCTGCCCCCATGTGGTGCAGCACCTTAGCCTCTTTTCCTCTACTTCCTGTGCACCATCTCTCCCTCTGTCATCTTCCTCTTGTCTCACATCTCCCCTCTTTCCTTTCTTCCTCCCCAAATAGTCCAGCATGATCTTCCTTCCTCCCCCCCTATCCGTGGTCCAGCATGATCTCCCCTTCTTTCCACTCCCTTCCCTCAAACCTTCATATCATTGCATCTTCTTTTTGCCTGATAGCTTTAGCACCATAAAGAACAACAACTCAGCATGGAGCCTCACACTGAGGCACACTGCAAGTTGCAGCCAGGTTCCACCCACACAGCAGCTAAAGTCTAGGACAGAGGGAGCAGGACCTGGCAGCAACTAGCAGCACACCTTAGTAGCAGGATACATAGGGCCAGATGCACTAAACAATCGTTAGAGCCCTTCCCTTACCGATTCCCTTAGCGAATCGGTAAGGAACGGGCATGCATTAAGGATAGGGAATGCAAATGAGCTGCTCATTGTAGCTCACTTGCATTTTCTTTCCATCGTCAAACAGTCGGCCAATCAGCCGGTCGAGCATGCACAGAGCAGCCAAGCGTTATGCTGGCTGCTCTGCGCATGCCAAATACGCCTCCCTGTGCCACCCAAAGACGCCGCGCTGCTCACCCCCTCCGATGCGGCTTGATCCAGAGGACAGTGCAGTTGAGGACGCCCATCCAAAAAAACCCATCCATTTTGGCTGTCATTCCCCACCGCAATAATAAAAACGTCTTTTTTGGCAGTGCTTCACTCAGCTGAGAGATCTGGAAGTCTCTGAGCCAATCACAACGCGTTTAGCTCAGCTAAACCCATTGTGATTGGCTCAGGGACTTCCAGGTCTCTCAGCTGAGTGAAGCACTGCCAAAAAAGGCATTTTTATTATTGCGGGGGGGGGGGGGGGGGGAATGACAGTCATAATGGACGCCCATCCAAACAAAACGCCCATCCCCCTTCCCCCCAGGGATCGCCGCCTCTCGAGATCGCTGCTCACCCCCTGCATTGAAATGACACCTTCCCGCAGCCCCGGCCTCCCCGCCATCCGAGGCACCCCCAAGGCACCGCCCTCGCCGCCCCCTCCTCCACCGCCCCCCTCCGTGTGCCATCAGGCTGGGCCCTCACAGCGCCTCTCACCTCCGCGTGAAGGCGCTGCAGTAGGCAACAGCTGATCGCCTCCCTTCAGACTTCTCTCCTTTCCTCCCTGGCCCGTCCTTGTCTTACGGAGATCATGCTGTAGCACATGTGGGGGAGAGGACAGGTAGGATGCTAGAATTGTGCTCTGGCAGCAGGAATTTTAGCTCCCCCAGCGGGAGTCCAAGAGATGACCTGCCAAAGTGGGAGTCTCCCGCAGAGTGTAGGTCTGCATGTAGAAAACCTGCTTTTAGAAAGCTTATATTTGAACATATATAACTGCAGTATTTGCAAGTGGCAAGAGGGAGAAACTTGGGTGGGAAAAAAAATCTGCATGTGTATTCCCAATTTCAGAAAGGGAGTGCATGTGGATGCCTTAATTTTTCAAGGGGCCCTTTTACAAAGGCGTGCTGAAAAAGGGCCTGTGGTAGTGTAGACGCATGTTTTGGGCGCGCGCAGAATCATTTTACAGCGTACCTGTAAAAAATACCTTTTTAAAAATTTTTGCAGAAAATGGAAGTGCGGCAAAATGAAAATTGCCGCTCGTCCATTTTGGGTCTGAGACCTTACTGCCAGCCATTGACCTAGCGGTAAAGTCTCACACAGTAACCAGGCGGTAATGATCTACACACGTCAAATGCCACTTGGAGCGTGCTCAATACGAGCGTCCAAAAATGAAAATTATTTTTCGGACCCATGGCAAAAATGAAATTACCACAAGAGCCACATGGTAGCTGGGCGGTAACTCCATTTTGACGTGCTTTGGGCATGCATAGATGCTTATGCGGCTTAGTAAAAGGGCCCCCAATTATGGGATTTAGGAAATAGGACAATTCCAAGAATTTCTTACCTGTCTATAACTCCCGGATCACCTCTGGAACCCTTTTTAAAAATCGGCATTACATTGGCCACCCTTCAATCTTCCTGTAGCATGCTTGATTTTAAAGATATGTGAGTGTGGGTAAAGGCAGAACTTACTGATTAGCCAGCAGCCAATGATCTGACCACTCTGAAATCTCTCATTGATCCATCCCCAAGAGTGAGAGGATGTATGAGTCATAACAGAATCCTAGGAAGCAGGGAAAGGCATCTGTTATCTTGCCCAGGGGGTTGAATGTTTAGGCAGGAATGGGCATTTCTGTCCTGATTTGTGGCCTTCTTCTCTCTTGGTGGCCCCCCCCCCCCCCCCCCCCAGGACAGATGGTAAATGGGCTAAATTATAAAGCTGGATCATTGTTTGGTGCTTCTGTTGCACAGTGTGAGGGAAGGCTATGTAGTCTGAGGTATGGGTGAGAAAGGTTATCAGGAACTGGGTAATGCACTGTTATATGCCTGACTGGCAGTGGCCTGCAGTGACAGCAGGTATAGACTGGAAACTGCCTGTGGTGAAAAAGGCTAGGGCTGAACCAGCACAGGTTGCCCCCTGCGTGAGATGGAGTGGAGAAGAGGTTCTAGCAACCATATCAAAACGGAACCTGGTGAAGATCTGGTCATCTGTGAAGTCCAGAAACTGGATCCTGGGCCTTTGTATCTTGTGACAGGGATGCCTTCTGGTGGCCTGTTTCTCTTCCCTGTGTACTTCATGCAGTATGGCCTGCACAGTGTGACATGACTTCTGCTTCACACCACCAGCACTAAAATTATCCTATCACCAGCTCCCAGTTTATCCCACCATCAGAACCCAAATTATCCCACCACCAGCACTCTGACCCACACAAACCACCAGCACTATCCGCACACACGCACATACTCTGTGGCAAGACCCAGGGAAGCATACACTAATATAGACAGATACAGAACACAGAAACATAGAGCTATCGATCAGCAATGCGCAGCCAGACAGACACAGATTGAAACAGGGTGGGCTAACAGATGGGGGTTAAGAGGTGCACAGGTGGTTTGGGAGAAGCAGGGGTGGGGGTTTGCAGGGTGATGGTAGAGAAGTTACAGGGATGGACAGTACACAATTCAAGGCAATAAAGCTTTGAAAATGACAGACCAACATCTCTCTATCAGCTCTCCTTCAGTTATCACCAACTCAAGCAGTCCCAAAAGACAAGTGAGACCAGTGTTTGGATGTGTTTTATAGCAGGTATAAATGCTGACACCAAAATCTTCTGACCTGCATGTCAATGTATATACGTAATCGCTCGTAGATATCTATGCTACCGCACCACCCATACCATGCTCCCATCAGCCTCCTTGTTAGCACTACCTGGACATTGCCAGTAAATCCACATTGAAACTCTGGCATTTCTAAAATGACGATTTGAACGTGGATATAACATCAACATGGATACTTTGGTATATCTACTGTACGTTCACATCGCAAATAGCATTTCTATGACTGCCATAAAGAATGTGCACGTTTATACTATCTTATACCTGCATAGCTAACCAGGAATATATAACCAGAAACACAGCAGTAATAACTTTGTCTGGTTAGCTTTGTGAGTGAGGGTACTGAATATTGTTCGGCACCTACATAACTATGGAGTTGCAGCCTGAAGCTGATCCCCTATCCCAACCCCCCCCCCCCCCCCCCCACACAACAAGGTCCAATATCCCTCCCATCCCTGACCATGTCTGATCCTCCCTCCTAGCCCCCTGAAGTCCAAGCAGGCCCTCCTGGGCCTACCTTAACAGGTCTGGTAGTCTAGTGGTCATCATGGCAGAAGTGAACCCCTCTTGCTCCTGCCCTTGTGGCTCCTGAATGAAAATGACCACTGCAAACTCTAGTGGTAGTCTCATGGTACTTCTGCTAGGGAGTCAGCCTCTAGTGGTAGTACCACTAGATTATTGCTAGAGGTCATGATGGTCATTTTCAATCAGGAGCTGTCAGGGGCAGGAGCAACTGTGGTTCACACCTGCTCAGATGATCATTAGACCACCAGGCCTGTTAAGATAGGACTGGGGGGGGGGGGTAATCAGACGGGGAGGGGGGCCTGGGTGTCCTATTTGGACTTGTGGTGAGCTGAAAGGGAGAATCAGACATGATCAAGAGGGGGGGGGGGGGGGGAAGCAGGAGCAGGGATTGAAGAAGGTCAGGACAGGAGGGGAGAAATGTGGACTCCTTTTATACAGTTCCCAGCTGAATACTGGCCAGGACTTGCATAAATTTTGGCAGCCAGCACATGTCCAATGCGAACCATATATTCAATTCTGGTGCTTGGGCATGGCTCAGCATGGAATATCTGGGATTAATTTAGCTAGCCACTGGCCGGTGTCCATAAAAACACAGACTGCTGCCAGTAAATTTTTAAAGGCATGCTAATGAACTGGATGTTGCTAATGAATGCACATCCCTATTAGAGATATCACTCAATAATCAGGATCTAAGAGGCCAATATTCAAAACAATTTAACCGGGCAGGTGAGGTTCCTGCACAGTTAAATCACACTGAGTGGGTTTGTTCAGGAGGAGATATTCAGCAATGTGTAACCAGACAGTGCCACTGAATATCCCCTCTGACTGCTGTGACATGTGCCAGTTAATGCTAGGGTGTTCTGGGGCAGAGCCAGAAGTTATGTGGGCACCAGCAATATTCAGTGCCAGTGCCGCATAGCTAACCTGGTAAGTGGACCACATAATTAGCAGTCCTAACTTTGACTGGTTAGCTAGGTGGATATAGTACTGAAAATCAGCCATATCTTCATACCTTCTGAGTAGTAGTAGTACTAATAGTACTGCCAATGCCTGGAGAGGGCGTCAGATGTGACGCAGGGCTCATGCATGCACTTACATAAGTATATAAGTGTTGTCATACTGGGACAGACTGAAAGTCCATCAAGCCTAGTATCCTGTTTCCAACAGTGGCCAACCCAGGTCACAAGTACCTGGCAAGATCCCAAACAGTATAATACATTTTATGCTGCTTATCCCAGAAATAAGCAGTGGATTGTCACGTCCATTTTAATAATGGCTTATGGACAAACCTTTTTTAAACCCTGTTAAGCGAACTACTTTTACCACATTCTCTGGCAACGAATTGCAGAGTTTAATTAGTACGTAAGTACATAAGTATTGCCATACTGGGAAAGACCAAAGGTCCATCAAGTCCAGCACCCTGTTTCCAACAGTGGTCAATTCCGGTCACAAATACCTGGTAATATCCCCAAAAAGTAAAAAACATTTTATACTGCTTATCCCAGAAATAGTGAATTTTCTCCAAGTCCATTTAATAACAATCTATGGACTTTTCCTTTAGGAAGCCGTCCAAACCTTTTTTAAACTCCACTAAGCTAACTGCCTTTACCACATTCTCTGGCAACAAATTCCAGAGTTTATTTATTTATTTATTGCATTTGTATCCCACATTTTCCCACCTATTTGCAGGCTAAATGTGGCTTACAGAGATCTGTTATGGCAATGTCATTTCAGGGTGTCAGATACAATTGGTGATGCAGAGAGATTAGGATGGGAAAGAATTTCTAAATGAGTAGATCTAGAAAGATGTTTTCAGAATGGATTGGGTTGGTGAGGTGGTATGTTTAATCTATGGGTTCTCTTTGTAGGCTTTGTTAAAGAGATACGTCTTCAGAGATTTGCAAAAGTTGGATATTTCGTCAATTGTTTTCAGGTCGGTTGGTAGTGCGTTCCACAACTGCGTTCTCATGTATAAACTTGTATTTTAGTCCTTTACAGCTGGGGAAGTGCAGATTAAGAAATTTTTGGGATGATCTTTTGGCATTTCTGGGGGGTAGGTCCACAAGGTTTAGCATGTAGGTTGGGGCGTCTCCGTGGATGATTTTGTGCACAATCGTGCAGATCTTGAATGTGGTCCGTTCCCTAAGTGGGAGCCAGTGAAGTTTCTCTCTTAAGGGTTTTGCACTTTCATATTTTGGTTTTCCAAATATGTCTGGCAGCGGTATTTTGGGCTGTTTGGAGTTTCTTGATGGTCTGTTCTTTGCAGCCAGCGTACAGTGCATTGCAGTAATCCAGATGACTTAGTACCATTGACTGTACCAGGATACGAAAGATGGATCTTGGGAAGAAAGGTTTTACTCTTTTGAGTTTCCACATGGAGTAGAACATCTTTTTCGTAGTATTCTTCACGTGGGTTTCGAGTGTGAGGTTTCAGTCAATGGTAACTCTAAGAATTTTCAGATTA
Organism: Microcaecilia unicolor; assembly: GCF_901765095.1. NCBI lineage: Eukaryota > Metazoa > Chordata > Amphibia > Gymnophiona > Siphonopidae > Microcaecilia > Microcaecilia unicolor. Next base: position 55,823,362 of record NC_044033.1, on the reverse strand, counting down.
TTTGAGACGGGAAGAGAAAAGTTTGAGGTGGTTATAGTGGTGAAGTTGCTTATGTTATGTGATGAGGTGAGGTGAGTACAAGACATTGTGTTTTTTCTGCATTAAGTTTTAGCTGGAAAGCATCTGCCCAGGAGTGCATGATTTGGAGGCTTTGGTTGATCTTGTTGGTTATTTCATTTAGATCCTGTTTAAACGGTATATAGATCGTGACATCATCCGCATATATGTAGGGGTTGAGGTTTTGATTAGCTAGTAATTTAGCTAAGGGTATCATCATCAGGTTGAAGAGGGTAGGTGAGAGGGGGTATCCTTGGGAGACTCCACATTCGGGTGTCCATGGGGCTGATATATCCGCGTTCGTTGTTACACATTGAGTGAAGAAAACTTTTCTCTGATTCGTTTTAAGTTTACTACATTGTAGCTTCATTGCATGCCCCCCTAGTCCTAGTATTTTTGGAAAGCGTAAACAGATGCTTCACATCTACCCATTCAACTCCACTCATTATTTTATAGACCTCTATCATATCTCCCCTCAGCCGCCTTTTCTCCAAGCTGAAGAGCCCTAGCCGCTTTAGCCTTTCCTCATAGGGAAGTCGTCCCATCCCCTTTATCATTTTCGTCGCACTTCTCTGCACCTTATCTAATTCCACTATATCTTTTTTGAGATGCGGCAACCAGAATTGAACACAATATTGGAGGTGCAGTCGCACCATGGAGCGATACAAAGGCATTATAACATTCTCATTTTTGTTTTCCATTCCTTTCCTAATAATACCTAACATTCTATTTGCTTTCTTAGCCACAGCAGCACACTGAGCAGAAGGTTTCAACGTATCATCAACGACGACACCTAGATCCCTTTCTTGGTCCGTGACTCCTAACCTGGAACCTTGCATCACGTAGCTATAATTCGGGTTCCTCTTTCCCACATCCATCACTTTGCACTTGCTCACATTAAACGTCATCTGCCATTTAGACGCCCAGTCTCCCAGTCTCGTAAGGTCCTCTTGTAATTTTTCACAATCCTCCTGCAATTTAACGACTTTGAATAACTTTGTGTCATCAGTAAATTTAATTACCTCACTAGTTACTCCCATCTCTAGGTCATTTATAAATATGTTAAAAAGCAGCGGTCCCAGCACAGACCCCTGGGGAACCCCACTAACTACACGTTGAGTGAAGAAGTATTTTCTCCAATTTGTTTTAAATTTACTACTTATGTGCAGAGGAGGGGAATGTGGAAGCAGAGCGGGAGTAGGAGGGGGAGCAAGGGGACAGTTTCACTCATGCAGCGAATGCTACATACCTGTAGAAGGTATTCTCCGAGGACAGCAGGCTGATTGTTCTCACTGATGGGTGACGTCCACGGCAGCCCCTCCAATCGGAAACTTCTCTAGCAAAGTCCTTTGCTAGTCCTCGCGCGCCCGCGCGCACCGCGCATGCGCGGCCGTCTTCCCGCCCGAAACCGGCTCGAGCCGGCCAGTCCAGTATGTAGCAAGACAATACACTTCAAGGGAAGACACAACTCCAACGGGGAGGCGGGCGGGTTTGTGAGAACAATCAGCCTGCTGTCCTCGGAGAATACCTTCTACAGGTATGTAGCATTCGCTTTCTCCGAGGACAAGCAGGCTGCTTGTTCTCACTGATGGGGTATCCCTAGCCCCCAGGCTCACTCAAAACAACAACCATGGTCAATTGGGCCTCGCAACGGCGAGGACATAACTGAGATTGACCTAAAAAATTTACCAACTAACTGAGAGTGCAGCCTGGAACAGAACAAACAGGGCCCTCGGGGGGTGGAGTTGGATCCTAAAGCCCAAACAGGTTCTGAAGAACTGACTGCCCGAACCGACTATCGCGTCGGGTATCCTGCTGCAGGCAGTAATGAGATGTGAATGTGTGGACAGATGACCACGTCGCAGCTTTGCAAATTTCTTCAATAGAGGCTGACTTCAAGTGGGCTACCGACGCTGCCATGGCTCTAACATTATGAGCCGTGACATGACCCTCAAGAGCCAGCCCCGCCTGGGCGTAAGTGAAGGAAATGCAATCTGCTAGCCAATTGGATATGGTGCGTTTCCCTACAGCCACTCCCCTCCTATTGGGATCAAAAGAAACAAACAATTGGGCGGACTGTCTGTGGGGCTGTGTCCGCTCTAGATAGAAGGCCAATGCTCTCTTGCAGTCCAATGTGTGCAGCTGACGTTCAGCAGGGCAGGAATGAGGACGGGGAAAGAATGTTGGCAAGACAATTGACTGGTTCAGATGGAACTCCGACACGACCTTTGGCAAGAACTTAGGGTGAGTGCGGAGGACTACTCTGTTATGATGAAATTTGGTGTAAGGGGCCTGGGCCACCAGGGCCTGAAGCTCACTGACTCTACGAGCTGAAGTAACTGCCACCAAGAAAATGACCTTCCAGGTCAAGTACTTCAGATGGCAGGAATTCAGTGGCTCAAAAGGAGGTTTCATCAGCTGGGTGAGAACGACATTGAGATCCCATGACACTGTAGGAGGCTTGACAGGGGGCTTTGACAAAAGCAAACCTCTCATGAAGCGAACAACTAAAGGCTGTCCTGAGATCGGCTTACCTTCCACATGGTAATGGTATGCACTGATTGCACTAAGGTGAACTCTTACAGAGTTGGTCTTGAGACCAGACTCAGACAAGTGCAGAAGGTATTCAAGCAGGGTCTGTGTAGGACAAGAGCGAGGAGCTAGGGCCTTGCTGTCACACCAGACGGCAAACCTCCTCCACAGAAAGAAGTAACTCCTCTTAGTGGAATCTTTCCTGGAAGCAAGCAAGATGCGGGAGACACCCTCTGACAGACCCAAAGAGGCAAAGTCTACGCTCTCAACATCCAGGCCGTGAGAGCCAGGGACCGGAGGCTGGGATGCAGAAGAGCCCCTTCGTCCTGCGTGATGAGGGTCGGAAAACACTCCAATCTCCACGGTTCTTCGGAGGATAACTCCAGAAGAAGAGGGAACCAGATCTGACGCGGCCAAAAAGGAGCAATCAGAATCATGGTGCCTCGGTCTTGCTTGAGTTTCAACAAAGTCTTCCCCACCAGAGGAGTGGGAGGATAAGCATACAGCAGGCCCTCCCCCCAATCCAGGAGGAAGGCATCCGATGCCAGTCTGCCGGGGGCCTGAAGCCTGGAACAGAACTGAGGGACTTTGTGATTCGCTCGAGATGCGAAGAGATCCACCAAGGGGGTGCCCCACGCTTGGAAGATCTGGCGCACCACTCGGGAGTTGAGCGACCACTCGTGAGGTTGCATGATCCTGCTCAATCTGTCGGCCAGACTGTTGTTTACGCCTGCCAGATATGTGGCTTGGAGCACCATGCCGAGACGGCGAGCCCAGAGCCACATGCTGACGGCTTCCTGACACAGGGGGCGAGATCCAGTGCCCCCCTGCTTGTTGATGTAATACATGGCAATCTGGTTGTCTGTCTGAATTTGGATAATTTGGTGGGACAGCCGATCTCTGAAAGCCTTCAGAGCGTTCCAGATCGCTCGCAACTCCAGGAGATTGATCTGTAGACCGCGTTCCTGGAGGGACCAGCTTCCTTGGGTGTGAAGCCCATCGACATGAGCTCCCCACCCCAGGAGAGACACATCCGTAGTCAGCACTTTTTGCGGCTGAGGAATTTGGAAAGGACGTCCCAGTGTCAGATTGGACCAAATCGTCCACCAATACAGGGATTCGAGAAAACTCGTGGACAGGTGGATCACGTCTTCTAGATCCCCAGCAGCTTGAAACCACTGGGAAGCTAGGGTCCATTGAGCAGATCTCATGTGAAGGCGGGCCATGGGAGTCACATGAACTGTGGAGGCCATGTGGCCCAGCAATCTCAACATCTGCCGAGCTGTGATCTGCTGGGACGCTCGCACCCGCGAGACGAGGGACAACAAGTTGTTGGCTCTCGTCTCTGGGAGATAGGCGCGAGCAGTCCGAGAATCCAGCAGAGCTCCTATGAATTCGAGTCTCTGCACTGGGAGAAGATGGGACTTTGGGTAATTTATTACAAACCCCAGTAACTCCAGGAGGCGAATAGTCATCTGCATGGACTGCAGGGCTCCTGCCTCGGACGTGTTCTTCACCAGCCAATCGTCGAGATACGGAAACACGTGCACCCCCAGCCTGCGAAGCGCCGTTGCTACTACAGCCAGGCACTTTGTGAACACCCTGGGTGCAGAGGCGAGCCCAAAGGGTAGCACACAGTACTGGAAGTGACGTGTGCCCAGCTGAAATCGCAGATACTGTCTGTGAGCTGGCAGTATCGGGATGTGTGTGTAGGCATCCTTCAAGTCCAGAGAGCATAGCCAATTGTTTGCCTGAATCATGGGAAGAAGGGTGCCCAGGGAAAGCATCCTGAACTTTTCTTTTACGAGATATTTGTTCAGGGCCCTTAGGTCTAGGATGGGACGCATCCCCCCTGTTTTCTTTTCCACAAGGAAGTACCTGGAATAGAATCCCAGCCCTTCTTGCCCGGATGGCACGGGCTCGACCGCATTGGCGCTGAGAAGGGCGGAGAGTTCCTCTGCAAGTACCTGCTTGTGCTGGAAGCTGTAAGATTGAGCTCCCGGTGGACAATTTGGAGGTTTTGAGGCCAAATTGAGGGTGTATCCTTGCCGGACTATTTGCAGAACCCACTGATCGGAGGTTATGAGAGGCCACCTTTGGTGAAAAGCTTTCAACCTCCCCCCGACCGGCAGGTCGCCCGGCACTGATACTTGGATGTCGGCTATGCTCTGCTGGAGCCAGTCAAAAGCTCGCCCCTTGCTTTTGCTGGGGAGCCGCGGGGCCTTGCTGAGGCGCACGCTGCTGACGAGAGCGAGCGCGCTGGGGCTTAGCCTGGGCCGCAGGCTGTCGAGAAGGGGGATTGTACCTACACTTGCCAGAAGAGTAGGGAACAGTCCTCCTTCCCCCCAAAAATCTTCTACCTGTAGAGGTAGAGGCTGAAGGCTGCCGGCGGGAGAACTTGTCGAATACGGTGTCCCGCTGGTGGAGATGCTCTACCACCTGCTCGACCTTCTCTCCAAAAATATTGTCCGCACGGCAAGGCGAGTCCGCAATCCGCTGCTGGAGTCTATTCTCCAGGTCGGAGGCACACAGCCATGAGAGCCTGCGCATCACCACACCTTGAGCAGCGGCCCTGGACGCAACATCAAAGGTGTCATACACCCCTCTGGCCAGGAATTTTCTGCACGCCTTCAGCTGCCTGACCACCTCCTGAAAAGGCTTGGCTTGCTCAGGGGGAAGAGCATCAACCAAGCCCGCCAACTGCCGCACATTGTTCCGCATGTGTATGCTCGTGTAGAGCTGGTAAGACTGGATTTTGGCCACGAGCATAGAAGAATGGTAGGCCTTCCTCCCAAAGGAGTCTAAGGTTCTAGAGTCTTTGCCCGGGGGCGCCGAAGCATGCTCCCTAGAACTCTTAGCCTTCTTTAGGGCCAAATCCACAACTCCAGAGTCATGAGGCAACTGGGTGCGCATCAGCTCTGGGTCCCCATGGATCCGGTACTGGGACTCGATCTTCTTGGGAATGTGGGGATTACTTAGTGGCTTGGTCCAGTTCGCAAGCAATGTCTTTTTTAGGACATGGTGCAAGGGAACAGTGGACGCTTCCTTAGGTGGAGAAGGATAGTCCAGGAGCTCAAACATTTCAGCCCTGGGCTCGTCCTCCACAACCACCGGGAAGGGGATGGCCGTAGACATCTCCCGGACAAAGGAAGCGAAAGACAGACTCTCAGGAGGAGAAAGCTGTCTTTCAGGAGAGGGAGTGGGATCAGAAGGAAGACCCTCAGACTCCTCGTCAGAGAAATATCTAGGGTCTTCCTCTTCCTCCCACGAGGCCTCACCCTCGGTGTTAGACACAAGTTCACGAACCTGTGTCTGCAACCTCGCCCGGCTCGACTCGGTGGAGCCACGTCCACGATGGGTGCGTCGAGAGGTAGACTCCCTCGCCCGCATCGGCGAAGCTCCCTCCGCCGACGTAGTCGGGGAGCCCTCCTGGGAGGTGGCCGCAGTCGGCACCGCACGCGGTACCGACGTCGGGGACCTCACCCCGGGCGATGGGCCAGCCGGCGCCACGCTCGATGGTACCGGAGGCGCAAGCATCGCCGGTACCGGAGGGGTAGGGCGCAACAGCTCTCCCAAAATCTCTGGGAGAACGGCCCGGAGGCTCTCGTTCAGAGCGGCTGCAGAGAAAGGCAAAGAGGTCGATGCAGGCGTCGACGTCAGAACCTGTTCCGGGCGAGGAGGCTGTTCCGGGCTGTCCAGAGTGGAGCGCATCGACACCTCCTGAACAGAGGGTGAGCGGTCCTCTCGGTGCCGATGCCTGCTGGGTGCCGACTCCCTCGGCGACCCAGAGCTCTCGGTGCCGACGCGGGGAGGCGACCGGTGTCGATGCTTCTTCGACTTCTTCCGAAGCATGTCACCGGAGCTCCCCGGCACCGATGAGGAGGACGTAGAATCCAGCCGTCGCTTCCTCGGGGCCGAGGCCGAAGGAGGTCGGTCTCGGGGGGGCTGTACCGCAGGAGCCCTCAGGGTAGGAGGAGACCCACCCGAAGGCTCACCGCCACCAGCAGGGGAATGGACAGCCCTCACCTGCACTCCTGACGATGCACCACCGTCCGACGACATCAGCAGACGAGGTCCCGGTACCACCGACGTCGATGCAGTCGCCCGATACCTTGGCGCCGATGCAGAGGCCCGATGCCTCGATGCACTCGATGCAGTGGCGGCCGAGGAAGATGGTCTGGACGCTGACGACGTCGATGCACTCGAAGATCCCGGTGCCGATGCCGACGAAGAGCCCGAGAACAACACGTTCCACTGGGCTAATCTCGCTACCTGAGTCCGCCTTTGAAGCAGGGAACACAGACTACAGTTCTGAGGGCGGTGCTCGGCCCCCAGACACTGAAGACACGACGAGTGTCGATCAGTGAGCGAGATTATCCGGGCGCACTGGGTGCACTTCTTGAAGCCGCTGGAAGGCTTCGATGTCATGGGCGGAAAAATCACGCCGGCGAAATCAAAATCCGAAATGACGGAAAAAGAGCACCAAAAATTTTAAGGGAGAAAATCTCGACCGAGGCCGAAAAGAGGCCTACCCCGACGACGAAAGAAAACTTATCGGGGCAAAAAGCTGGAAGTACGGGAAGGGGTTGACATGAAACCCAGGGGGGGGGTTTCCGGAGCACTTCCCGACACTTTTAAAGACTTTTCCGAAGAAAAAAAAAAAAACACGTCAAAATAAATTTGGACGCGCGAGGTCGACTTTCCGGGGCTCGACACGGCGAAACACGACCGTACCGAGTGCGGACAAAAGAAGACTGGCCGGCTCGAGCCGGTTTCGGGCGGGAAGACGGCTGCGCATGCGCGGTGCGCGCGGGCGCGCGAGGACTAGCAAAGGACTTTGCTAGAGAAGTTTCCGATTGGAGGGGCTGCCGTGGACGTCACCCATCAGTGAGAACAAGCAGCCTGCTTGTCCTCGGAGAACATCTTTTAAGCAAAAATTAAGCAAAAATGACAAACAGCACTGATGTGATATATCCTGACAAGTATGTATACATGACGGCAGCAGAAAGTTAACAATGCTTTTTGCTGCACGCACTTTTATTGTAAATACATATAATAAAACATTTTTTAAAAATCGTATGCCTCATGTTCAGCAACCTCGTAACACAAGCCTTGATCTGGCATTATTTTCAAGCATTGTTTTTTGTCTAACGCCATTCAACACCTCTGATCATTGCGATACTATTTTTTGATCATTGAGGAGGAATACAAAATAGCTTCATTTACATGCAATTTACTACATTTACATATTATGTGCACTGGTGCCTGGCGCGCTCATTGTTTACCAAAATAGCTCCTCTGATCATTGTGCGCTGTTAAGTATATGCGCTAGTATGGTGCTAAAGGCCTTTAGCACTCACATTTACTTTTGATCATCTCCCCATTAGCTGGCAGCAGTCAGCATTTTAAAAAATGCTCATTGCCGCTGGCTGAATATCAACCCCCCCTCCAAATGCCACCATGAACAATATGTTGAGATCTTCTGGTCTGCATGTGGTAGCAGCCATAAAAGCAAACAGAATGTAAGGAATTATTGGGAAAAGAATAGAGACCAAAGTAAAAAAAATCATAACACCTTTGCATTGCTTCATGATGTGACCACACCTTGAGTATTATGTTCAGTTCTGGTCATTGCATATCAAGAAAGACATAGCAGAATTAGAAAAGGTGCAAAGAAGGGTGACCAGAATGACACTGATATAAGGAAAGACTAAAGAGATTGGGGCTTTTCAGCCTGGAGAAGAGATGGCTGAAGGGATACAGGTCTGTAAGATCCTGAGTGGATCGGAAAAGGTAAATGTGAATCAATTGTTTACTCTTGCAAAAAATAGAAAGACTAGGGAATAGACCATGAAGTTGCTAAGTAGCACTTTTAAAAGAAATCAGAGAAAACATTTTTTTTCACTCAATGCATAGTTAAGCTCCGGAATTTGTTACTAATTTGTTAGTGTAGCTAGGTTTATAATGAAAAGTCTATTAACCAATATTAAAGTAGACCTAGGGAAAGCCACTGCTTATTCCTGTAAGTAACATGGAATCTTGCTCCTACCACTCCTATCCTAGCTGAGATAACATTTAATCATCTCTCTGACCTCATGTGCAACTTTCTTTAAATTAGTCACCTTATTTTCTAACTCCTCTTACTCTCTTACCTATCTGTATGTTCAATCTTTGCATATACCTTACGCAGTCTATTAAAATGTTCTATTACATATTGTGTTGACATTGTAAATAGTATACTATGCCATACTTTGTATTGCTATTTGATTATTTTTACTGCTGTAATTGTCTATTACTTATGTTTGATTTATTCTTACTGTACACTGCCTTGAATTAATTCTTTCAAAAAGGTGGTAAATAAATCCTAATAAATACATTTTAGGATCCTGGAAGCAGGATACTGGGCTAGATGGACCTATGGTCTGACCCACTATGGCAATTATTATGTTCTTTTTTTCTTGATAGCTTTCTAGTTTAGTAGTTACAATGTAGGTTCTTTTAAAGCAGTGGCGTAGCAAGGGCGGGGCGGTGGGGGCGGTCCGCCCCGGGTGTCAATGGGTGGGGGGTGCATCCGTCCACCCCCCCGGCACAGCGCCTCCCCCCGACATGGTCCCCACCTGCCTACGAGCTCCATCCATCTGCAGCGCTGCTGTAAAGAAGAAATCGCTTCGTCGGCCCTTCCCTCATTCACTGTGTCCCGCCCTTGAGGAAATAGGAAGTTACGTCAGAGGGTGGGAGACAGTGAGTGAGGGAAGGGCCGACGAAGCGATTTCTTCTTTACAGCAGCGCTGCAGATGGATGGCGCTCGTAGGCAGGTGGGGACCGTGTCGGGGTGGCGCTATGCCGGGGGTGGGGGTGGGGGTGTCGTGTTGGTCTGCACCTGGGGGGGTGCAGCGGCGATCCGCCCCGGGTGGCAGCCGCCCCCGCTATGCCACTGTTTTAAAGTACTAATGGAAGGATAAAATCACAGTGCTTTCTCCACTGCATGGCTGTCCTACCTCTCATAGATCACTAAAACAATTGAAAAACAAGGAAATGTTGGATTTATCTTGTGTCCTGATTGCTGCTTATTCCAGGAGTCTGCTCCAGCACATTTATTTATTTGGATTGTGCTCACACCTTTTTCAGTAGTAGCTCAAGATGAGTTACATTCAGGTACACTGAATATTTCTTTGTCCCAGGAGGGCTCACAATCTAAGTTTGTACCTGAGGCAATGGAGGGTTAAGTGACTTGCCCAAGATCACAAGGAGCAGCAGTGGGATATGAACCGGCCACCTCTGGATTTCAAGACTGGTACTCTAACCACTAGGCCACTCCTCCACTCTTGAAATGTACTGTCTGCCAATGCTACCTATATAAGCCTGGCTTGTCGGTGGCCCTGATGCAATTATCAGCATATGCATCATGGCCAACCATATCTGGGATGGTGAAGAACCAACCAAACATTTGTCCGCTTAGTTAGCCTTAGAACATTCATTCACAAGCCAGATCGGTTAGTATTGACTGTTGAGAGCCTGAGATGCCCCAGAGAGCACAGGGCCTTTGCCAAATGAACTGTACACCACCTTAGGTGAATCTCTTCATAAAAGTGGTTAATAAATCCCAATAAATAAATAAACCAGCAACAAACAAATTCAGGATGGAGATTCTTACTCTACCTCTTTGCCTTCTACTTGTGGTGTTCCCCAAGGGTCTGTTCTGGCTCATACTCTTTTACATATCTTCCTGGCATCACTCCTGATTTGATCTCTTGGATGTAGTCCTTCTGTTATGCAGATGACATATAGATTCTCCATTGTCCCAGGTACAAATAAGTACCTGTATATAATGTAAACCGCTTTGAATGTAGTTGGAAAAACCACAGAAAGGTGGTATATTAAGTCCCATTCCCCTTTCACTACACTCTGAATTCCTCTTCTCATGCATCCCTTCTGAACACTTGCCTTCAGGATGTTGCCTCATGATTGAAGGAATACTATCTTTTTCTAAATTCTTCTAAGTGTGAAACAATTCATTTTCCTCAGCCTCACTCTTTCTGTCCCTCTCCTCCTCTTCTACAGGATCATTCTGTTCTGTTTCAGGACTCAGTTTGCATCCTGGGTTTCATTTTTTACTCAAAGTTCACCTTCAGACCTCAGGTTGACACTGTGATCTATTCATCATTCTTTGCAGTTCACTGTACCTGATCTGTTAAACCTTTTCATTCATTTAACCTTATTAGGACTGCTATTTCTTATCACTGCAATTTGCTCTACAATGGTTTGCCTCTTACCACTCTTAAACATTTGCAGTTAATTCAATGTGTTAAACAATGCACATTGGTTGGAACATGTCACTCCTTACTTAACCTTGGAACACTGGCTTTCAGTATCAGCACAACTTATGTTTAAGATTCTTAATTTGGTTTTTAAAGGTTTATTGCTGACAGGGCCAGCTCAAGGGACAGTGGCACACTGAGCCAAATTGCTTTAGCAGCGACCCCCGCCCTCCATCACATTGCTTTCAAAAAGTACAAAGACCAGGGGACACGCAATGAAGTTACATGGAAATACTTTTAAAACAAATAGGAGGAAATATTTTTCCACTCAATGAACAGTTAAGCTCTGGAACTCATTGCCAGAGGATGTGGTAACAGTAGTTAATGTATCTGGGTTTAAAAAAGGTTTGGACAAGTTCCTGGAGGAAAAGTCTACAGTCTGCTATTGAGATAGACATGGGGGAAGCCACTTCTTGCCCTAGGATTAGTAGCATGGAATGTTGCTACTAATTGGGTGTCTGTCATGTATTTGTGACCTGGATTGGCCATTGCTGGAAACATGATACTGGGCTGGACAGACCTAGTATGGCTATTCTTATGCTGTTGTGAAGAGGGACCACATCAGCCAATCTACAATCCCATGGAGCATTCCCTGGTTCTAAGGATCTATTAAATGCATCCTTTAGAGGACTTGACAATATCTCATCTGAGTTCCCTCAGTATCCTGGACTGTATCTCACTGAGTTCTATGGCTTTGTCTACTTTCCATTTTGCAAGCTGTTCATAAACTCTATCTTCTGTAGAGGGTGTGGTATCTATGCCATCCCTATATGTATCCTTTTCAACTACCTGTTGAACTTCTCCAGGTTTTTCTTCCATGAATATCAAACTGAAGTGTTTGTGGAACATTTCCACTTTTCTCTCATTAATTTCTACACATTGGCCTTCAGTATCTTTGAGTCTCATAATTCCACCTCTGGCCTTCCTCCTTCCCCCAGTATACCTGGAAAATGTGTTGTCACCTCACCATTTTTACTTCTGTCCATGCTTTTGCCATCCTAATTTTTTTTTCTTTGACTCTTTCAAGAATTTCAGCTTTATGTGGAATTCTTGTTTGTGCTCCTCCTTTTGTAATCTTCAGCATTTTGTGAATGCTACTTTTTTGCCTTGATTTTTGCAGCCACTTCAGATAACAATATCAGTTTCCTTTATCTCTTGCTATTATTTACTTTCCTTACATAAAGATCAGTGGCCCTTTTTTATAGCCCCTTTAAATCTAGCCTACTGTCTTTCCACTTCCTTTATATTCTCCCACTCTGCCAGCTCCTCCTTCTAGTACTTCCCCATTTTACCAAAGTAAGCATATTTGAAATCATAAACTTTGTGTTTGGTCTATCTAGTGTCTAGACTCAATTTATCTTTTATATTAAACCACACTGTGTAGTAATCACTGCCACCCAGTAGGAGCAGCCACATGGCTATTGGGCATGTTTTCTCCATTCATGAGTAGTAAATCTAGCATTGATCCTTCTCTGGTGCGTACCATCACCATTTGTCTGAGCAAAGCCCTTGTAAGGCATCCACTATCTTTCCAGTGCATTAAAGTCACCCTTGTGTAATCATCTTTCCTTTCATTCCCACCTTTGCAATATCAGATCCCTGTCTAGTTCTTCCATTTGAATTGGAGGTCTGCAAACTATACCAATGTGGATGGACGTGCCCTCTCCTCTTTCCAACACGATCTCTAGGGCTTCCTCTTTTCCCTATGCCCCCTGCATTTCAGCCACTTTGAATTGGAGGTCTGCAAACTATACCAATGTGGATGGACGTGCCCTCTCCTCTTTCCAACACGATCTCTAGGGCTTCCTCTTTTCCCTATGCCCCCTGCATTTCAGCCACTTTAATGTTTTTTTTATGTAAAGAACTACTCCTCCCCCCTTTTTTGTCATCTCCATCCCTTCTAAATAGATTGTAGATGGGTATGGTGATATCCCATTCATGAGACTCATTGAACCATGTCTCCAAACTGGCCACCATGTCTCAGTCCATTTCCAGCATTAGGGTTTCCCAGATCAGGAATTTTTTTGCCTAGTCTGAGAGTGTTTGTGCTCATAGCTTTCTAACAAACTTTAGATAGTACTCTTTTATTAAGTAAAGTGAAGATACATACCTGTAGCAGGTATTCTCCGAGGACAGCAGGCTGATTGTTCTCACGATTGGGTTGTCGCCTGTGACAGTCCAGGATACCAGCAAAATTTGTATAGCAAAACAAAGAACTCTCCAGAATGCTCCGGCATGCAGGTAGAACACACCGCGCATGCACGAATGGCTTCCCACCTGCGATGCAAGCGTGCCCTCCTCAGTTTAATAAAAAGCAAAACAGAGAACTGGAACAACAACTCCAAAGGGGAGGAGGGTGGGTTTGTGAGAACAATCAGCCTGCTGTCCTCGGAGAATACCTGCTACAGGTATGTATCTTCACTTTCTCCGAGGACAAGCAGGCTGCTTGTTCTCACGATTGGGGTATCCCTAGCAGCCAGGCTCACTCAAAACAATGAACGTTGGTCAATTGGGCCTCACAACGGCAAGGACATAACAGAGATTGACCTGAAAAGAAACACAACTAAATGAGAATGCAGCCTGGAACAGAACAGAAACAGGCCTAGGAGGGTGGAGTTGGATTCTAAACCCCGAACAGATTCTGCAGCACCGACTGCTCAAACCGACTGTCGCGTCGGGTATCCTGCTGAAGGCAGTAGTGAGATGTGAATGTGTGGACTGATGACCATGTTGCAGCCTTGCAAATCTCTTCAATGGAGGCTGACTTTAAGTGAGCCACCGACGCAGCCATGGCTCTAACATTATGAGCCGTGACATGGCCCTCCAGAGTCAGCCCAGCTTGGGAGTAAGTGAAGGAAATGCAATCTGCTAGCCAATTAGAGATTGTGCATTTTCCGATGGCGACTCCCCTACTGTTGGGATCAAAAGAAACAACAACTGGGCGGACCGTCTATAGGGATTTGTCCGCTCCACGTAAAAGGCCAACGCTGTCTTGCAGTCCAAGGTGTGCAACTTGTCTTCACCAGGGCGGGTATGAGGACGGGGGAAGAATGTTGGCAAGACAATTGACTGGTTCAATGGAACTCCGATACCACCTTCAGCAACAACTTAGGGTGAGTGTGGAGGACTACTCTGTTATGATGAAACCTAATATAAGGTGCATGCACTACCAAGGCTTGGAGCTCACTGACCCTATGAGCTGAAGTAACAGCCACCAAGAAAATGACCTTCCAGGTCAAGTACTTCAAATGGCAGGAATTCAGTGGCTCAAAAGGAGCTTTCATCAGCTGGGTGAGAACGACGTTGAGATCCCATGACACTGGTGGAGGTTTGACAGGGGGCTTTGACAAAAGCAAACCTTTCATGAATCAAACAACTAAAGGCTGTCTAGAGATAGGCTTACCCTCTACACGTTGATGATAAGCACTAATTGCACTAAGGTGAACTCTTATGGAGTTGGTCTTGAGACCAGACTCTGGTAAGTGTAGAAGGTATTCAAGCAGGGTCCGTGTAGGATAAGAAAAAGGATCTAGGGCCTTGCTGTCACACCAGATGGCAAATCTCCTCCATTTGAAAGAATAACATTTTTTCGTGGAATCTTTCCTGGAAGCAAGCAAGACTCGGGAGACACCCTTTGAAAGACCCAAGGAGGCAACTTCTAAGCTCTCAACATCCAGGCCTTGAGAGCCAGAGACTGGAGGTTGGGATGTAGAAGCGACCCCTTGCTCTGGGTGATGAGGGTCGGGAAATAATCCAATCTCCACGGTTCTTCGGAGGATAACTCCAGAAGAAGAGGAAACCAGATCTGACGAGGCCAGAAGGGAGCAATCAGAATCATTATTCCTTGGTCTTGCTTGAGTTTCAGCAAAGTCTTCCCTACTAGAGGTATGGGAGGATATGCATACAGAAGACCTGTCCACCAATGCAGGAGAAAGGCATCTGACGCTAGTCTGTCGTGGGCCTGAAGTCTGGAACAGAATTGAGGGACTTTGTGATTGATCTGAGTGGCAAAAAGATCCACCGAAGGGGTGCCCCACGCTCGGAAGATCTTGCGGACAACGCCCATGTTGAGTGACCACTCATGAGGTTGCATGATCCTGCTCAACCTGTCGGCCAGACTGTTGTTTACGCCTGCCAGATACGTGGCTTGGAGAAACATGCAGTGATGGCATGCCCAAAGCCACATCTGAATGGCTTCCTGATACAGAGGGCGAGATCCGGTGCCCCCCTGCTTGTTGGTGTAGTACATAGCAACCTGATTGTCTGAATCAGAATGATTTGGTTGGACAGCCGATCTCTGAAAGCCTTGAGAGCATTCCAGATCGCTCGTAATTCCAGGAGGTTGATCTGAAGACCCTTTTCCTGAAAGGACCAAGCTCCTTGAGTGTGGAGACCATCTACATGAGCTCCCCACCCTAGGAGGGATGCATCCATCGTCAGCACTTTCTGTGGCTGAGGAATTTGGAATGGACGTCCCAAGGTCAAGTTGGATCGAATGGTCCACCACTGAAGGGAACTGCAAAAGTCGGTGGAGAGATGGATCACATCCTCTAGATCCCCTGTAGCCTGGCACCACTGGGAAGCTATGGTCCATTGAGCTGATCTCATATGTAGACGTGCCATGGGAGTTACATGAACTGTGGAGGCCATGTGTCCTAAGAGTCTCAACATCTGCCGAGCTGTAATCTGTTGAGACGCTTGAGCCATGGGCATGAGGGCCAGGAGATTGTCTGCCCTTGCCTGGGGAAGATAAGCTCGAGACGTCCATGTGTCAAACGGAGCTCCAATGAACTCCAATTTTTGAACTGGGACAAGATGGGACTTGGGATAATTGATTACGAACCCCAGTAGTTCTAGCACTCGAATAGTCATCCGCATGGATTGTAGAGTGCCTAACTCCGAGGTGCTCTTCACAAGCCAATCGTCAAGATAAGGGAACACATGCACTCCCAGTCTGCCTAGCGATGCTGCGACAACTGCCAGGCACTTTGTGAAAACCCTGGGCGCAGACGTGAGGCGAAAGGGCAGTACACAGTACTGAAAGTGCTGAGTTCCCAACCAAAACCGAAGATACTTCCTGTGAGCTGGGAGTATCGAGATGTGGGTATAGGCATCCTTTAAGTCCAGAGAGCATAGCCAATCGTTTTCCTGAATCATGGGAAGAAGGGTGCTGCGGGAAATCATCCTGAATTTTTCTCAGACTAGGAATGTTGTTCAGGGCCCTTAGGTCTAGGATGGGACGCATCTTCCTTGTTTTTTTTTGTACAAGGAAGTACCTGGAATAGAATCCAAGCCCTTCTTCCCCTGGTGGAACGTGTTCGACCACATTGGCTTTAGAAGGGCGGAGAGTTCCTCTGCAAGTACCTGCTTGTGCTGGGAGCTGTAAGAATGAGCTCCTGGTGGGAAATTCGAAAGTTTGGATTCCAGATTGAGGGTGTATCCTGACCGAATTATTTGAAGAACCCACCGATCGGAGGTTAAGAGAGGCCACCTTTGGTGAAAAAATATCAACCTCCCTCCGACCGGCAAGTCGTCTGGCACAGATACTTTTTCTGAGGCTATGCTGCACTGGAGCCAGTCAAAAGCCCGTCCCTTGCTTTTGCTGGGGAGCCGCAGGGGCCTTAGTCGCACGCCGTTGACAGGAACGAGCGCGCTGGGACTGAGCCTGGACAAGCTGCCGAGAAGCAGAAGTGTACCTACGCCTATTGTAGGAATAGGGAGCACTCCTCTTACCTCCAAAAAACCTCCTAGATGAGGAGGTGGTAGCAGAAGACGCCCAGCGGGAGAGAGAATCCATAGCATCATGGTGCTTCTTGATCTGATCGACCATGTCCTCTACTTTTTCAACAAAAAGGTTATCCCCAGCAAGAAACATCTGCCATTCGCTGCTGGGTATTATGATCCAGGTCAGAGACACGCAGCCATGAGAGTCTGCGCATCACTATACCTTGAGCAGCTACCCGGGATGCCACATCAAAAGTGTCATAAGTACCCCTGGCCAGGAATTTACAACACGCCTTCTGCTGCCTGACCACCTGGTGAAAAGGTTCAGCGAGCTCCGGAGGAAGCACTTCGACCAAACTAGACAGTTGCCTCACCGAGTTCCGCAAGTGGATGCTCATGTAGAGCTGGTAAGTTTGAATCTTAGCTGCGAGCATAGCAGCCTGATACGCTTTCCTCCCAAAAGAATCCAAGGTCCTAGACTCTCTGCCTGGGGGCGCCGAGGCATAGTCCCTAGTACTCTTGGCTCTTCTGAGAGCAGAATCCACCACCATGGAATTGTGAGGCAGTTGAGACTTCACCATTACAGGCTCTCCACGGACTCTGTATTGGTACTCAGCTTTCTTGGGGACCACTGGATTAGAGAGAGGGAACGACCAGTTTCGCATAAGAACTTCCCTGAGTGTGTTATGCAAGGGAGCCGTTGCAACCTCTGTAGGTGGAGAAGGATAATCCAATACCTCGAGCATCTCGGCCCTGGGCTCATCCAAAACCTCCATAGGGAAGGGACAATCTTCTTTCAATTGGCGGAGTAGGATCAGAGGGAACCCCATAAGACTCTTCTTCAGAAAAGTATCTGGGATCTTCCTCTTCCTCCCACGAGCGTTCATCATCGGTATCGGACAAAAGCTCTCTAAGAGCAGCCTGAACCCGAGCCTGTCTTGACGTCGAGGAATGACGACCCCGAGGGGGATGTCGAGAAGTCAACCCATGCCTGGACTGCGGCGAAACTTCCTCTGCCGACGTCAAGGGAGAATCGACCTGGGTGGTGACCAACACCGATGCCGCAAGCGGCACTGAGGTCGGGGACCTCACCACAGGCGAAGGCCCAGATGCCGCTTCCACAGTCGGTACAGAAGGCGCAAGCACCCCTGGCACCGAAGTGGATTGGCGCAGCAGTCCCTCCAAAAGCTCTGGAAGAAGGGCCCTGATACGCTCGTCGAGAGCTTCCATTGGAAAAGGCGGGGGGGTCGGTACAGGAGCCGGTGGCAGAATCTGAGGGGGCTCGAGAGCCGGTACCAGGCTGCCAGAAGACTGACGCATCGGCACCTCCTGTATAGAGGGTGAGCAGTCCTCCCAGCGCCGACACTTCTCAGGTGCCGAATCCCTCGGCTCCCCGGAGCTCTCGGTACCACGCATGGAAGGAGAACGATGACGGTGCTTCTTAGCCTTCACTCGACACCTGTCATCGAGACTCCTCGGTACCGAAGAGGAGGACATGGAATCCTCACGCCTCCTCGGGACCGGGTCCAACGAAGGTCAGTCCCGGAGGGCCTGCATAGCAGTAGGCCTCGAGACAGGTGGAGACCCACTTGATGCCTCGCTGCTCCCAGTGTGATGTGATCATTCAGCAGCCACTACCTGCGCTCTCGAAGTTGATGCTTTCCTCGACGTCGATGCCGCCGACCTCGGTACCGATGTCGATGCCGACGTTGAAGGACTGGACTGATCAGCAAAATGTTTTTCCCGTTGAGCCTCCCGAGACACTTGAGTCCGTTTCTTCATTAAAGGACACAGCCTACAAGCAGCTGGAAGATGATCGGGCCCAAGGCACTGGAGACACCACGAGTACAATGCTTGAAGCTGCTGGGTGTTCTCGATGACATAGACGGAAAAACGGCGGCTGCGAAATTAAAAGATTCGATGATGCCAATAAAAAGGCACAAAAAGGAAGCAAAAACCCGACCGAGCAGCCTAAAAGCCGGCCGTGGCGAAAAAAGAAGAAAACTTAAACAGAATGAGAAAAAACTAAAGAAATAAAGGGTAGACTAAAGTTCTACTACTTTTTTTTTAAATTTTTGTGAAAACAAAACAAGAAAGAAGAAGCGGGACGCAAAAAGTCTCCTGGGCGTAAAAGGAACACAGGAGAAACACCGTGTTGCCTCAGACGCGGATGAGAAGAAACTGAGGAGGGCACGCTCGCGTCGCGGGCGGGAAGCTGTTCGCGCATGCGCGGTGTGTTCTACCCGCACGATGGAGTGTTCTGGAGATTTCTTTGCTTTGCTATACAAATTTTGCTGGTCTCCTGGGCTGTCGTGGACGACGACCCAATCGTGAGAACAAGCAACCTGCTTGTCCTCGGAGAAAGCTTTTTATTCTGTTCTCCTCTTCCCCTTTGTTATTGCTTAGTTATTGAGATGTTGCCCTTGTTATTTATCTCATCACCATAATGCTTTTGCCAGGGGTAACATTCTGAATGTTTCTCTCATTTACCACACCCTTTCTGTAATTTAAATGCCTCTTCACATATTGATTAAATTTTTCACCCAGAATCTTTTTTCCCACCACAGCGGCAGCCAAAAAAGTAAACAGGATGCTAGGAATTATTAGGAAAGGAATGCAAGAATATTATAATGCCTCTGTATTGCTCCATGGTTCAACCTCACCTTGAGTATTGCATTCAATTCTGGTCACCGTATCTTAAAAAAGATATAGTGAAATTAGAAAAGGTTCAAAGAAGAGGGACCAAAATGATAAAGGGGATGGAACTCCTCCCATATGAGGAAAGACTAAGAGGTTAGGGCTTTTCAGCTTGGAAAAGAGAGGGCTGAGGGAGAGGGGATATGATTGAGGTCTATAAAATCCTGAGTAGTGTAGAACGGGTAGAAGTGAATTGATTTTTCACTCTTTCAAAAAGTACAAAGACCAGGGTATACTTAATGAATTTACATGGAGATACTTTTAAAACAAATAAGAGGAAATATTTTTTCACTCAAAGAATTGTTAAGCTCTGGAACTCGCTGCCATGGGATGCGGTAACAGCAGTTAGTATATCTGGGTTCAAAAAAGATTTGGATAAGTTACTGGAGGAAAAAAGTCCACATTCTGTTATTGAGATGGATATGGGAGAAGCCACTGCTTGCCCAGGATTGGTAGCGTGGAATGTTGCTACTAATTGGGTTTCTGCCAGGTACTTGGGACCTGGATTGGCCACTATTGGAAGCAGGATACTGGGCTAGATGGCACATTGGTCTGACCCAGTATGGCTATTCTTATGTTCTTATGATGTAGTCCATCATTGCAATATAGCCTCATATTGTTCCACCTATTGCCCAGCTGGCTATGTATTTAAAACCTTCTTGTTTATACCAGGCTCGGTGCCATAAGTTAAAGCTGAAAGCTGGTTGTGTGATGTAGTCTCTCTTCTCCCTTACCATCCTTACCATATATCATAAAAACTGAATGCACTGACAGTACTAGCCAGTACATTTCATAATCGATTTAATTTTACGGGAATGCAAGGAATACGCATCACACAAATTAACTGATCTTCCCATGAGAGGATTCTACTTTGGTGCAGTAGTAAATCTTGATTGTTATATAGAACATGCAGTGCCAAGTTTTTGAAAGGGTTCCAGGGATGATCTGTAAAACTATAGACTGGTAAGCCTGATGTCAGTTCTGGGCACAAAGGTAAAGACCATTATAAAGAACAACATTACAGAATAAATAGACAAGCATGGTTGAACTTAACTACGGGAAGTCTTGCCTCACCAATCTGCTACATAATTTTGAAGGCATGAAAAAAAACATGTGGAAAAAGGTGAATATAGTATATCTAGATTTTCAGAAAGCTCTTGACAAAGTCTCTCATGAGAGACTTATGAGAAAGTAAAAAAAAAACAAAACATATGAATAGGATGCAATGACCTGTTGTGGATTGGGGACTAGCTAAACAATAACAAACAGAGGGTAGGATTAAGTGGCCATTTCTCTAAATGGAAGAAGGTGAGTAGAGGAGTACCACAGGGATATGTACTGGGGGACTGATGCTTTTAAACATATTGCTAAATGATCTACAAAGAGGAACAATGAGTGAAGTGATCAAATTTGCAGATTATACAAAATGATTTAAAAAATGTTAAATCACATGCACACAATGAGAAATTTCAGGAGGATCTTGGGAGACTGGAAAACTGGACTTCCAATTGTAGATGAAATTTAATATAGGCAAGTGCAAAGTGATACGAATTGGGAAGAATAGCCTAAATTGTAGCTACATGATGCTAGGTTCCACATTAAGAGTCACCACTAAGGAAAAAGATCTAGGTGTCATTGTGGACAATATGTTGAAATCTTTTGCTCAGTGCATGGTGACAGCCAAATAGATTGCTAGGAATTATTAGGAAAGGAATACAGAATAAAACACTGGATATCCTAATGTCTCTGTATCACTCCATGGTGCAAGTATACAGTGGGGGAAATAAGTATTTGATCCCTTGCTGATTTTGTAAGTTTGCCCACTGACAAAGACATGAGCAGCCCATAATTGAAGGGTAGGTTATTTGTAACAGTGAGAGATAGCACATCACAAATTAAATCCGGAAAATCACATTGTGGAAAGTATATGAATTTATTTGCATTCTGCAGAGGGAAATAAGTATTTGATCCCCCACCAACCAGTAAGAGATCTGGCCCCTACAGACCAGGTAGATGCTCCAAATCAACTCGTTACCTGCATGACAGACAGCTGTCGGCAATGGTCACCTGTATGAAAGACACCTGTCCACAGACTCAGTGAATCAGTCAGACTCTAACCTCTACAAAATGGCCAAGAGCAAGGAGCTGTCTAAGGATGTCAGGGACAAGATCATACACCTGCACAAGGCTGGAATGGGCTACAAAACCATCAGTAAGACGCTGGGCGAGAAGGAGACAACTGTTGGTGCCATAGTAAGAAAATGGAAGAAGTACAAAATGACTGTCAATCGACAAAGATCTGGGGCTCCACGCAAAATCTCACCTCGTGGGGTATCCTTGATCATGAGGAAGGTTAGAAATCAGCCTACAACTACAAGGGGGGAACTTGTCAATGATCTCAAGGCAGCTGGGACCACTGTCACCACGAAAACCATTGGTAACACATTACGACATAACGGATTGCAATCCTGCAGTGCCCGCAAGGTCCCCCTGCTCCGGAAGGCACATGTGACGGCCCGTCTGAAGTTTGCCAGTGAACACCTGGATGATGCCGAGAGTGATTGGGAGAAGGTGCTGTGGTCAGATGAGACAAAAATTGAGCTCTTTGGCATGAACTCAACTCGCCGTGTTTGGAGGAAGAGAAATGCTGCCTATGACCCAAAGAACACCGTCCCCACTGTCAAGCATGGAGGTGGAAATGTTATGTTTTGGGGGTGTTTCTCTGCTAAGGGCACAGGACTACTTCACCGCATCAATGGGAGAATGGATGGGGCCATGTACCGTACAATTCTGAGTGACAACCTCCTTCCCTCCGCCAGGGCCTTAAAAATGGGTCGTGGCTGGGTCTTCCAGCACGACAATGACCCAAAACATACAGCCAAGGCAACAAAGGAGTGGCTCAGGAAGAAGCACATTAGGGTCATGGAGTGGCCTAGCCAGTCACCAGACCTTAATCCCATTGAAAACTTATGGAGGGAGCTGAAGCTGCGAGTTGCCAAGCGACAGCCCAGAACTCTTAATGATTTAGAGATGATCTGCAAAGAGGAGTGGACCAAAATTCCTCCTGACATGTGTGCAAACCTCATCATCAACTACAGAAGACGTCTGACTGCTGTGCTTGCCAACAAGGGTTTTGCCACCAAGTATTAGGTCTTGTTTGCCAGAGGGATCAAATACTTATTTCCCTCTGCAGAATGCAAATAAATTCATATACTTTCCACAATGTGATTTTCCGGATTTAATTTGTGATGTGCTATCTCTCACTGTTACCAATAACCTACCCTTCAATTATGGGCTGCTCATGTCTTTGTCAGTGGGCAAACTTACAAAATCAGCAAGGGATCA
Source organism: Microcaecilia unicolor (assembly GCF_901765095.1). NCBI lineage: Eukaryota > Metazoa > Chordata > Amphibia > Gymnophiona > Siphonopidae > Microcaecilia > Microcaecilia unicolor. The sequence goes on along the minus strand of NC_044033.1, from coordinate 55,800,689 downwards.
AATACTTATTTCCCCCACTGTACCTTATCGATCCATGGTGCAACTATACCTTGAGTATTGTGTGTTATTCTGGTCTTGCATCTCAAAACAGATAAAGTGAAATTAGAAAAGGTACAGAGAAGATCAATAAAAATGATTAAGGGAATGGAATGACTCTCCTATGAAGAAAGGCTAAGGGGTCCTTTTAATAAGGCACGCTAACAGATTTAGTGTGTGCTAAGTGATAAGATGCCCATATGAATATAATGGGTGTCTTATCATTTAGTCTGTGCTAATCGTTAGCATGCGCTAAATCTGTTAGCGCACTTTATTTATTTATTTGTTTGTTACATTTGTTTCCCACATTTTCCCACCTATTTGCAGGCTCATTGTGGCTTACATACTACCGTAGAGGCGATTGCCAATATCGGTTTGAACAAATACAAAGTGAGGTTGTGGTAAAGTTAGTTCTTATGTGAGTCATAAGGAGGAAGAGTTAAGTTATGTCCAGTATGAGCTTTGGTTTTGTTGTGCTGCTGGGTTAAGGCATTTACGTTGGATCATTGGGGTATGCCTTTTTGAACAAGGTAGTTTTTAGTAGTCTCCGGAAGTTCAGGTGGTCATATGTTGTTTTCGCGGCGTTTGGTATTGCGTTCCATAGCTGTGTGCTTATATAGGAGAAGCTGGATGCATAGGTTGATTTGTATTTGAGACCTTTGCAGCTTGGGTGATGGAGATTTAGGTATGTTCGTGTTGATCTTGATGTGTTTCTGGTTGGTAGGTCTATAAGGTCTGTCATGTATCCTGGGGCTTCTCCGTAGATGATTTTATGAACCAGGGTGCAGATTTTGAACGCAATACGTTCTTTGATTGAGAGCCAGTGTTGTTTTTCTCATAGGGGTTTGGCACTTTCGAATCTCGTTTTTCCAAATATAAGCCTGGCTGCTGTGTTTTGAGCAGTTTGGAGTTTCTTTATGATTTGTTCTTTGCATCCCGCATAGATTCCATTGCAGTAATCCAGGTGGCTTAGTACCATAGATTGTACCAAGTTGCAAAATATTTCCCTCGGGAAAAAAGGTTTCACTCATTTGAGTTTCCACATTGAGTAGAACATTTTCTTCGTTGTAGTTTTCACTTGGCTCTCTAGTGTGAGGTTTCGGTCGATTATAACTCCGAGAATTTTCAGGCTGTCTGAGATAGGGAGGGTGTAGTCTGGGGTGGTTATGTTAGTGGGTTTGTACTTGTTATATTGGGATGTGAGGATGAGTGAAAGGACGCCTAAAGATAAGGCTCTTCAACTTGGAGAAGTCAGCTGAGTAGAATTGGTAAACAAGAATTGATTTGCCAGGAGACACAAGAAGTTATACAAAACAAAAAAGAGAAAATAATTGTTTGCTCAACACATAGTTAAGCTCTGGAATTCATTGCTGGAAGATATGTTTAAAGCAGTAGCATAGGCTATCGGTGACTCAACTGTTTGGGGAGGCTAAGGTGGGTGGAGCTGAAGTGGGGTGGGAAAGCACCTATGTTAATAGTAAGGGGACACCAGGGGCTTCCCTCTTTCATCTATGAGCTGCCTCCTCTCCGCAGTACCTTTGTTACACTGATGGTATCATGTACACTGAATACATTCCAGAAAATTAAATACCAAAAAAAGAAAAATCAAAATAATACACACCAGAACAATACAACATATTAAACAATCACTATATTAAACAGAATAGTGTTTGCAGTATTATGTGCAGACACTTTAAAACTTGGTTCCCAGTAAGCCCTAGCTCCCAGTCCAGCATATTCCTGTTAGCCATGAGAACAGTGGTGCCCAGCAGGACTGTATCAGAAATCTTATGGTTACTTAACTGTACTACATGATTCTTATATTCCGCTAAGTTCAGAGCACTAAACGACATCGTTTCAACAAAAAAAGTGACTTTAACACTTTTCAAAAAGCATAGTACAATGGTATTCTCCGAATTTCCAAAGAATCTGTTCCAAAGCTTCACCCCCTGATATAAATAGGACAGCTCTAACATGGATTTCTTTTGAATGCAATGAACCAAAAAAAGTGAGGACGAATTGAGGAGGAAGTCCAAAAAACTTTATTGGGTCGTCATTTTATCAATAAAGTTTTTGGATTTCCTCCTCAATTCGTCCTCACTTTTTTTGGTTCATTGTTTTTGATTTGCGTGAGGATTCTCCTCCCCGCTTTTTGTTTTCTTTTGAATGCCCCTAAAAGATGGATAATTTAATTTCAAATTACGTTCTGATCTAGCTGAGGAAAAAGATGATGGACAATCCAAATACTTAATCAAATTACCAGGGCCATCACCATGTAACAATTTATACATCACACAAGCTAGTTTAAATTGTAATCTTGGGAGCATAGGAAGCTAATGTAATTCCTTTAATAAGGGGGATGCTGTTTCATATTTTCCCAAACCATAAATCAATCTTGCAGCTGTGTTCTGTAGAAACTGCAACCTTTGTAGCAACCTTTTAGTAAGAGCCCCAAATAGCGAGTTGCAATAATCCAAATGCCTGTGCCACTGTTCTGAAACTATCAGAGTGGAGCTTTGAGTAAATTACTCTTAGTTGCAGTAATTGAAAACATTTTTTAGACAAGGTCTCTACATGTAACTCAAAAATTAGACCTGAATCAATTATAACTCCTAAAACTTTTAATAACCTTCAGTCACTAATATCTCACCTGATCCCAATTCCAAACACTTCACTGGCAACATCTCATAAGCTACAAACCAACCTTAGGGGTATGTTTACTAATGTGCGTTAGCGTTTCTAACACGCCCTTAAATTTAAGGTGTGTTAAACGCTAAGGGTAAATTAGGCCTTGCCTGCTAATTTGCTTTCCTTTAGTCCCTCTGGACCGGCCCAGAATGTGACTGATGGGTTGTGCACGCCTTCTAGCAGGTGGAGACTGAGAAAAAAACTGTGACTCTAGCGAGCAAATAAGAGCCCTTGCCAGCTAGAGAAAGATCCAGTAATAAAGTACCAAAGCAGAAGCAAAGCCACAGAAGAAAGACATAACCTGTGCATCCCAAAAACCTGAGCAGCCACCGGCACATTGCCAACATAGGGTGAGTGCCTCCAAATATATGATGCTCCTGCATAACAGGACGTTTAGTAAACCAGAAAAATTCTTTTTTTAAAAAAAAATAAACTACCAGCTAGCAACACAGCTCCAAACAAAGAAATCTCAAAACACAGATAACTGAAGGGAGGGATCTGGGCCGGTCCGGAGGGACACTAAGGAAGGGTAAATTAGGCCTTACCTGCTAATTTGCTTTCCTTTAGTCCCTCCGGACCGGCCCAGAATGTGACTGATGGGAAGTAACAAAGCAGTGAAATTATGGGAGGGATCCTAGCAGCCCCGCCGACAAAACGTGCGTTTCGAAAGCAACCTGCCGACGACTGAGGACATCCAAACGGTAGTGCTTAGAAAAAGAATGCAAAGACGACTAGGGAGGAGCCGGCTGTCTTGGTACATGTGGGTACCAATGACGTAAAAAAATGTGGGAGAGAGGTTCTGGAAGCCAAATTTAGGCTTTTAGGTAGAAAGCTCAAATCCAGATCCTCTAGGGTAGCATTTTCTGAAACACAACAGTTCATTCTGTATCCAAAGAGTTCAATTTGCTGAAAGAGGTTTTTGTGCCAGTCCAAGACAATTGGCAGAAGTACTATTCACTAAATTAACAGTCTCTTATAATCCCATACCCATCCTTTTGGGCAGAATAATCCAAGGTTATGCTTGAATCGCTTTTGCAGGAAGCTGTCCTGCTGAGCTTTATCCAGCTGCCAGACCCACTCAGGACCAAACATCCCTGTCTTTCCTCCAAAGGTGCACTGCCATGAGCTGTTGCCTCTGGTACTGACCAGGCTCTTTCCTGTTCTGCTCCCGGGTTGGGTTAACCCTTTCTACCCACCTGGAGCACTCCTCACTCTCCAGTTAATGCTTTAGTTGGCAAAAGCCTCCTCTTAATTCAGCCTTAGGTTATTGGACCTATACAGGACACTCCCTTCCTCATGGGTCCTGGTGGGTTTGAAGGCAACCAAAGACCATGTGCTCTGCACAACAACAGCTTTTATTAATTCTTAACTCCACCCCTATATGACATCTCCTATCCATCCAAACCCACAAACATTTCTCCCAGCAACTTCCCATAAACACTCCCCTTTTCCAACCCACTCCCTCCGCCCAGTAACTGAAGGAGGGGTCTGGTTTCAGGTTTCAAGTTATTTTTATTTGATATACCGCTAAAAGAAATATAACATCATAGTGGTTTATAATGTCAAAAAAGAGGAAGCACAGGAAAGGGAGCTACAAATATTGATAGGGTAGACATAATAGAGATGGAAAGGAAAAGCACAAGGAAAAGAAGGGAAGGGGAATAGGCTAGGGAGGTAAAGCCTCTAGCAGGCCGTGGACATGAGACTGATGCCAACAACACCAGGAATCAAGGGTCTAAGATGAGTCCCAGAGTTATATAGTAGGCCCATGTATCTGTTCAAAAAATAAGTTTTTAGAGCTTTCTTAAACTCCACATGGGAATGGAGTTGGCGTAGGTTAAGGATGAGTGCATTCCACAGTGTGGGTCCAGAAACTGAAAATATTGTTTTATGAAGGGTAAGTAAAGGTACTATCTGCAGAGGAGGGACTACAAGAAGGTAAAATTATGTATCATACCTGATAATTTTCTTTCCATTAATCATAGCTGATCAATCCATAGACTGGTGGGTTGTGTCCATCTACCAGCAGGTGGAGATAGAGAGCAAACTTTTGCCTCCCTATATGTGGTCATGTGCAGCCGGAAACTCCTCAGCCCTCAACCCCAGGCACTCAACAAAACCTAAAAATTAGGCTTGGAGGCCTAGCCAGAGCTGCTGCTGTGTGTGACCACCACCTGCTGAGATAGAGAACATACTGAGGAGTTTCCGGCAGCACATGACCACATATAGGGAGGCAAAAGTTTGCTCTCTATCTCCACCTGCTGGTAGATGGACACAACCCACCAGTCTATGGATTGATCAGCATGATGATATGGAAAGGGGGAATAGGAGAGTAGATATTGGACTAAGATAGAAGACTGACTGAACTGAAGTGTCTTACGAATCAGTCAATATCTTATAGTGAAAACGCGTATCTATTGGAAGCCAATGTTCCTGTCTTAGAAGGGGGGTTATGTGATGGAACTTCTTCCCGCCTGTAATCAGTTTCATTGCCACATTCTGAATGACTTGAAAGTGTCTCAGTTCTCTCTGAGTCAAGCTATTGAACAGTGAGTTACAGTAGTCTACATTATTACAAACCAGAGCATGTCTGAGGACAAGGAGCGCTGGAGGTTCTAGGAAGGGATTGAGAGATCAAATCTGACAGAGGTGTAAAAAACATCTGGAAACCAAGACCAAAATATGGGCAGAAAAGGTCAACGAGGAATCGATAGCAACCCCTAATATCCACAAAGAATCTAAGATAGGAATTGGTGTATTAAATAAATGAATGTGAATGTGAGTTGGTTAGAGAAGTTAGCAGTTCGAAAGAATAGCATTGCCTGGGTCTTCTCAAGATCATCTGTTTGTTGGAATCCATTGTAAGACAACTTCTAGACATTAAAGTGGTAAATTTAGAAGGATCAGAAAGGGTCAAAAGAGACCAAATTTTGTATATCATCTGCATAGATGAAGGAGACAAAGTCGGAGGATGCAATAAGGGATGGAATGGGATCTGACAGAACATTGTGCCAGAGGACTTGAAAGGAGCATCCAGTTAAGTACAACTGGAGAGTTTAATTCTACTTCCATTTAATTTCAATATATTCTATCACCTTTAAAACACCAGGCTTCCCAAGGCATTACCTCTCATCTGGACTACTGCAACCTACTCCTCACTGACCTCACACTTAGCCATCTATCCCCCCCTTCAATCTGTTCAGAACCCTGCTGCACGTCTTATCTTCCGTCAGGACCGATATGCCCATATCACCCCTCTCCTCAAGTCACTTCACTGGCTTCCGATCAGGTACCGCATACAGTCCAAGTTTACCTACAAATGCACTCGATCTGCAGCCCCACACTACCTCTCTTCCCTCATCTCCCCTTACGTTCCTACCCGCAACCTCCGCTCACAGGTCAAATCCCTCCTCTCAGTACCCTTCTCCACCACCGCCAACTCCAGGCTCCGCCCTTTCTGCCTCGCCTCACCCTATGCTTGGAATAAACTCCCTGAGCCCATACATCAAGCCCCCTCCCTGCCCATCTTCAAATCCTTACTCAAAGCCCACCTCTTTGATGTCGCCTTCGGCACATAACCATTACACCTCCATTGAGGAAATCTAGACTACCCCAACTTGACATTTCGTCCTTTAGATTGTAAGCTCCTTTGAGCATGGACTGTCCTTCTTTGTTTAAACTGTACAGCGCTGCGTAACCCTAGTAGCGCTATAGAAATGTTAAGTAGTAGTAGTAGTAGTGGAACCAGCCCCACATTGCACCTGTGATGCCCAGTCTCCTCAAAAGGATAGTATGGTCGACAAGGTTGAACGCTGCAGTCAAGTCAATTGTTACGTCCCTCACCTGTTCGACGCTCCTCCCGGCTAAGTCATTCCGCAGCTCCGTCCAAAAGGGACAAGGTTCAGTCTTAGGAGGGTCTGTTTCAGTTTCCTAAGTCTGGCAGCCGTCATCCGGCTTGGAGCAAGAGCAGCAGCCATCTTGGCTAGCTCAGGAGGGGGCAGCCATCTTGTCTAAACGAGAACAGGAAGGAACTCCATATCTGGTCGTGGGAGGGTCTCCTATGGGGGCTGCCATGTTGGATGCACCTGAGTTTGGTTTGCTCTGATTGCTTCACTATTTAAAGCACTGCCTCCAGGCCTTCTTTGCTTCGGCCTCAATTGTTCTGAGGAGTTGCTGTCGGAGTGCTGTTTGCCGGCTATCTTCTGTTCCTGATTTCCTGTGTACCTGACCTTGGCTAATTCTTGGATTTCGCTTGTTTGATGCCTGCCTTGACCCTGGACTGATTTTTGACTTTTCTTGCCTATTCGGAGTTCTGGTGCTGGACTGTGTCTGTTTCCTGCCATCCTGGTCAGCAGCTGTGCAACCCTGCCGGTTCCAGAAGTCCTGGTGGCCACCTGCAGCTGAGGGCTCAACTCTCGGTGAACGGTGGTCGCTTCCCAGGTGAAGCTAGGGGTTGTCTGGCTGCCTGACCGAGTACGGCATCACTCCATCTCAGCCGTGCTCAGTCGGGGCACAGGGGCTCACTACTACCGGGTCACAACATCAATGGATAATAATAGAACAGCCTGATTATTAGAGTAGCCTGAACGACAGTGATTAGAGCAAAAAGCGCTGTTTCAGTATTATAGTGTGCATGAAAGCCTGTTTGGTGAGGGTGGAGAACTAAAATCGTGTGGATGTGATCCGTCTATCATTAATTCTAGTAATCTCCAATATATTGGGGGACTACATATCTATTGGACCATGTCAGCTTTGGGAAATGTGCATATCTGATATCTTGTATTTACTTTTCTGTTTCTCTAGTATTGCTGGGGTGAGGGGAGCACAGACTGGGTGTCTGTGCTACTGGAGGGGGAGTGAAAACTGGTGTCAGTGTGGTGGGGTGCAGGAGCTGGGAAAGTATGTACAGGTGGAGAAGATAAAAAGTTGGAGAGAAGTACTGAGAATTTAGGTTTTGTTTTTGTTTTTTTTTTGGGGGGGGGAAGTCATCATTGGGAGACAGCTATACCATAGGAGGGTATATGGGATGGTGATTGACAGATCTATGGGTGTGTTTATGCTGGGGGCAGGCAGAAAGAAAACAGTGGGTGTGGGAGTGTGCGTGTATGTGTGTGCTGGGGAGAGACAGAGAGCGCTATGGGTGTGAGGGGGTGGATGTGTGCCTGCATGCTGGGAGGAAGCAGAGAGAGAGAGAGAGAGAGAGAGAGAGCTATGAGTGTATGTGTGTGCACTCTGGGGAGGGGGGAGACAGAGAGAGAGAGAAAATAAAACGGGGATATCTACTCTGGAGAGGCAACCCAGGGTAGCTGGAGTGCTGGCTATCGCAGAAGTAGCCCTTAAGGAGCATTGTTGCTGAGGAGGTGATTCTACAGCAGGCTTGTTGGTAGGATAAATAATTTTTTTTTTTTAATTCTGTTTTTTAAATTTTTTTTTTTTTTTTTTTTTGGGGGGGGGGGGAGTGTACAATGAGAGAAGCTACTGTTTTGGGAGAGGGGGTAGAGAAGAGATTCAGAGGCTACTGCTATGGATGGGGATGTGAGCCAAGGATGCTGCTCGGGTGGCTGCAGTGGCGTAGCTAGGGTAGTTGACACCTGGGGCCAGTCATTTTTTAACACCCCCCTCCAAAATCCAGTACTAGGCATACCGAGAATACAAAACACTCAGGATCTCTAGAACAATTTTACCATACCATAAGCAGTAATTTCTACGAGTCACATAAGGAAAAGGAAAGCATCTTAAACACTACAGTGAGCACTAGAACATCAATTCGCCTATTGTAAAACGTAACCAGACAGAATAGTACAGATCGTCGATCCTGCACAGTCAATGCCAACTGAAAGCCGTGTCTTTTTCACAAACACAGATAAACCCTAAACCACTATAGAATAAGTAATCAAACTTTCTATTTAGACAAAAATTAAACTGAACCCCCAAGAGGCCAGACTGAGCATACAATGCAACACCACAGAAACATAGTAACATACATAGTAGATGACGGCAGAAAAAGACCTGCATGGTCCATCCAGTCTGCCCAAGACAAACTCATATGTGTATACCTTACCTTGAATCTGTACCTGTCCTTTTCAGGGCACAGACCGTATAAGTCTGCCCAGCAGTATTTTCCACCTCCCAACCACCAGTCCCGCCTCCCATCATCGGCACTGGCACAGACCATATAAGTCTGCCCTCCCCTATCCTAGCCTCCCAACCACCAACCCCTCCTCCCCCCACCTGCTCCACCACCCAATTTTAGCTAAGCTTCTGAGGATCCATTCCTTATGCACAGGATTCCTCTATGCATATCCCTCGCATGTTTGAACTCCGCCACCGTTTTCATCTCCACCACCTCCCGCGGGAGGGCATTCCAAGCGTCCACCACCCTCTCCGTGAAAAAACACTTCCTGACATCTTTCCTGAGTCTGCCCCCCTTCAATCTCATTTCATGTCCTCTCGTTCTACTGCCTTCCCATCTCCGGAAAAGATTCGTTTGCGGATTGGACTAATACATTTAGCTTTCAGAGACCAAAACCTCCTTCCTCAGATCAGATCAGTACAGTATAGTGATTTTACAATATCCTATCCTGGCCTGAGGAAGGGGGTTTTGTTCTCCGAAAGTTAGTCAAAATATATTAAAATTAGTCCAATAAAGATTACCTTATTTCCATGTTCTATTTATTAACACAGCTACAATACTACTTTATCCTAAAGCAAAAAAATAAAAAAATATATTTTACTTGCAGTTTGTTGTCTCTGGTTTCTGCTTTCCTCATCTTCTTTTCACTGTCTTCCTTCCATCCACCATCTGCCTTCTCTCTCTCTCCCTGCCATCCAGTGTCTGCTCTCTCTCTCCTGTCCCCTCCATCCAAAGTCTGCCCTCTCTCCCTGCCCCTTCCATCTAGGATCTGCCCTCTCTCCATGTGCATCTCCTTCCTTTGTCTTTCCTTCCCTCCATCCTTGTCCAACATTTCTCCTCTCTTCTCTTTTCCATCCATGTGCATTTCCTTCCTGACTTTCCTCCCCTCCATCCATCCATCCATCCATGTCCAACAAATCTCCATTCTCTCCTGCCGTCTCCTCCATCCACCCATATCCTTCAAATTTCCTCTCTCCCCTGCCCCCATTCATCCATCCATATCCAGAAATTCTCCATCTATGTCCAGGAACTCTCCATTCTCTCCTGCCATCTCCTCCATCCACCCATATCCTTCAAATTTCCTCTCTCCCCTGCCCCCATTCATCCATCCATATCCAGCAATTCTCCATCTATGTCCAGGAACTCTCCATTCTCTCCTGCCGTCTCCTCCATCCACCCATATGCTTCAAATTTCCTCTCTCCCCTGCCCCCATTCATTCATCCATGTCCAGCAATTCTCCTCTCCTCTACCCCTCCAACCATCCATCCATATCCAGCAAATTTCCTCTCTCCCCTGTCCCCTCCATCCATCCACCAGCAATTCTCCTCTCTCCCCTGCCCTCCCCTCCTCTCCAGTGATCTCTTCTCTCCCCATGCCCTCCCCTCCCATTCATGTCCAGTGATTCTCCCTGCCCTCCCTCAGCTCCCCCACAGCCCTCCTCTCCGTTCCTTCCTGCCCTTCCCTCCATCCATCCACCCACGTCCAGCAATTCTCCTCCCCTGCCCTCCCCTCCAGCGACCTCTTCTCTCCCCCATGCCCTCCCCTTCTCTCCCCCATGCCCTCCCCTTCTCTCCCCCATGTCCAGCAATCTGTTCTCTCCCCCATGCCCTCCCCTCCAGCAACCACTTCTCTCCCCCATGCCCTCCCCTCCAGCAACCTCTTCTCTCCCCCATGCCCTCCCCTTCTCTCCCCCATGTCCAGCAATCTGTTCTCTCCCCCTGCTCTCCCCTCCAGCAATCTCTTCTCTCCCCCATGCCCTCCCCTCCAGCGATCTCTTCTCTCCCCATGCCCTCCCCTCCAGCAACCTCTTCTCTCCCCCATGCCCTCCCCTTCTCTCCATGCCCTCCCCTCCAGCAACCTTTTCTCTCCCCATGTCCTCCCCTTCTCTCCCCATGCCCTCCCCTTATCTCCCCCATGCCCTCCCCTTCTCTCCCCCATGTCCAGCAATCTGTTCTCTCCCCCTGCTGTCCCCTCCCATCCATGTCCAGCATTCTCCTCTCTCCCCTGCCCTCTCCGTTCCTTCCTTCCTTCCCGCCCATGGCAGCCCTCCTCCTCCTCTCTGCCCCCCCCCCCCCGTATTACAACCTTTTACTTCCCATGGTGGCAGCGGCGTCAGTTCCGTTACAAAGAAGGCACTGTGCAGGTTCCCTTCTGGCTTCAGCTTCTCCCTTTGCTCTTCATACAGTGAGTGTCCCGCCTTCGCGATGACGCATTTCCTGTTTCCGCGAAGGCGGGACACTCACTGTGTGAAGAGCAAAGGGAGAAGCTGAAGCCAGAAGGGAACCTGCACAGTGCCTTCTTTGTAACGGAACTGACGCCGCTGCCACCATGGGAAGTAAAAGGTTGTAATACGGGGGGGGGGGGCAGAGAGGAGGAGGAGGGCTGCCATGGGCGGGAAGGAAGGAGGAGGAGGGTTCTACAAGGCGCCCATGGAGGGGGGCAGATTTTGGGTGCAGGGGGGTGCCCGGAAGCCGCGGGAGCGGCGGAGCACCCCCCCCTTGTGCTGACACCCGGGGCGGACCGCCCCCCCTTGCTACACCACTGGGTGGCTGGGTAGGTGATGGAGAGTGGCTGTGTTTGCTGGATGGGATTAGCAGTGGGGAGGAGTTAAAACTACAGCTCCTGGGAGCAGGTGGGCAATGGAGAGTGGCTAAGGCTGCAGCTTTTGGGGGTAGGTGGGTGGGTGCACCATCCCACCCACTCTTAGTAGCTACAGCTTTGGCTTCTCTCCCATTGCCCCACTAACCACAGCCTAAAACTTCTCTCCATTGCCAGATTATGGGCTGTAGGTGGGTGGGTGAAGGGTAGAGCAGTTGCCTCTTATCTGCTCTTTCCTTGCTACTGTGTTAAACAACTTGCTGTGCATCATCTTGAGTACATTATGAATCTGCAATTTATAAATGCGCATAAATGAATAAAAATTCTAGTTGTTACAAGTCTGGCTCTTAGATTTTTGGGCTGGTTCCTAGAGCCTAAGAAACTTTGATGAGCCCTGAAAAACTATACAAGCCTGATTACTACAGATTGATTCTACACATTCAGATCTAACAGATTACCTGATCTCTTTCACACAAGCAGAACACAGCTAGTAATCACAAACTAAAAATAGAGATGTGTAGATAAAATTTACTCAACTCCCAAGAAGCCAGACACTGCACACAATGGAACAATAAGATAAAGAGGAGCAGTGCTGCATGTCCCTCTGTACTTTGTGAAATATGAACATAAGTGTAAATTTCAAAAATTGATCATTCCAATCACTACATTACAAATTTAGGGGCTCCTTTTACTAAGCTGTGGTAAGCACTAATGAATGCTTACTACAGATTAAAAGAACTACCATGGGGTGCGCTCAGGCGTCCCATGGTAATTTTAGGATCAGTGCACGCTACCCACGCGCTGCATGTTAACCAATTACTGCGTGGTTAGCACATGAGCCCTTACTGCCTATAAAATAGCTGGTGGTAAGGACTGACAAGCTAATAGCCATTCACTAATGGGGGGAAATTAGGAGTGTGGCCATTAATAGGAAAACTGAAAGATGGGGCCATTTTACTGCTGTGCTAAAAGTGGCCTCAGCACACTTGAAAGACCTGCACTGGGGATAGCGCAGGCCACTTTTTAGCACGGTTTTATCAAAGGGCCCCTAAGAAACAAAAATAAAACAAAAATCAGAAAATAAGGTACTACCTTTTCATTGGACTAACTTAATAGTACTGTGTATAGTATACTGTTCTTTCTTAAGGAAGGAGGTTTTGGCCTCTGAAAGCTAGTCAAAAATATACAGTTAGCCCAATAAAAAGGTATCACTTTTTTCCAATTTTTTAAAATCCTCCCTCCCCCTTTTACAAAGCCGTGTGGTAATGCCGACATAGCCCATTCGATCTCTGTTGGCATTACTGCACCGGCACACACCAGCATGGCTTTGTAAAGGGGGGGGGGTTATTTTTATTTATTAACCTCTAGAGTAGATTAACACAGCTACCACATTAATTATCCTAAATTTAAAAAATAAGATTCTTTTTTCTACCTTTGTTGTCTGGTCATTTAATTTTTCTAATTGTATTGGTCCCAGGCCTTGATTTCTGCCTTACTGTCTTCTCTTAACTCTCCTGACATCGATTCCTGTCCTTGTGTCATTTTTCATTCTCCTCCTGTCTTCTTCACTTTCTCTATTACATCCATCTCCAACATTGATCTTTTCGTCTCAGCTTTCTTCCATTTATTTTTATTTATTTATTTATTGCACTTGTATCCCACATTTTCCCACCTATTTGCAGGCTCAATGTGGCTTACAAAGACCTGTTATGGCATAGCCATTCCAGGGTAACAAATATAATTGGTGTTACCAAAAGATCATGGATGATAAAAAAGATCTAAGCAAGCAGTTAGAGGGAGATGACTTTCAGAATGAGGGTAGAGTAGTGAAGTGTTATAATTAGGCTATGGATTCTCGTGGTAGGCCTTGTTGAAGAGATAGGTTTTCAGAGATTTGTGAAAGCTAGTTATTTTGTTGTTTTCAAGTTAGTTGGTAGTGCATTCCACAGCTGCGTGCTCATGTAGGAAAAGCTGGTCGCGTGTGTTAATTTGTATTTTAATCCTTTACAGCTGCGGAAGTGTAAATTAAGAAATGTGCGAGCTGATCTTTTAGCGTTTCTGAGAGGGAGGTCTACTAGGTCTAGCATGTAGGTTGGGGCATCGCTGTGAATGATTTTATGAACAATCGTGCAAATCTTGAACGCGGTACGTTCTTTAAGTGAGAGCCAGTGAAGTTTCTTTCTTAGGGGCTTTGCTCTCTCATATTTTGTTTTTCCAAATATGAGTCTAGAATTCATTTATTCTTACTATCCAGTCTTTAAAGTTCCTCTTTATACTACGTCTATCTACAACTTTCCATCTCTTTCCCTCACTCTGGTTCTCCCATTCCCCTTCCTTTCCCCCCCCCCCCAGTCTTTCACTATCCACTCCCCCTTCCATTCAGCATCTTCCCTCTTTTCTCTATTCCCTTCTATCCAGCATCTACCCTCTCTCTGCACTCCCTTCCATCTAACATTTCTCCTCTCTCTTTACTGTTTCATCTAGCATCCTTCTCCACTTTCCATCCAGCATCACCTCTCCCTCTTCCAATTTGGATTGCCTCTCTCCCTTCCATCCAGCATCTCCCTTCTCTATCTTCCCCTCTTTCTTCCAGCATCTGCCCTCTCTTACTCCCCTTTCCATTCATCTTTTTTCCTCTCATCTCTCTTCCATCCATTATCAACTTTTCCCCACCTTCTTTTCCTTGCAGCATTTCCCCTCTTTATTTATTTATTTATTTATTTATTTATTTATTTATTTATTTATTTATTAAACTTATATCCCACCTATCCAGTCCTTCTAAGTGGGTTACAACGTAACATCCATAAAGCAAAAACATCACATACAATAAAACCTATAATAAAACTACAATAAAACATAAAATGCATAAAAACAAAGAACACACCCTAAAACCACACTATATGCAGAAAGCCTCATGAAGCAAGTATGTTTTCAATTGCTTTTTAAACATTGACAAAGAAGCAATTTGGTGCATTTCCAAAGGAACAGCATTCCACAAAGTGGGCCCAGCTACAGAAAACATTCGCAAACAGTTCTCTTTAAGACAGACCGAACATCCAAAAAACCCACCCACTTTGAGATCTAAAAACTCACAAAGGATTATAGGCCGTCAGACACTACATAATGGCCACTGGGGCCTCACTATGCAGGGCCTTGAAGAACAACAACAAAAGTTTAAACTTAGGGCTCCTTTTACCTAAGCTTTTACATTTTTCAAATTGTTTTCTTTGAGAAGCTTTTTTACTATCACAACTAGACTACTGCAACGCGGCATACGTGGGGTGTAAGGAAAACACTAAAATCACTACAAACTGTCCAAAACACAGCAGCAAGACTTATATTCAAAAAGTCAAAATAAGAAAGAGCGACTCCACTACTCAAAACACTACACTGGCTGCCAATCAATCAAGGCAAGACTAATTTTCAAAGCTAGCATCCTCATTTTCAAGATACTATTTGGAATGGCACTTGTGTACATTCAGGATATGATGTAAGCCCAGAAACCAGAAGCTATCTGCTACTCCACCTACCTAACTGCAGAAACATAATATACAAAACTTTCTACACAGCAGATTTCAGCTTCCTGGGACACAAATGGTGGAACTCAATACCAAAAGCCACAAGAAGTATCACTAACTATCTCTAGTTCAGACAAGAACTGAAAACATACCTCTTCAAAAAAAAAAAAAAGCAACAACTAATCATATAAGCTAGAAATGACCTCTTTAACTCACAACTGTAAAACACTACTGTAATTTTACTGTACACTGTAAGCCACTTTGAATTTGGATAGCAGTGGAATACAAGAATGCATAAATAAATAAATAAATTACCAAGAGCATGTTTCCAAAACTCAGTCCATTTTTTTTTGTCAGTTTTGACCTTTGTGATTAATTTCTTTCATCAAGGCAAGATTTATTTACTTTACCTTATTCCTATGCCAAATCTCATATAGTTTTGTGAGGTTTGGCACAAGAATAAGCTACAGAAACTGAATCTTGCCTTGATGAACAAAATTAATCGCATAGCTCAAAACTGTCAAAAAAAATAGACTGAGTGAGTTTTGTAAAAGTGCTCTTCAATTTTTGTTTTTTTGAACCTTTGAGAGGATTGCTCTTATTAGTCTGCCAGTCATGAAACTATGCTGTCCCCTAAAGCAGCATCTGGTGAAATGGGGACCCGGTTAAGAGTTTGAAATTGTGCTTTCAGATTTTCTATGCACAACTCTGAAACTTTGGTGAATGCTTGAAGTACCTTTTTCATATTAATTGAAGTGTGTTGGGCAAAAACCTGACAAGTCCACTATAGGCGCAAACAGAGATTTTCTTACTAATGTATTCTTTCATAGAACTGTCCATTATCTACTTATTTTTGCTGAAAAACAAGTCGGGCCTAATATTCAGCCAGCGGTGATCAGTGTTTTGCTGACTGCTGCTAGCATTAAACCTCAAAATTCAATGCTGGGCCATGTCTGGACTCTGGCAGTGAATTTCCAGGAATAGAGAGCCGGCTAAAACATAGCTTAGTAAGGTGTGCTGAAAAATGGCCTGCGGTAGCGTAGGCATGAGTTTTGGGCATGCACAGATCCATGTTTCAGCCCGCCTGCAAAAAATGCCCTTTTTTAAAATTTTTGCCAAAAATGGTCGTGCAGCAAAATAAAAATTGCTGCGCGTCCATTTTGGATCTGAGACCTTACTGCCAGCCATTGACTTAGTGGTAAGGTCTCACGCATTAACCGGGTGGTAATGACCTATGCACGTAGAATGCACTTGACGCGCGTAGCTGATGCATGTCAGAAAATAAAAATGATTTTTCGGACATGCGTAGCGGACACATGGCAAAAATGAAATTTCTGCAATGGCCACATGGTAGCTGGGCGGTAACTCCAAATTGGCGCGCTTTGGGTGCGTGTAGGCGCCTACGCAGCTTAGTAAAAGGGCCCCTAAGTGCAAAATTCGGCACTTAACTGGCTATGAAGAACTAAGATAGAACTGCATTTTATGCAGTCCTATGTATACAGTTATCCTAACTGGTTAAGTGCCGAATGATAGCACATAGAGGCCCTTTTACAAAGGTGCAGGAGGGCTAATGTGCAGGTAGCGCGTGCCCAATTGGCACTACCGCCGGGGTAGCATGTGCAACCAGTGGTAATTCCGATTTTGGCACGCACCGAATTCCACGGTAGAAAATAAGTATTTTATTTTCTATCACAGGGGGCATTCCCGGCAGTAACTGGCATCACACCCACATTGGCGCGTGCTGCATGGTTACCATATGGGTAGTGCGTGAGCCCTTACCACTAGGTCAATGGGTGGCAGTTAGGGCCCAGGCCATAAACAGGCATGCGCTAGTTTTAATATTAGCACAGGCCCATTAAAAAATAACCTTTTTCCCAGCTGCGGTAAAAAATGGCCCAGCGCACCTAAAAGACATGTCCACGCTACTGTAAGCCACTTTTTACCATGCTTTTGTAAACGGACCCTTGATCAGTTAAGGGGGTCTTCTATAAAGCCACGCTAGCATTTTTAGCTCACGGTAAAAATCAGCTGGCAATAAATGCTGACATGCCCATTATATTCCTATGAGTGTCTCAGTGTTTACCGCCAGCTGATTTGCACCTTGAGCTAAAAATGCTAGCATGGCTTTGTAAAAGGCCCCCTAAGTTCTGACTGCACTCCTGGAATGCCCCCCACATAGGTGGTTGTGGCTTGAGTGCTAACTTGGCATTTACAGAATGACTGTCTATCTGAAAATGCCCAGCTAACCCCGAACAGGTGATTTAAACGGCCAGGAGCCTCTCCTGGCCATTTAAATCATTTTGAATATTGGGCTCGTCAAGTTCTTGTATTAGCCATTGCAAAATGTTATTGTGTCTTTGACTTTGTGCAAATCCACAAGAGGTAGTCCCACAGAAAAAGAAATTAAAAAAGGGCTAATTTCCTAATATATTAATCACTATGCATGCACAATTTTTTTATCTGCTATTGCTATAATTAATTTTAAAGAGCTAATTTAGGTCAGTTTAATTTTTTTTATTGTATTTTTCCACTTTACATCAACATACAATTTCCAAGGTTAAACACTTGAAACGGAAAAACATTACAAACTTCCATAAAAAAAGAAAAAGAAAAGACAAAATAGAAGTAAATATAATATATAACAATGAAGTCGTAATACTCAAGTCCACAAGCTCTGGATCCAAGAATTCCATATTTCAAGAGGCATATTTGAGGAAATAAATCAAGTAATTTATCTAGAACAGGACAGTTAATTAAGTTATTGATTGAACTCCAGTTGAATTTTTGGAGGCTATAAGTGCTGTCAGATGTGAGGGATCCTGGAAAGCATATTTTGTCAAATTGTGCCGAACAATGCATTTACATGGAAATCTTAAGTGGAACACTCCCATTTGGAGCACAGCTGGTTTCAAAAGTAAAAATTGTTTCCGCCTTCTTTGAGTCTCTTTCGAGACATCAGGAAACATATTTATTTTTAATCCAAGGAATAATTTATCTCTATTTCTGAAAAACAGTCTGAAAAGCCAATCCTTATCTGGTGTTAAAGCTAATGCAGCTATCAAAGTTGCAGGTTTGGCTTGTTCTGTTTCAGAAGTTTCCAAAATAGCAGATATATCTAAAGAATCATTTTGTTGCTTCGGTATTTCTTTTTGTGGAATGTGGAGGGGCATAATCGAATGAAAATGCCTATCTCAATGGATGTTTATCTCCGATAACGGGTACGTGAAGGTGCGGGACAAACCGTATTTTCAAAAAAAAGGACGTTCATATTTTTTCCCGAAAATACGGGTTGTGCGGGGCAAATGCCTTGGATGTGTTCGTTTTTGAGCTGGGCGCTTTTGTTTTTCAGCGATAATGGAAACCGAAAGCGCCCAGCTCAAAAACGAATACATCCAAGGCATTTGTTCGTGGGAGGGGCCAGGAGTCATAGTGCACTGGTCCCCCTCACATGCCAGGACACCAACCGGGCATCTTAGGGGGCACTTTTACAAATCAAAGAAAAAACATAAACGAGCTCCCAAGGGCATAGCAGCTTTCCCTTGTGTACTGAGCCCCCCAAATCTCCCCCAAAACCCACTGCCCACAAGTCTACACCATTACCATAGCCCTATGGGGTGAAGGGGGGGCACCTACATGTGGGTACAGTGGGTTTTGGGGGGGTTTGGAGGGCTCAGTATTACGCACCACAAGTGTAACAAGTAGGGGGGGATGGGCCTGGGTCCACCTGCCTGAAGACCACTGCACCCACTAACAGCTGCTCCAGTGACCGGCATACTGCTGTGATGGAGCTGGGTATCACATTTGAGGCTCGCATACAGGCTGGAAAAAAAAGTTTTTAAACTTCTTTTTTTTTGGTGGGAGGGGGTTAGTGCCCACTGGGGGAGTCAGGGGAGGTGATCCCCGATTCCCTGTAGTGGTCATCTGGTCATTTAGGGCACTTTTTGGGACTTACTCATGAAAAAAAAGGGTCCAGCAAAAATGCCCTAAATTCTCGTTAAAAACGCCTTTCTTTTTTCGATTATCGGCCGAGGACGCCCATCTCTCCTCGGCCGATAACCACGCCCCAGTCCCGCCTTCACCATGCCTCCGACACACCCCTGTCAACTTTGTCTGCATCCGCCATGGAGTGCAGTTGAAAACGTCTAAAATCGGCGTTCGATTATACCGATTTATTCATTTTTGTGAGATAAACGTCTATCTCCCGATTTGGGTCAAAATATAGGCGTTTTTCTCTTTCGATTATAAGCAGGATAGTAAACTTGATTAAAGGGTGGCAAATTTACTTGAAGGATTTCCAAAATTTCTTGAAGATATCTTTTCAACATGTCTATCGGTTTCACCATTTTAACCTTTGTAAAATTTATAAATCTAAGGTTATTAAATCTTATATTATTATCATAATTTTCCATCTTTTCAACATTACTGATTATAGATTTTCCATATCTAAGATCTTTTTACCTATTTTGGCTCCCTTTTCAGTTAGAGTTTTTAAGTCTACTTCATTTTTGTCCAATCTTTGCTGGATCACTGTTACCTTTTTGTCGATCATTTTCTGAAACCTATGGTGGCAACTATGCCATCCTACATTAAAGATACGAAGCATTTTCTTCAAATTATACACAAGATTTCCGTACCTATAGATACGGAGATCCTATTGGTAACTTTAGATATCAAATCGCTCTATACATCCATTCCACAACAAGAAGCTCTAGGAGTGATTCAATTATTACTAGATAAATGACCACGTCCCGTAGAGGTACCTACTGAATTCCTAATGCAATTAAGCACTTTGGCTCTGACAGAAAATTATTTTCTGTTTCAAGACAATTTGTATTTACAAACCTCAGGGATAGCTATGGGCGCGACGTTTGCACCCTCAGTAGCAAATCTTTTTATGTCCCATTATGAAGCAAACTGGTTACAGGATTGTCCATTTGATAATAACATCATAATTTGGCTCAGGTACATCGATGATGTTTTTCTGATTTGGCAGGGAGATAATAACAGTCTTATCTCATTTGTGGATTGGTTAAATTCTTTAAGTTCAGCAATACAATTCACATTCGATAGTTCCAAGGACAACATTCATTATTTAGATGTGAATATACAGAGAACACAAGAGGGTTGGAGAACATCTGTGTATAGAAAAACAACTGATCGGAACACATTATTGCACTATCATAGTTGCCATCCAAGATCTTTGAAGAACAGTCTACCATATTCACAGTTTTTGCGATTCCGGAGGAATTGTACGACAAGACAGGATTATAAGATACAAGCTAAGAATTTTTCTAAAAATCTAATGGACCGGGGGTATACAGCTAAAATCATAAGAGATGCATACAAACGAGCCAAATATAGTGAACGGGACTATTTGTTATTAGACAAGGATCCAGTAAGGGACATAGGAGACACACCAGAAATTTTTATTCTGAATTTCACAAGGGGTGGAGAGGAAATTTTCAACATTATACGTAGAAATTGGGATATAGTACAATCTCATCCGTTGTTTACTGATAAGGTCCTACGTATTGCACACTCCAGAGGAAAGAATTTAAAGGAACATTTGAGTCCAGCGAGATTAAGGGAGAGATCCAGTTCCACAATAACAAGGGGGCATTTGAAATGTAACGGTTGTAGTAGTTGCAACATGATGTTGGAATGCAAGGAATTTGTAAATCCGGTTGATTTGGTAAAATACCAGATCAATTCGTACACGAATTGTAAATCGGACCATGTTGTTTATCTATTACAATGCCCTTGTTTTAAGATTTATATAGGTAAAACCACTAGACAACTGCATACAAGACTTTTAGAACATAAATCCTGCTTGAAAAGAAAACAATTAGGTTCCCCCCTGGTAGCCCATTCCAACATTTTTAAGCATGAGTTTGCTGATTTCCGATGTACAGTACTAGATCAGGTTGCGGTGGACATCAGGGGGGGCCATAGAGCTAAATTACTTTTACAAGCAGAACAAAGGTGGATCTTTAGACTCAAGTCTCTTGAACCTAATGGTTTGAACACCACGATTCAATGGGCCACGTTTTTATAACAGGGGCCCTTTAAGATTTAGTCTGAAGTTTTTCAGACAAGGGGCCAGCCAATCACAGAATAGTGACGTCAGAGTAGAGTAGTGTTAAGGCGCCATTTTCAAGGATAGCGATGTTCAGATAATGAGCACGGCAGGGCTGAACAAGCAGGTCAGAATAAGAAAAAGGAAAAAAATTACGAAGCGTTATTAAAAGCAGGAGTGTGGCATTAGAGCAGGGGCTAATTCATGCTTTTATTTGTTAAAGCAGATTTACATCGTAGCAAGAGATGTTTCCCTTGAGAAAGCCTGCACGGCGAAACGAGACCCCGTCGGCATATTAGAGTGAAGCCAAATTGCAACGGCAAGGACGGCACTAAAATATAAGTGTTCGTCAAAATGATGTGTTTTTGTTGATTAAAAATATGAGGAGGTTTTTTAGCCTATGAAGATTCCATCCCGGTTAACAGACACAAATATGTACTGAAACTGGAATACAGAGGCTTTTTTCCTCCTTATTTTTACACATATTAAAAAAGTTAAAAAAAGTTGAATATTTCAAAAACAGGTGTATATTTAAAAAAAGTTGAATAGCAACTGTTAATTGATTGAGCCACTTTGGATGGTAAAATACCTTTTCAGATATAACATTAGTTTGAGTATTAAAAGTTTGCACGGATTGGGATATTAACTCCCATAAGGAATCGAGGGTTACCTTTGCCGGTTTCTCCAAAAATTTAGAAAGAGTATTCACAGGCTGTTCCGGATTCCTCAGGTCTTCCATTCTTCCCATTCCTCCTTGACCCGCAATTCTCTCCACAGGATAGTTTGTCTCAGGGGTTTCCAACTGCCCCGTGTTCTCTCTCTCTCCAGTTGTCTCACAGCTTCAATCGTGGTGCTCTCTCTGCTCTGTGGCGGAGGCCCCATCGATCCCTCAGAGGGAGAACTGGTCAACTGCAGCTGCGGTGGCAGAGCTCTCTGATCGGGGCTCAGCATGACATCCTGCCCGGAGGACGCTGATTGCTCTGCATCGCCGGGGTGCATCAAGGATCCGCTCCCGGTCAATTCATTCTGTCTTGGGGTCCTCAGAAAGCGGTCTAGCAGACCGTGAGGTAAGGGGGAAGAAGGCAGAGAAGCTCGGGCTGCAAATCTTCCCCGTCTTTTCGGCATAATTTTATCTTAAGAGAGTGAGGTCCACAATGTATCTAGATAGCAGCAGCCATCTTGGATCCTGGGTGCCAGGTCTGTTTAATTTTTAGTGATAGTTTTGTGTAGTAATATGTGTTTGGGCCCATGCTTTATTAAGCATGTGCATGACAAACTAGCTGATCATTCAGCGATGCGAGGCAAAGCAATCCTTAACGTTTTTGAGCATGGTAGCTGTAAGTGAAAATGTTGAATTATCCTGACAAAAAAATACTAAAAAAAAAAAAAAAGTGATGACAGCAACTGGAAATGAACTGTAACAAAAATTAAACATGTGAAGAAAGAAGAATCTGTGAATGGGAAAGAGCAGACAATTCCGCAGTGGTCTACAGGCCCCAATTGTGGTTGCAAACTCCGCTGTATGGATAATTTAAATGACCAGAGTAAGCAAGAAATCCTTTCAACTTTCAACAAATTTGGAGTTCATGCCTCCCAGAACCTGTATTTGTGAGGAATGGCAGTAAAATTAAATGTCAAACGGCAGCAACTCTGAAAAGAAAATGGGAAACCAAGAAGCTGCTGCTGGCTGTTTAAAATGAGTGGACTTAACAGGTTCTTGCACAAAAGAGTTGTGTTAAGTACTACTTTTGCAATGTGCAATAAACATGACATAGATATGAAATTTTTAACATTTTTATACAGTATGGTGTTATATAATATAACAACGCATAATTTCTAGAGCACACAATAAATCTGGACCTGCTCCACAAAAGGTGACAAAGGTGAAAGACATCCAGAGTTTAGATGAGAAATATGTTCCTGAAACTCACAGAGATTTCTACCATAAGCTTGTAGTTAAAGATAACTCAGCAGATAGTTCAGCAGATGAAATGGAAGAGGACTGTGAGTGAATTTAGAATATAAACTGTGCTTCTTTTATTAGCACAACTATTGCATTATTAATTTTTCGACAAAAAATAAGTTAAGACGCTTTAGACAGTAGTAGTCACATTATTTTTGTTATTCTAGCATTGCTTTGATGACATAGCAAAGTTAAGAATAATAATATAACCTGCAAATGATGGCTTTCACAGGAAAAAAAATCTAAATACAAAAACTGCTTTTGTAAAAAAATGTGATTTTTGTGACTTATCACATTTTGTCCAGTACCCTTTAATTGGTAATATGAACTTGAGGAGTTTTTCTGACCTGTGAATGAAGCCTAATAGCCAATTATGTTATTAATTAATCAGGACTTGAGAAATGCTATGGTCTTTTCTCTCATATTTATTATTATTTTAACTACCACTTTTCTATGAAGGGTTGCACACTCCTTAGCAAAATTATGGGCCCTGTTTGCTAAGCCACATTGTAGGTGCGCTAACGTTTTTAATGTGTGCTAATGCTAGAGACACCGATATACAGGTGTCTCTAGCATTAGTGCACGCTAACTAGGGGCTCCTTTTACTAAGCGGCAGTAAACCCAATGCGGGCTTATCACTCTCTATACAGGAAGTACCGCTGGGCTACCACAGCAGACCGCCGGTACTTCCCACCCCTAACGGCGCTACAAACATTTATTTATTTTCGTAGCACCGGAGTGTACCCATTGATAATCGGGCAGTCCCACGCACTGCCTGGTTACCGCTGGGTTAACTCAGGAGCCTTTACTGCCACCTGTAGGAAAGCGAGACTTCCCTTTTACCAGCTGCAGTAAAAGGAGGCCTCGGCGCGCATGTAAAACACGCACCGAGGCCAGAGCCAGCCCCATTTTTGCCGCAGCTTGGTAAAAGGGGCCCTAAAACTGCTAGCGCACCTTAGTAAACAGGGCCCTATGATTTTTAATATATTTATAGATTTGCTTCACTTCCTTAATCGAATCTACAAATCACCACCATGCTACCTCATGTTTGAACCATTCAGTCGTACAAAAATGTTTCCTCAAAAAATGCTACACAAAGATTAGCCACAGTAGGAGCTATGTCCATGTCCATAGCAGCACCATGAAGAAAGAAAGTAATTGCATTTTAGCACAAAGATAGATAAGGACCTCAAAATTCAGTTAATATACGGTGAGGTTAATCCATGGTATCAATATTTCTTCTATAATCCCCAAAGCCAATGAATGTGGAGTATTAGTATATAAAGCTTCCAGATCCATAGTAACCAAAACCACTGAAGAAGAACTATTGTAAAGGGGCCCTTTTACAAAGGAGTGGCAAGCCACTACCTCAGTAGCCCAGCGATAGTTCCCACCCCCCACCGCACACCATTTCTGGGGCTTTAAAAATATTTTTTTATTTTTAGTGCCAGGTAGCGCGGGAGCCCTTACCGCCTCCTAAATATGTAGCAGTAAGGACTCCCCCAGAGAATGGCCATGCGGTGAGTGTTTACCCTACCGCATAGCCATTTCCTTTTTTTTAAAAGCCTTTTACCCACTGCGGTAAAAGGGGGCCTCAGTGCACGGCAAATCCACGTGCTGACACCACCGCAGGGCCCCTTTACCGCAGCTTGGTAAAAGGGGCCCTAAAAGATTTAGCTCTAGAAACATAAGGTCTCAAAAAATGTCCGCAAACTGAGACAAAGGCTCTAAAACAGTGTCCCATAAAGAAACCATAGGGCATCCTAAAGGAGTTTATAATGATTTATGGACCTTAGATATGGTGTAAAACACTGGTGCCTTGGGATGGCTGACTTTAAGAAAGTCTCCCTCCCCATTTGTCAAAAAGCCTTGTTTAAAAGCAGAATCTACCAGATCTACTTTTTCTACTCAGTGCTAAAGTAGATTCTGAATTCAGGAGCTTCCTCTGAAAAGAACATATCATTCGTGATTTGTATAGCAATAGAACCACCATTATCACCAGGTTTAATTAATAAATGAGAATCTATTGCAAGCTAAACAAGTTTTCTTTGATATTTCAAATATAAAGTTGATGTAATATTTAGATCTTTCACACTGCTCCATAAGTCTTAACACCCCTAAAGGGCCAATATTCAGACCGCGGGAAGCAGCCCTACTAACTCCTGCACTTAGTGGTGAGGCTGGATATTTAATTCCAGACCATTTCCGACGACCGTCATTCAATATTTGGTTTATTTTTGGTTGGTTAAACTTAACTGTCCAAGCCAACATTCAGTGTTGGCTAGTTACATTTATAGCAGCCAAAGATAGGCCTGCTATATGGGCAGGCCCAATTTGGCTGCCAAACTTAGCTGGCAAGGCACTGAATATTTGTAGCTAGCTGGCTATATCGGACG
Organism: Microcaecilia unicolor; assembly: GCF_901765095.1. Lineage (NCBI taxonomy): Eukaryota > Metazoa > Chordata > Amphibia > Gymnophiona > Siphonopidae > Microcaecilia > Microcaecilia unicolor. Next base: position 55,775,280 of record NC_044033.1, on the reverse strand, counting down.
ATATAGCTGGTTAGCCGCTATGCGTCGCCTGTGAATATTCAGCGGGAGATAGTTGGCTATTTCCCACTGAATATTTGTGGCTAGCCGGTTAAGTGCTATTTAACCAGCCAGGAGCTGTTCCTGGACAGTTAAATAGCGCTGGATACTGGCGGGCGGGGGGGGGGGGGGGGGGGGGGGGTTGTCATATTTGATTCATTGCTTACTTTTGAGTCACAAATTTCTCATGTGTTACAGTTGGGTTTTCTGACACTACGTTGTCTTCGTGCTCTTGGGGCTTTTGGAAGTTTTTCTGCTGTGCACGCTCTTATCCATGCATTTATAATATCGCATTTAGATTACTGTAATTCTGTATATACAGAGATTACTAGCTGTCAGTTACGTCACCTAAAGACCTTACAAAATACAGCTGTCCGGTTTTTGTATCATGCGAAATGATATTTTATTTATTTATTTGTTGCATTTGTATCCCACATTTTCCCACCTATTTGCAGGCTCAATGTGGCTTACAATTTCCGTCATGACATATACCATTTCAGAGTGCAGATACAATTGGTAATATATATAGAAACACGTATGATATAATGAACAATGATCATATTACTCCATTACTTTGTTCATTGCATTGGTTTCCGTGATCAATTTAAAATATTGTGTTTAGCTTTTAAAGTCTATCATATTGTGGTTCCCTCTTATCTGTCTAACATGATTACACCTTATACTCCACCTCAATCACTTCACTCACTAGATGGGCATCGTCTTGTCCTTCCATCTCCTAGATTGGTAAGCTATGATAGTACTAGATCGTCAGCTTTTCTATGTTTAGCACCTAAGTGGTGGAATGATCTGCCAAAATATATCAAAGTTGAACTTTCTTTTACAAAATTTAAGTCCAATCTTAAAACATATATATTTTTTAAAATTAGCTTATGGTCCTTAAATTATGATTTATTTCCAGCGAAATTGATGGGCCTGTGAGATAGGGAATGGCCTACCCTAGCTTTGCTTTTTCTTGTCTCGCCTAAGCTTCCCTCCTTTATTTATTTCCCTTTTAGGGTGTGTGTGGAACTTTTTTTTGTTATTAGATGGCGTTCCTTTCTTTGGCTTTTAATTAAACTGTTTTTAATACTGTAAACCACTTTGACCAGGTTCTGCATAGTGGTATATCAAGTCAATGAATAAACATAAATGTAAATGACAGAATTTGAGGATCAATTGCACTTGGGAGAAACTAACATAATTGAGTCTCACAATTGATATGTCACTACCAGCTTTTTGAGCTTCAGAAAAGTATAATTTGACTTGCAAGTTCCTGAATATCCAAGCCAAATCTGCCCTGCACTCTGTATTTAAGTCAGGTCATTGCATTCCATTTACCAGAGACAGGAACATTCAGAACTTAGTGGTGCATTCTTGTTTGCCTCCTTTATAGGCAGTTTCAGCATCATGTAGGACACTGTGTCTGTGGGAGGTGTAATTGCTGTACTACCACAGTACATTGTTCAAAGTGGATTCATCCTGATACTAGCAAGAAGTATATGATTAAGGATTAGTCTAATGGTTAGAGCAGCAGGCTGAAACCAGGGGAGCCTAGTTCAAATCCCACTGTAGCTCCTTATGATCTTGGGCAAATCACTTAACCCTCCATTGCCTCAGGTACAAACTCAGATTGTGAGCTCCCCAGGGACAGAAAGATACCCACTGTACCCGAATGTACACTGCTTCAATAGATTCTGTGCTTACAAGTGGTATATAAGAAAATAAGTAAAAACGTTTGTAATATATGCCGTTCAATGTCCTTGCTTGAATATACAGTGGAGCCTCGATACAACGTGCCCCGCAATAACACGAATCAGTATAAAATGTGATCATGTCTTAGTTCCCCTTTTTTTCACATACAGCACATTTTGCAATAGATCAAGTTTTGGTTCAATTGACCCCGCTATAATGCGACCCCACATTTAACGCAATGATATTTTATGGATCCCAATCACAGTGTTATATCAGGGCTCCACTTTATTTATTGTAATTATTTGTTTATAAATTTCTATACTGCACAATCTACCATTCTAGGTGGTGTACGATACAACACACAAAATCATTAATTATATAAAAGAACCACATAAAATCACACATTAAACAAACATTTACTCCCTTCTATTACAGTTCTAAGCATCACATGACCAACCTGACACATTCTTCATTCTCATTAAATATATAAATAGGCTGCAAAAGCACACTGAAACAGGTGCATCTCTAGCATTCTTTTAAATTGATTCAAAGATTTGAGCATTCTCATTATTGGGAGTATCTTATGCCACAATATAGGTCCCATAATATAAAAAACTGAGGGGCCCTTTTAATAAGCTACGGAAAAAAGGGCCCTGCACTAGAAGCGAGGGCCATTTCTGTCATGTGCTGCGGCCCTTTTTACCGCAGTGGGTAAAAAAGACTGAAAATAGCCATGGCCATGCAGTAAGATTGCTCTTACCGCATTGCCATATGAGGGGGAGCACTTACCACCACCTAAATGGCGGTAACTGAGTAGCATGCAGTGCTGCCCGATGACCGCCGGGGTTAGCGCCATGCTAAAAAATACAGCCATATTTTCCCCAGCATGGGAAATGGTGCATGCTGGGGCTGGAACTACTGCCGGCAACTGCGTTGGGACAGCGGTAGCTCCAGATTAGTGTGTGGTAAGTCTGTGTTGGGCTTACTGCCGCTTTGTAAAAGGGCCCTGAGGCTCTGTATTGCTGCAAATGCTCCACCTGAAAAGAAGGCACATCAAATAAATTAGATAGAGCACTAGACCAATGATCATCAGAACATTAAAGTTGGACCACTACATTATGGTGACAACTTTTTGGTTCCTCACTGTTTTGGAGACAAATCACTCTTTTGATGTCTTTAACTGGCTTTCCATCCTACATCTGAGTCCATCAGAGAGGGAAACCAAATAGCAAGATTAGCCCGACAGGAACAATTTAGGATATCTTGACTGTAACACACAAAAACCTTTGGGGTTAAATGCTGAAGTAGAATGGAACACCATTATAGAAGTTTCAGGTTGAGTATGGATAATTACTTAGGGGTCCTTTTACCAGGTTGTGGTAAAAAGGGCCCTGTGGTAGCGTCGGGAGCCATTTTCCCCGCTCATCAGGGCCCTTTTTACTGTAGCGGGTAGAAAGCCCCTAAAAATAAAATGGCCATGCGATAAGATTATTCTTACCATGTGGCATTGCGGTGGGGAGCACTTACTGCCACCAATTGAGGTGGTGGTAAGAGCTCCTGTGATAACCCAGCGGTAACCAGGCAGCGATTACTGTCGGGTTAGCGCCATGGTAAAAATAACAAAAATATTTTCCAGTGCTGTCACATTCCTCACATCCGTCAGCATTTCCAGCTCATTCACAGTCAGGCTCAGGATCACACAATACTCAGGCCCAACTACTTCAGGCCTGAAACCAAAATGAACTCTAGCACAAGATTGTTAGAAAATCTTCTCTTAACACATACCAAAATGTCAGAACCTCTTCACAGTAGCTGTCGTTTAGGGGGTCTTTTACTAAAGATTACCTTGAGTTATCTGCAGCAGGGCCCATTTTATTCCTATGGGCTCTGCTGCAGATAGCTTGAGCTAACCTTTAGTAAAAGACCCTCTTAACTTCTCATAACCTAAAACCAGTTTTACCATCAGCCATAATCATCACACTTATAGCACTGTTTCAATAGGACAAATCAGGGTTTTTTTCAAAATCTGTTCTGAATCTATTAAGCCTGTCACTCCTAGACAGCAATGATATAGCAGCTACCTCAAAACCATACTTTATGAAGAAAAGTCTCTGATGCCTCACAGAGCCACGCATCTGCACATTCAAACTCTTATAATGTCACAGCTCTTCTGACAAACTGTCAGCCAACCAGTGTTGCCAGATGGAAAAAATTTTCCACACCCAAAACCAGCCCCAAAACCGCACAAAGTTATTTGCATACGAATGACATCATTAATAAATATAATGAGGCCATTTGCATACAAATGGCGTCATTAAGCCCGCCTCCGTGGGGCTTCTATTGGCCGCGGCAACGAGAAAATGAGCCAACCTGCAGCTGTGCAAAAAAAGCACGGCCGGCAAGAAAACCGCGTCAGGGCAAAAAAAAAGCCGCCCAAAATCCCGCAACCCGCACGTGGCGTAAAAAAGCCGCAGCGGGTCGCGGAAAGCCGCCCAATTGGGTGGGAAACCCGCAGCCCTGGCAACACTGCAGCCTACTTAGCCAAGCCATCTCCTAAGCAACAGAGGCTTGGCTGCCGTCAGCAGACCTTCCCCAGCCAATCAGCTGTATTCTCATGGAGCTTTCAGGTTTTTTTTCTGAACATGGAATATATTCTATACCAGAATCATCTCCAATTTGAAAACCTACATTCTCATACACTTTAATGGGAAATTTACAGTTTTACCAATTTTACCACAAAAATCTCATTAAATTTCAATAAACGTTATATCCAACAAATCCAGCCCAGACCTGTTATTCATACCATTTTTTCCAAATTTAAAAATACATAAATTAGTGAATGTTACACATTTTTCACATAAAAATGTTCCAGATTTCCCTGAAAACCCCTAACCTGCCCATAGGTGGTAGGTGGCTCAGATGTTTGGGGAGGCTAAAGTGGGTGTGGCCAGAGGTGGGGCCTCAATCTATAATCATTTGGCAGCATGCAGAATGGTCAGCAAAATAGTTAAGGTCATACAATTATATTAATGTTTTGATGTCACCTTAGTAAGGCCAACACACAATGCCTCCACAAAACAATATACACAAATGTTTGCAAAAAAAGCACACTCTGAACCTTGCCATACAATAATCCCTCGGGTATTGTGAGTCACCTTAAAACCCTTAGCCCTTCTCAGGGAGGAAATGAGATGGGAGGGGTGGAGCTAAAACCAGGAACTATAAAAGGCAGGGCCAGTGGGGTTAAGAGCAGGGCCGGTTTTAGGGCGAGGCAACCGCATAGGGCCTCGCGCTCAAGGGGGCCCCGCGCGGCACGCCTCCGCCCGACCGCCCGAGTTCCAGTCCCCCTCCCTCTGAATTATAAAAGTTACCTCGTCGGGTTACATGCAGCGGCAGGCGGCAGCAGTGAAAAGCGTGTAAGCTGCTCGGCGCTTCAGGAGCCTTCTCTTCCCTCTCTCAGCTCTGGTCCCGCCCTTGTGGAAACAGGAAGTGAGGGTGGGACCAGAGCTGAGAGAGAGAAAGGAAGGCTCCTGAAGCGCCGAGCTCGCACGCTTTTCACTGCTGCTACCAGCCGCTGCCTGTAACCTGATGAGGTAACTTTTAAAATTCAGAGGGAGGGGGACTGGAGCTCGGAGGGAGGCCTCGGAGGGAGGGAGGCCTCGGAAGGAGGGGGCCTTGGAGCTGGGAGGGAGGGAGGGGGGCCCTGGAGCTCGGAGGGCCTTGGAGGGAGGGGGGATGGTCCTGGAGCTTGAAGGGGATGGCCTGGGAGCTCGGAGGGAGGGGTGGCTGCCCTGGAGCTAGGTTGGGGCGGAGCTAGGGTGGGGGCGGGGCTAGGATGGGGCCCCATCAAATTGGTCTGCACAGGGCCACACACTTGCTAAGACCGACCCTGGTTAAGAGGGCGCAGAAGGAAGGAGCGAAGACCACTGCATACACCTTCATCACATACCTGTAAACCGGAACGACAAAAGCCAGGAAGACCAAGTTTAACTTGCACCATCACGTCTATCAAACTAAGAAATGAGCAATACCCCTTCCACATAATCCTATTACTTCAAACTATATGAATTTTTACCACTCCAGTTATATTTAAGTGTACTTCTACTCTTATCCTACTCTGTAGTGCTCACTAGAAGCTGTAGTCCCATCCCCGGAGACTTATCAGCCTCATTTGGATTACTTCTCTCCAGGGGCGTAGCTACTATGGGGCCACAGGGGCCTGGGCCCCCATAGATTTGGCCCTGGACCCTGCTGCCGAAGACCCTCTCAACCCCCCTCCCACCGCCAACCCGCCATCGCCGTCTGCTACCTTTGCTGGCGGGGGACCCCAACCCCCGCCAGCCGAAGTCTTCTTCCTTCGTTTGGTTTCCGAGTCTGACGTCCTGCACGTAGCCGAAGTCTGGCTACGCCCCTGCTTCTCTCTATATGCTACTATATATTCGTCCCAGAGTTGTATTCTCTTTTCCGGAACCTTATCAGATTCCTTGCACCTACTGTTACTCTATTTTCCACTCTGTATATATTCCCAGAGTTGGTACTCTCCTCTCCGGAACCTGTAAGCCACATTGAGCCTACTGCTATGCAGGAAAATGTGGGATACAAATGTAATAAATAAATAAACATCTATATTTTACTTTGGCATCCTGAGTCTGTCCTTGAAGAGTCGGATCTAGTTCCCACTCCTTTTTGACCCCCTAGAATGTACCACCTGTGGCAACAAGTATATCCTGGTTATTTTGGATTAGGCCTCTCGTTATCCAGAGGCCATTGCCCTGTGCAATATGAAGATTACCATATTGACCAATGCTCTGTGGGAAGTCTTCCTGGATGGGGATTCCTACTGAAATACTGACTGACCAAGGCACTATCTTTTTGTCCAGGGTCATGATGCAAGTGTATGCCCTGCTTAAGGTAAAGACCTTGTGGACATCTGTTTATCATCCACAGACAGATAGCCTGGTGGAATGCTTCAATAAGACTCTCAATCAAATGTTGAAGAAGTTTGTGGTTGAAGATGGAAAAAACGGTGATTCTTTACTCCCGTATGTGTTATTTGCTATCTGGGAGGTGCCCTAGAGTTTAACAGGATTCCCTCCATTTGAACTGTTATATAGACAGAGACTTAGGGGAATCCTAGATGTGGTTTGGGAAGCTTGGGAAGAGGAACCCAGCATGCAGGAGAGGCTGAAGAAAGCCAGTGAGACATTCAAGCTCTGCTTGGAAAAGGCTCAAGCAGGTCAAGCCCAGGCCTATAACTAAAAAGCAGTACAGATAACCTTCCAGCCAGCAATAGTTCAGAGAGTGAACTATTATGGTCCTTATGAAGTTGTGGAAAAGACAGGACCTGTCAATTATAACGTGGCCCAACCAGACAAGAGGAACAAGGCAAAGATCTTCCACATTAATTTGGTTAAAAAGTGAGTCCCCATGATTGCAGCACTAGTCCAAAAAGATGACTTTTCATCAGTGATTCCGATAGAGTCTGGGCCCCTGCAAGTTCCGTTTAGCGACCAGCTTTTCATCTCACAGAAGGCCGGCCTAGAGCAGTTGGTATTCCAGAATCAAGATGTGTTTTCCAGTATGCCAGGTCGAAACTACCTTGCAACTCATGATATTATCACCGAGTCAGGGGTTGCAGTCCAGTAATGCCCCTATTGGATCCCCAAGGCTCGGCAGCAAGCCATAGTGAAAGAGGTTGCTGAGATGCTGGAACTGGGTGTCTTCGAGGAGTCAACTAGTAATTGGTCATCTCCCATTGTGCTGGTACAAAAGCCGGATGGGAGCATCCAGTTTTGTATTGAATTTCAGAAGGTGAATGTTGTCTTTAGAGGCCTATCCAATGCTGAGAGTACATGAACTTATTGAGCAACTAGGGTGAGCCCAATTCATCTCAACCATGGACCTGACCAAGGAATATTGGCAGGTACCACTCACTTTGGATACTAAGGAAAAGACAGCCTTTTCTATATCCCTGGGATTGTTCTAGTTCACGGTGTTGCTGTATGGCCTTCATGGAGCTTCAGCTACATTCCTATTCCTTGTTGTGGACCACCTACTTAAACCGCAAGGTGTCTATGTGGCTGCCTACTTAGACGACATTGTCATCTACAGTAAGGATTGGAAGACCCATCTTATCCAGGTAGAAGCAGTACTGGATAGTGCTGGGCTAACAGCAAATCCTAAAAAGTGCATCTTGGGAGGACATGAAGTCCAGTACCTGGGGTACTCAGTTGGTAAAAGACAAGTGAAACCCCAGATCCAGAAGATAGAGGCAATCGCCCAGGTACCAGTACCCCAGACAAAGAAACAGGTACGAGCCTTCCTTGGACTCATTTGTTATTACTGCTGGATTATTTTAGGATTTGCTGAAAAAGCAGAACTACTAACCCACCTCCTGCAGAAGAAGGCTCTGGAAAAGATATACTGGATTGAACAGCTGAATGCTGCCTTCCAGACCTTGAAGAGAGACATTGCTCAGAGCCGGTGTTAGTTAGCACGGAATTCAGTTGGCCCTTTATCGTGGAGACTGATGCGTCAGAAGTTGAACTCAGGACCATTCTGTCCCAGGAAATGGATGGGGAAGACCACCTGGTGGCCTACAATAGCCAGAAGCTATTCCCAAGAGAGAATTATGCGGTAATTGAAATGGAAGCCCTAGCTGTTAAATGGCCCCTGGAGATGTTCCAATATTATTTATTGGGGCGACACTTCCTATTGGTCACTGACCATCAACCCCTTCAGTGCATTGCTTATCATAAAGACTCAAATGAATGCATTATGCACTGGTTCCTTTAGCCCTTTAACTTTCGGGTGAGACATCGGGTGGGCTGAGAGCATGTTAATATAGATTTTTTTTGTCTCAGAAGGTGACCCTGATATAGAAGGTGCTCATGGTTGTAGTTTGGGGGGGGCTAGGGGGGCATTGCCCCCCCCCAAATGCAAGGGTGGTGCAACCCAGCTGCAGGCAGCTCTCGGTCTCCCCTGCCCACCCTTAGCTCCCCGACAGCCCTCCTCTCCGTTTCTGCCACCCTGCATGTAAACCTTTTAAGTCACAGCAGCGGCAGTGAAAGAAAAATAAAAAAGCACAGCAGGCTCACCTCCAGCCTTTCCCTTCCCTCTCAGTGTCCCGTCTTCCTCTGATGATGTATTTCCTGTTTCTACGAGGGTGGGACACTGAGAGGGAAGGGAAAGGCTGGAGGCGAGCCTGCTGTGCTGTTTTTTCACTGCCGTCGCTGTGACATAAAATAAAAGGTTTACATGCAGGGTGGCAGGAACGGAGAGGAGGGATGTCGGGGAGCTGCGGGTGGGCAGATGGGGCTGAGTTGGAACTCGAACTCGGGGATTGAAAAGGGGGGACTGAGGCAAGTCACTGGACATGGATGGGAGGGGAGGATAGGGAGCAAAGGAGAATAGTTGGACATGGATAGGAGGGGAGGGCAGGGGAGAGAACAGAAATCACTGGACATGGAGGGGAGGGCAAGGGAGAGAGGAGAATTGCTGGATATGGATGGATGGAGGGGGCAGAGGAAAGAGGAAATTTGCTGGATATGGATGGAGGAGAGGACTGGGGAGAATGGAGAGTTGCTGGACTTGGATGGAGGGGAGGGCAGGGGAGAGAGGAGAGTTGCTGGACACAGATGGATGGAGGGGAGGGAAGACAGGAAGGAGATGCACATGGATGGAGGGGAGGGAAGAGAGGAGAAATGCTGGACATGGATGGAGTGGAGGGCAGGGAAGAGAGGAGAAATGTTGAACATGGATGGAGGGGAGGGAAGACAGAGGAAGTAGTTGCACATGGATGGAGGATGGAGGGGATGAGAGTGAGGAGAAATGCTAGATATGGATGGAGGGAAAACTGCTGAATTTAAGGGCTGGATCGGAACACTTTGAGGGCAGATGCAGAAACTGGAGGAAGGATAGGGACAGGACTACAGATGGTAGACAGGAGGATCGTGGACATGGTGAGAGAAAAAATATCAAATGGAAAGAAGACACTGCATAAAACAGAAGACACTGGGACCAAAGCAAAAATAAAAATTAAATGCTCAGACAAAGGTAGAAAAAAGTATTTTATTCAGAATTTATTAACTAGAATATGTCAGCTTTTGGAAATGTGCATCTGTGATATATTGCATGTACGTTTCAATTTCTCTAGTATTGCTGCATGCCGAGTCTGATTTCTTGAAGTAACTTTCCAGTTCAGTATTTTGCCTTCATATTTTTTTATTTCTAGTTCCTTGTGTCATATCTGTTGTGTCATGTGTTTTTCATGTGTGATCAAGGTGCAGTATTCTGCTAGCGTGTAGTATTTGCAGCCCTTTTGGTTTTGTTTTTTTCACTAGGTAAATGTATTGGTGTTTTAGAGCCCGCTGCCTTTTAGAGAATGCTGCCTTTCCACGCATAAGGTTGTAGCTCGTCCTGTCCTTGGAATTAGTGCTGTTATGGTTTGGTAAGGTTATGAGTGTGTTTTTGCACAAGTTTGTGTATAGTGCTTTGCAGTGGAGATATTGTGTGTTGGCCTTACCAAGGTGGCACCAATCAGAAAGGGTTTTGGAGGCTGAAACATGACACACTACCTCTTGAAGGATCTACACAAGTTTGTATATAGTGTTTTGCAGTGGAGAGATTATGTGTTGGCCTTACTGAGGTGGCACCAAAACATCAGAAAGGGTTTTAGAGCCTAAATCATGACACACTATCTCTTGAAGGATCTACATATAGAGCTTATGCATTTCTAAGGTCAGCACTGGCATGGTATGGGAAAGGGGGTGGGAAAATACTACTGGAGAGGAACAGGGAGTGCTGGGTAAGGAGGAAAGAAGGAAGGAAGGGAGAAAGAGCTGGCTTTTGGGGGAATAACCATAATGAATATGTATGATATATGCAAATGAATATGCTAATATGCCCCACCCCATCCTTTGCCCCCCCCCCCCCAAATGAAACAGTCAAACTACACCCATGAAGGTGCTCAACCGGGCACAGTTGAGCTGAGGGGAGGGTATGTGAAGCGGTATACAGAATACTACCCCTCTCCTTTAAGAAGGAACCCTCAGCAGTGGTGTGCTGGTAAATTTTTAACAACAGACTCTCTCTCTGGGTGTAGGCAGCCCTGAAATTCATGGAGGGGGCGGGCTTTCGGGGGGCACATAGTCCTTTCCCCCCCCCCCCTCACCTTGCAGGCACGCTAGGCATATCTTTGCTGACAGGGATGCCAAGCCCTGCCAGCCAAATACATAAACTGCCACTGTTCCCCACTGTTTGTTTCTGTCTCTGAGCAGAATGCTGGGACCTCTTGCACATGCTCAAAGTCCCAGCAGCGGCAGCAGGCTATTTCAGCATCATGGTTCTGTTCAACACAATGGGTGACCATCGGAGCTGTCATTTTCTGATTTTTTTTAACCTACTGTGATGCTCATTTAGTCTTTGCCTGACTGTTCTGCTAACAGTTCTTAGTGTAAGAACATCTACAGATTGTTCTTCTACTTACGTCATTTATGTTATCATTTGCCCCTATTGTAAAATTTATGTGGTTTGCACTAGCAGAACAATCAGGCAAAGACTAAATGAGCATCGCAGTAGGCTAAAAAAATTGAATAATGACATGCTCTGATGGTCACCCATTGTGTTGAACAGAACCATGATTGGGTGTGTCCATGTTAGTGAACAAGTTTCTTTGCATTTTCAGGGCAACCGTGATGTTTAAAATTTTTGCTGATAATGGACGTGTGGCAAAATGAAAATTGCCGCTCATACATTTTGGGTCTGAGACCTTACCACCAGCCATTGACCTAATGATAAAGTCTCAAGTGCTGCTTATTTGGTGTTGCGAGAACAATTTTGGATTTTCAAGCTGCATACTGTGAACCCCTATGGACTTAATGAAGAAATTGAATGGAACGCTACTATTTGACAACGGGACTGCCATTCATGATGTTCCTTTCAATGACGTCAGCCCGTATTAAACGCCATGAACTTGTTTAAAGACGCTAACTTCACGCTGGGTTTATTCAAGATGGAGGACCTTTGATAAGAAACAGCACTGGCGTCCCTGACAAAGATTTTCTTGAAACAGAGATTTCAGTAGGACATGGGATCTTCCAGAAACAGCAACCAAATTCAGATGTCAGCTCCTGACAGCCTTTATCCCTCCAGTGCCTAATTTTTTTCAGTCATTTAGGTAGTGACTTGAGTAGTAGTACATTTGGGTTGGAATTTTTTCTCCCCCATTTAGCGGATCTGTTTATTTTATATAGACATCTACCAAGTAATTAAAGATTAGCATTAAATTTGATTTATTGGGTTTATTCTAAGTTTCTCAATGGTGCATTCACATATAAAATGGTGTATTTACACATAAAATAGAGGTCACACGTATTGAGAGTAAAAACATGATGTATAGAGCTTGGTAGTGAGCCGCTGAAATATAAGCTCGGCTGTGGGAACAGCCTATACTGAACTCTCTGTGTGCCCTCCCACACATTATTTATTTATTGTTTACTATTCTAAAGTTTCTTTGGTAGATGCCCTTGTAAGATTCTAGGGATTGACTATTTTTGGTTGTGAATACTGCCCTCATAGGGAAGTCGTCCCATCCCCGCGACTAAAATGATAGCGGGGATGGGACGACTTCCCTATGAGGGCAGTATTCACAATGGAGAAGGGTAGTTAGTGGGGTTCCTCAGGGGTCTGTGCTAGGACCGCTGCTTTTTAATATATTTATAAATGATTTAGAGATGGGAGTAACTAGCGAGGTAATTAAATTTGCTGATGACACAAAGTTATTCAAAGTCGTTAACTCGCGACAGGATTGTGAAAAATTACAAGAGGACCTTGGGAGACTGGGAGACTGGGCGGCTAAATGGCAGATGACGTTTAATGTGAGCAAGTGCAAGGTGATGCATGTGGGAAAAAAGAACCCGAATTATAGCTACGTCATGCAAGGTTCCACGTTAGGAGTTACGGACCAAGAAAGGGATCTGGGTGTCGTCGTCGATAACACGCTGAAACCTTCTGCTCAGTGTGCTGCTGCAGCTAGGAAAGCGAATAGAATGTTGGGTATTATTAGGAAAGGTATGGAAAACAGGTGTGAGGATGTTATAATGCCGTTGTATCGCTCCATGGTGCGACCGCACCTTGAGTATTGTGTTCAATTCTGGTCGCCGCATCTCAAGAAAGATATAGTAGAATTGGAAAAGGTGCAGCGAAGGGCGACTAAAATGATAGCGGGGATGGGACGACTTCCCTATGAAGAAAGACTAAGGAGGCTAGGGCTATTCAGCTTGGAGAAGAGACGGCTGAGGGGAGACATGATAGAGGTATATAAAATAATGAGTGGAGTGGAACAGGTGGATGTGAAGCGTCTGTTCACGCTTTCCAAAAATACTAGGACTAGGGGGCATGCGATTAAACTACAGTGTAGTAAATTTAAAACAAATCGGAGAAAATCTTTCTTCACCCAACGTGTAATTAAACTCTGGAATTCATTGCCGGAAAATGTGGTGAAGGCGGTTAGCTTAGCAGAGTTTAAAAAGGGGTTGGACGGTTTCCTAAAGGACAAGTCCATAAACCGCTACTAAACGGACTTGGAAAAATCCAAAATCCCAGGAATAACATGTATAGAATGTTTGTACGTTTGGGAAGCTTGCCAGGTGCCCTTGGCCTGGATTGGCTGCTGTCGTGGACAAGATGCTGGGCTCGATGGACCCTTGGTCTTTTCCCAGTATGGCATTACTTATGTACTTATGTACTTATAGATATTGTAAGTGTTTCTCCCGGAGGATTTTTTTTTTTTTTATTGTATAGATTGTTTCATGCATTCTACAGCAGTGCTTTTTGGCACGCAGTAGGCATTTGCTATTGCCTACTGCTGCTTAGTAAAAGGGCCCCTTATTGTTTTATTTCCTTTGGTGTTAATTTCCTCTTTTTCCTATATATTCTTTGGAATGTAATCGTTAAAAGCTTCAAGAGAAAAATGTATTTTAGTGTGTGCATCGTTCAAGTCACTGAATTTTATAATCAGCTTCTGTGTATGATTGCAATACGAGTTACTTTCTTCTCTTAAAATGTTAAGCTCATCCGCTGACGTGGATAGTCTCTGCTCACTTTTCTCTGCATGACCTGCTATCTCATCTATCTCTGCTCTGGTTGCTTTGATTGATTTTTGTTTAATTTTTTCATTAATCTTTGCATTTCCCGCTTGTATCCCCACAAGGAGAGTTTCCATAGTTGGTCTAGTTGCTTGCTGTGCCTGCAAGGGAGCAAGATACATTTGAGCACAGGGTGGGATTATGGCTTGTTGATCTTGAAAGGATATACATTCCAACATGATTTGACTGCCTTCCCATTAGAATTTGTGGTTTGGGGTGGATCTTTTCCTTTCGTTTTTTTTAATGGAAATTGATTACTCCACATTTTTCAAAGGTGGCTGTAACCAATAATTGCTTAGAATCACAATGAAGGGCTAAATACAGGGCTGGTAGGCCAGGAGCAAAACAGAGCAGGTCTTTTCCTCAGACTGCCATCATGTGATCCCTCAACAATCATTTTTAACTTGTGTTAAGACAAGAAATTTAGAAGAGTTCAGCAAGATCTGGGGGAGGTAGCAGCCTGTGTGCTTGTTGCTGAAGGGAAAATTAGAATGGTTGAAGATGACACTGCATTAAGAAAAGAACAAAACAATCAGCACAAAGTCATTAAACATTTGTGTAATAAATCTGATTAGCATGAGAGCCATCAAAGTGACAGTGAGCTATAAACCTGTTTGGATTCCTTGAAGCATTTAGTGCAGCTATATGGGATTATAGTCTGAAAATCTCCGGAGACAGCTTTTATGAAGGGCAGGCAGTATTGATAGGTATTCCTGTTGAATAGTGGTACTTTACCCCCTCCCCTTCCCCTTGGCCTTCCAAAGTGGGGCAAGCATTCCAGATTCTATTCCACTGAAAATCACAGGTTTTTGTGATAAGGATTAATAGCAGATATTATTTATCAGAGAAACAAGCATGATTGTTTCAGGCACTACAGTCAAGACTTGGATTGTCAGCAGCAACAGTTCAGGGATTTAAAAAACAATTAGACCCCTGATGGCGAACCTATGACACGCGTGTCAGTACTGACACGCGTAGCCATTTTCAGTGACACGCGGCCGCATGTGGCCGCATACAGAGAAGCAGCGGAGTTCCTTGCTGACACCCGGGGCGGATCGCCGATGCGCCCCCCTCCCCCCCCGGTGCAGCGCGACCTCCCCCCCCCCCGGCGAAATCATCCGGTGCATGTTTACCCGCTGGGGGTGTGCCGTGTGCGCTCCTATTGGCTCCCTCCCTGCTGCTCCCTCTGCCCCGGCTCCTCACTTCCGGCCGGCGGAGCAGAGAGCAGCGGAATGCCGTGGGGGACGCATCTCTGAGGGCCCTGTGATCACCATTACCAGCAACCATCATCCAATCTACTGTTCTGGGGTGTCGTGGATTTGTAATTGACCACCATTACTGAGATAGGTGAGGGGGAGGCTGGGAGAGGCGAGGGCATGTGCTATGGGTGCCGTTTCCCGCCATTAGAAATAGCGGCAGCCATCTTAATTTACATAAGGTGGTCAGTTAGGCTAGTTAACCCTTAATTGCCTGCAGGGCTAACAGGCTATCTATAATTCTATCTTCTGTCTCTGCCCCCCTGATGGAGAACTCAAAAAATAAAAAACCAAGGTTAAGTAAAGGAAGTGGTAGTAGCAGTAGCCGACCCTTTCAAAAGACATGGACCGAGATGTATGGCATTATAGAAAAAAATGGCAAATCATTTTGCGTTCTATGTACTGAAACGGTAGTAAGCAGAACGTGGAATATAAATAGACATTTTGAAACTAATCATTCCCAGCTCTTGAAAAAAAGTGAGGATGAACGGAAGGAATACATTTCCAGGCAGCTACACTTTTATAAGAGCCAATCTAAGTCCATCCTTAAATTTGTAAAAGGTTCTACAAATTTAACATCTGCAAGTTTGAGCATTGCTCACTCCATAGCTCAGCATGGAAAAGCACTCAGTGAGGGAGAATTTATTAAAGAAACTCTCCTAAGATGTGCACCAGTTCTATTTCACGATATGCAGAATAAAGATGCAATTATTAAGAGAATATCTGAGTTACCAGGAAATTTGGAGTGCCTGGATCCGATTACCAGACACTTTTAGCACCCTGAAAAATATAGCAATGGCTTTACTCACAATTTTTCCCTCTACGTACTTTTGTGAAACCTTATTCTCAGCGTTAAATAATATCAAAACCAACAAAAGAAACAGATTGACAGATGAAGTTAGTAGCGCTTGCTTGGGCTTGAAGTGTACAAAATACCAACCTTCAATTGAAGATTTAGCCAATGAAATTCAGCAACAAAAAAGTCACTAATAGGCAGATTAGTTAAAGAATTCCCCCTCCCCCTCACTTATCTTAGTTCATGGCACCCCACACAAGTTAAATAATATCAAGACCAACAAAAGAAACCGACTGACAGATGAACAAAGAAGTCACTAAGTAGGTAAGTTAAATAATTAGTTTTTGGTTTATTAAATACAGTTTTATATTACAATTATACATTTTTGTTATTTAAACTATAAATATCGCGAAATTATGGTTTTTTTCTCGAAGTGACACACCACCCGAGTTATGCTCGGTTTTTTGGCGAATTTTGACACACCAAGCTCAAAAGGTTGCCCATCACTGAATTAGACCTACCTGATTGTCCCTTACACCATCCTTTTCTCAGTCGTATTTATGAGCTAGATAGGCAAAAACATTCTGTTGACTGATGTGATCTCTTTAAAAATGATTGAGACAGAAAGTTGAAATTGTAATCTTGAGGAAGCTTGTGTGAGTATCAGCAGGTGCCTGGTTAACTTCAGTTTTTTTTTTTGTTTTTGTTACATTTGTACCTTGTGCTTTCCCACTCATGGCAGGCTCAATGCGGCTTACATGGGGCAATGGAGGGTTAAGTGACTTGCCCAGAGTCACAAGGAGCTGCCTGTGCCTGAAGTGGGAATTGAACTCAGTTCCTCAGGACCAAAGTCCACCTCTAGGCCACTCCTCCACATACCTGGATATTCAAGGCCGGAAGCAGCGAATGCCCCAGCATTGAATATCTGACGTTAGCTCAGCCCACAGTTAGAAGCATCTGCAAGCCACTTAACAGCACAGGCTGAAAATCCCCCCTCTCAGAAAATGATGGCAGATAAAGACCTTATGGCCTATCAAGTTTACCCATCCAAACCATCTATTATCCCTTCCTCTCAATAAGAGATCCAACAAGCTTGTCCCATGCTCTCTTGAATTAAGATACAGTCTTTGTCTCCACCACCTCCACAGGGAGGCCATTCCACATATCCACTACCCTTTCCATAAAGAACTATGTCCTTAGATTACTCCTGAGCCCATCCTCCTTCACATCCATTCTATACTCCCTCTTTCTACAGCTTTCTTTCAACTGAAAGATACTCGCTTCCTAATCATTATGCCACATGCTGCATCAGTTAAGTCCCAGTGAATGTGAGCAATGCAAGCATAATACTTATATTTTGCAAGTCTAATAAGGAATTTGTTGACAGTCTTTCTGATATATAACAGATTACATGGACATATCACTACATAAATAACATTGAGTGGGGCACAATTGGATAAACAAGTAAACAGCCACTTAATTAATTGCCATGAAAGAATTCAATCTCATTAGGCATTTGTGCCACAATAAATAAATTAAGTGTCCATTTACTTCTTTGGATGAATTTTATACCCCGGAAGCAGGTGCTAGAGTGCTGCCAAAATGCTATTGATTCTCCCTTACGTTTTGTGTACACATCAGGTGGATTCTGTGTCTCAGTGCTGAGCTAAATTTTTGAAGATAGTGACTGCATTCTTTTTAGTATTTTTGTGATTGTTTTGGAATTTTGAATCTATTTTTGAGCAGAGATCTTGTGTTTGTATTATCAATCATGGCGGGGTTACAAATAATTACACTTGTAAGTCTCATCTTGAAACAGCTTGTACTATAAGAGGTTGGGTGACCAGTTTAAATTCATTTATGATGGACCCCTCCTGGTTCTGGATGATCATTTCATGTATATTAATTAAACACAAAGAGCCATAATCTCATCCATCTGCTCCATATTAGAACCCCTACCTGTTTTTATTGACCAGTTTCTTAGACCTTTTGTAAAATCTCATCATATACAAAAAAAACTGAATAAACATTATCAATATGACATATATGAAAGATATTCTACTGGTAACATTTGATATACAATTTCTATACATCGATGTTCCACAGATGGAAACAATGTGAATAATAAGAGATACACTCCCAGAAGATCAACCTCAAATTCACCACTAAACCTTCTCCTCCTCTTCATCCTATCACCCACTCCCTCAACCAATCAACCCAGGCCTCCTTCTCCTCTTTTCCTGATATCACCAAAGAGGAAACCGCCCATCTTCTCTCCTCCTTGAAATGCACCACCTGTTCCTCAGACCCCATCCCCACCAACTTACTTATCACCATCTCTCCTACTATCACCCTTCCCATCTGTCATATACTCAACCTCTCTCTCTTCACCGCAACTGTCCCTGACACCTTCAAGCATGCTGTTGTCACACCTCTTCTCAAAAAACCTTCACTTGACCCTACCTGTCCCTCCAACTACCGCCCCATCTCCCTCCTACCCTTCCTCTTCAAAATACTTGAACGCGGTTCACAGCCGTTGCCTTGATTTTCTCGCCTCTCATACCATCCTCGATCCGCTTCAATCTGGCTTTCGCCCACTTCACTCAACAGAAACAGCATTATCCAAAGTCTGTAATGACCTGTTCCTCGCCAAATCCAAAGGTCATTCTCCTCGACCTATCCGCTGCTTTTGACACTGTCAATCACAACTTACTTCTTAACACACTATCCTCTTTTGGGTTCCAGGGCTCTGTCCTCTCCTGGTTCTCCTCTTATCTCTCCCATCGTACCTTCAGAGTACACTCTCATGGTTCTTCCTCCACCCCTATCCCGCTCTCTGTTGGAGTCCCCCAGGGTTCTGTCCTTGGACCCCTTCTTTTCTCTATCTACACCTCTTCCCTGGGCTCCCTGATCTCGTCTCATGGCTTCCAGTATCATCTTTATGCTGATGACACCCAGCTTTATCTTGCTACACCTGACATCACTGCGGAAACCCAGGCCAAAGTATCGGCCTGCTTATCCGACATTGCTGCCTGGATGTCCAACCGCCACCTGAAACTGAACATGGCCAAGACCGAACTTCTTGTCTTCCCACCCAAACCCACTTCTCCTCTACCTCCACTCTCTATTTCGGTTGATAACACCCTCATCATCCCCGTCTCATCTGCCCGCAACCTCGGTGTCATCTTCGACTCCTCCCTCTCCTTCTCTGCGCATATCCAGCAGACAGCCAAGACCTGTCGCTTCTTCCTCTATAACATTAGCAAATCGCCCTTTCCTCTCTGAGCACACCACCCGAACTCTCATCCACTCTCTCGTTACCTCTCGCCTTGACTACTGCAACTTACTTCTCACTGGTCTCCCACTTAGCCACCTATCCCCCCTTCAGTCCGTTCAGAACTCTGCTGCACGTCTTATCTTCCGCCTGAACCGATACACTCATATCACCCCTCTCCTCAAGTCACTTTATTGGCTTCCGATCAGGTACCGCATTCAATTCAAGCTTCTGCTACTAACCTACAAATGTACTCGATCTGCAGCCCCTCCTTACCTCTCAACCCTCATCTCCCCTTACGTTCCTACCCGTAACCTCCGCTCTCAAGACAAATCCCTCCTTTCAGTACCCTTCTCCACCACCGCCAACTCCAGGCTCCGCCCTTTCTGCCTCGCCTCACCCCAAGCGTGGAACAAACTCCCCGAGTCCATACGCCAGGCCCCCTCCCTGCCCATCTTCAAATCTCTGCTTAAAGCCCACCTCTTCAATGTTGCCTTCGGCCCATAACCTCTACACCTCTACCCAGGAAATCTAGACTGCCCAACTTGACATTTCGTTCTTTAGATTGTAAGCTCCTTTGAGCAGGAACCGTCCTTCTTTGTTTATTTTGTACAGCGCTGCGTAACCCTAGTAGCGCTCTAGAAATGTTAAGTGTGGGATACAAATGCAATAAAATAAATAACTAAAATACATAGGTACTTCCTTTTAAGAATCCCCATAGAACTTAGGGACTTCCTTTTAAGAATCCCCACAGAACTTATCATTGAGTTGGCCACCTTGGCACTCGCCAATAATTTCTTTTCATTTGAAGCTACCTTTTACCAACAGATTAAAGGCACGGCAATGGATGCCACTATCAGGCTTATTTTCAAAAGAGAAGGGCACCCATCTTCCGACACAAATCGGGAGATGGGTGTTCTTCTCTCAGGGTCGCCCAAATCGGCATAATTGAAAGACGATTTTGGGCATCCTCAACTGCTTTCCGTCGCGGGGACGACCAAAGTTCACAGGGGCGTGTCGGCACCATAGTGAAGGCGGGACTGGGGCATGAACTTTGGGCGTCCTCGGCCAATAATGGAAAAAAGAAGGGCGTCCCTGATGAGCACTTGGCCGATTTTACTTGGTCCATTTTTTCTTGTGACCAAGCCATGAAAGGGTGCCCAAACTGACCAGATGACCACTGGATGGAATCGGGGATGACCTCCCCTTACTCCCCCAGTGGTCACCAACCCCCTCCCACCCTAAAAAAAACTTTAAAAATATTTTTGCCAGCCTCAAATGTCATACCCAGCTCCATGACAGCAGTATGCAGGTCCCCGGAGCAGTTTTAGTGGGTGCAATGCACTTCAGCCAGGCGGACCCAGGCCCATCCCCCCTACCTGTTACACTTGTAGTGGTAAATGTGAGTCCTCCAAAACCCACACGAAATCCACTGTACCCACATCTAGGTGTCCCCTTCACCCCTTAGGGCTATGGTAGTGGTGTACAGTTGTGGGGAGTGGGTTTTGGGGGCTCAGCATCCAAGATAAGGGAGCTATGCACCTGGGAGCAATTTGTGAAGTCCACTGCAGTGCCCCCTAGGGTGCCCGGTTGGTGTCCTGGCATGTGAGGGGGACCAGTGCACTACAAATTTTGGCTCCTCCCACTCCAAGGGCTTGGATTTGGTCATTTTTCAGATGGGCGTCCTCGGTTTCCATTATGGCTGAAAACTGGGGACGACCATCTCTAAGGTCGACCATCTCAACATTTAGGTCAACCATCTCCAAAGTCAACCTAAATGTTGAGATATGGGCGTCCTCGACCGTATTATCGAAACGAAAGATGGACGCCCATCTTGTTTCGATAATACAGGTTTCCCCGCCCCTTCATGGGGCCGTCCTGCGAGGACGCCCTCATGAAAACATGGGCGCCCCATTCGAATATGCCCCTCCACGGCACCCTCAGATGCCAATCTATGTGGCACATTCCGAGAAGCAGTTTTTATCGGAACAGCTGCATAAACCTAACATTTTATTCTGGAAGTGTTATATTGATGATATATTTATGATTTTGCAGGGAACTGAAGCCAATTTGAAAGAATTTTATTCATGATTAAATGATCTTGATAATAATTTTAAGTTCCAATTCAATTTTTTGAACTACATTAATTTTTGGTATGTAACCATTAATAGAAAGAGGATTCCTTTCTTAGATATCCGGATTATTTATAGTGAAGGCAGTTTCTCCACAGACTTATATAGAAAACCTACAGATATTAATACATTTTTGGCCTACAACAGTTGTCATAGCAGAGCACTAAATCTAACCTACCATATAGTCAGTTTCTCAGGATCAAGAGGCTTTGTTCTGAAAAACTTTCCAGAGAAATGAAGAAATGGTTTATGGAAAAAAGGTATCCCACCAAATGTATTAGTAATGGGTATGTAAGGGCAAGAGCCATAGATAGACTATACTTTTGAGACCTACAGCTAGATCTGATATAGGTAAAGTGATCTGCACAATGCCCTTTACATATTTATCTAAAGACATTGTCAAGAAGATCTTAAAACAACTCTGGCACATCGTTCAGAGTCTAGACCACTTTTCTGGGAACAGGCTCATTGTTGCACACAAGAGAACAAAACCTCAAAGATATTTTGGTACCATCAGCACTACTTGGACCAATGACCATCCATAAAAAACTATCCCTGGCCCCTTCAAGTATGGGCAACTGCTCAGTGTGCAATGTCCACATGAGAATCAGTACATTTATTCACCCTAAAACCGGAGCAAAATATGACCTAGGCACTTCTCCAATTGCAAGAGTGATGATATGATCTACATAGCACTTTGCCCCTGTAGACTTCAGTATATTGGAAAGATCAAGTGCCAGTTCAACAATGTACGACTGGTAGCGCTATACAAATGATTTATAGTAGTAGTAGTAAACATAAGAGTACTATGAAAAGATCCAGAACACCAGGTGTCAGGACCCAAGATGGCAACGGTGCGAGTAGCTTAACCGGTCACGCTCATGAATCTGCAACAGTTGACTCTAGTGTGAGCGTCTTACCCGTTGTTTGGATGGAGAAGAGGAGAGGCAAAGTCCGGGAGGCTCCCCATGTCTCGGGCGGAACGCCCCAGCTACACCAGACGAAACTGGAGCGATTTGGAGTTCTATCCGGTCCCGGAATGGCGTCCACTCCTTCTGCCAGAGCCGGCATCTCGACGCTGGATGACAGTGTAGACGGGGCTTCCCTGAGCCCCGTCGAACATGCGGTGCCCCCTCAACCCGGAAGAGTTTCTCTCACTGCAAGCCCTGTAGCCGTACCTCGTGGAGGAGAAGGGGAACAAGGAGGGAGCCTGCAGGAGAGATCATCTGGTGCCGAAAACTTGGGAAGATCGGGTTTGACAATGGCTCACGTGTTGTCTGAAACAGTGAGTACCCTGGAGCAAGTTTTAAAGGCCCCTCTACCGGATTTTTCTATGGGGAGAGTGTTGAAACCTGCCGTAGTGACTTTAGAGTCACTGTGGGACTTGACCTCTACGACCCAATCTGCACTACAAACTTTAATTCTTAAAAATATGGAGACAATTAAAGTTCTTTCAGAGACTGCGTTAAAACAGATACAAACTAGTGAAACTCAAGCCTCTGAGATTAAAAGACTGTCTGAAAAAACTGAAAAGCTTGAACTTGTGGAACAGATGTTTGTTAAAGACAAGTGCTTTACTCAAAGACGCTTGGAATATTTAGAAAATCAATCAAAGAGACTAACTTTACGGTTCATAAATTTTCCTCGGTCCCCTTTGATTCTCCCAATTCAAATGGTTAAAAAATATCTAACAGAGACTCTGGGAAGGTCAGAAAATTCATTGCCACCTATAACCAGAGCTTATTATCTTCAAGCTGGTGGTACGCCATCAGAAAACTTACAAGGACAAGGAGCAATGAATCTTACTTCATTCCTTGAGTCTTCTCTTGAGGTTATTACACAGAGAATAACCTTGTTGGTAACCTTTGCGTTGGAAATAGATAGGGGCGCAGTACTCAAACTTTCCCTAAGACACTTGGATTCTCTGTTTCTAGGTTCAAAAGTTTGAGTCTTTCCGGACTTGTCCAAGGAGACTCAAAAGAGACGTAGGATGTTTTTGTTGTTACGATCAAGGGCACAGGCAATCGGTGCTGATTTTCTGTTGAGATTTCCCTGCATATGTAGAATTAAATTTCAGTCTAAACAATATCAATTTTTTGACCCTAAGCAGTTAGAGGATTTTCTTATAAGCAGAGAAGAGGTCGATGTACAGGTTTAGTCACATATGTAACACTGTAAGGCAGGCTTGAGTGAACCACTCGGGAATTAAGCTACTTTTTGATTTTGATTATTTCTTTGTTGCTTAATTATTAAGTATGTTATTTCTTTTCTTGGGTCAATTACCTATATAGTGGTCGATAGTAGAAATATTGAATAATTGACTTTAAAAAGTTATTTTTTTTCTTTATAGTTGATTTTTCTGATTTGTGTATTAGCATTCATATGTGTATTATGATTGTTAAAAAATTATAAATAAAGAAGAGAACACCAGGAAAAAAAAAAAAAAGATCCATAAAAAACAAACCTCTGGTGGAACACTCCATCTCTAAGGGTCATTCGTTTGATGATTATCGTTTCTACATCCTAGCCATGCCGTGACCCTCTTGGAGGGAAAGGGACATGAACAAATCACTGCTAAGGACAGAGCAACATTTCATCTTTAGAATTAATAGTCGCTTCCCAAGGATTAAACCAGGATACAGATACAGATCTGTCAGTATTTCTTTAATGTTGTTTAGTCTCTGAATATTTTTTAATGATGTTTTATTTATTAATTTGTTTGCTTCAGCTTAAATATTCTCTAATTCATTTATTTATGTATTTATTGTGATTATTATTATTTATTACATTTGTACCCCGCACTTTCCCACACATAACAGGTTCAATGCGGCTTACATTGTAAATAGAATTACAAAGTCTTGAAGAAGAATATTACAAATTGTAGTAAAACATAGTAATAGTGGGGTTTTAAGGATATGTAAATTGAACATATTGAATCACTCTCTTCCTTCTTCTTTTTTCCCTTCCTAATCGCTACACATTACTAACTGTATCTGATCTGATATCCTGAAATGACAATGTTAACAAATCTATGTAAGCCACATTGAGCCTGCAAATAGGTGGGGGAATGTGGGATACAAATGCAATAAATAAATAATAACATGGAGAGGTAAACAAAGATAGGATGAGCAAAAGGAAAAGAGATTAGGAGGGGTATGGTGTAGGGAGGATGGAGAAGAAAAGATTGGGGGATGAGCATAAGGAGATTGGGAGACATGGTCTAAGGCCCTGATGGCGAACCTATGACACTTGTGTCAGCACTGACACACGTAGCCATTTTGGATGACACGCGGGTTGAAAGCCGGCAACAAATAGAACCCAGCCTACCTGCTCTTACTGCCAGGGCCGGTCTTAGGCAGGGGCGACAGGGGCGTTGGTGGATATCGCAGCTTCAGAACCCCCCTCTGAGTCGGAACCCCCCTGCTCCGCCCCACCTCGCAGCCTTGGTAACCAGCAGTCCTCTTCGTCAGAATCATCCAATTAGGAGTGCCCTTTTAGGCGCCAGACAGCTCCCTACAACAAATCACAGCTCACTGCAGTTGTAGCTCAGCCAGGTGAAAAAACTGCCTGAGGCTTGAGGCAATTGTGATTAAATGTCGAACCTGAGTGTTGAGTTGCGAGTAACCCAGGCAGCTGCTGGTCTCTTCAGACAAATAAAGTTGGGTCAGCGGCTGCTTTCTTCCTCTGTGATCCTGTTGCAGCCTTAGCTCAGCTGTGCTTGGACACTGATTGCTGCTCCTGCTCCACACTTGTTTGGGAAGTTCCTAAAAATACCGGTCCAGCTAAGAAATCACTTTTCATTGCTTTTATATTTGTAGCAATTCGTTATGAGAGAGGGAAAACAAAAAGGGAGAATAAATCATGGGTGCCGTTTCCCGACATTAGAAATAGCGGCAGGTAAGTTAAATAATTAGTTTTTGGTTTATTAAATACAGTTATATATTACAATTATACATTTTTGTTATTTAAACTATAAATATCGCGAAATTATGTTTTTTTCCTCGAAGTGACACACCACCCGAGTTATGCTCAGTTTTTTGGCGAATTCTGACACACCAAGCTCAAAAGGTTGCCCATCACTGGTCTAAGGTATAATAATCATCAGGACAGGAGTCATGTGGGTGGGCTTAAAAAGTTAAGTTGGGTCGTTAGGGCAGTGGCGTAGGAAGGGGGGGGGCGGTGGGGCGGTCTGCCCCGGGTGCATGCCGCTGGGGGGGGTGTCGGCTCCGCTGGTTCACTGCTCTTTCTGCCCTGGAACAGGTTACTTCCTGTTCCGGGGCAGAGAGAGCAGGGAACCAGCGGAGGCGACGCAGCTCCCAGCGACGACGTGCACTCAGGGCGGAGCGCCAGTGGTAAAAATGCACTCTGGGGGGGGTGCGCTCGCCGAGGGGGGTGCGCCGTGCTGCACCTGGGGGGGGTGCGCAGCGGCGACCCGCCCCGGTGTCAGCCGCCCTTGCTACGCCACTGCGTTAGGGTAAGCTTTCTTGAAGAGATCGCTCTTCTTCTTTTATTTATGATTTTATGTATTTATGGCTGGTTCTGCAGATAGCTTAAGCTTTTTATAATGAAATGCATCTCTGCTCCCCCTTCTATATGGTCTCAAGCATTTATAAAACTGCCAGATAGAACTCTCTTTCTTTTACAAAAATTGTGCTGAACTCTCCCACTCCCCCATCCAACCTAGTTTTCTGCAGACAATCTACAAGGATTAGGAGTGGCTAGTTTCTGTTTAGAGCTGGGCTACTTCAAAGTCTTTACTTGTCTCCTGCCTCAAGGAAACTCACTCAGATAAGACTTGTGCTGGCTTTATTCCTGGATATTCCTACCCTAAAACTGTGCTTTTGGACATTTCTGGTGCATTCCGTATGCCTTCCCCTTATTCCAACCAGCTGTGTAGATAAGTGGCTTAATACAGTTCTAGACAGAGGTTTTACAGCAAACACACATTCCACAGGTTTTAAATAAAGGCTAAAGAGTTGGCGTTCCAGAAATACAGAAAAACTCAAGAAGAGGAACACGGGGAGGAATACCGGATGAAACTGAAAGAAGCCAAGAGAGAGATACGTCTGGCAAAAGCGCAAGCGGAAGAACAAATGGCTAGAAATGTAAGGAGGGGTGACAAAAATTTCTTCAGGTATATTAGTGAAAGGAGAATGACTAAAAAGGGAATTGTCAGACTAAAAGATACTGCGAACCGCTATGTAGATAGTGATGAAGAAAAAGCAAATTTGCTAAATAGATACTTTTGTTCTGTTTTCACAGAAGAAAATCCTGGAGAAGGACCGCGATGGACTGGAAAAAGTACAAATGAGAATGGAGTGGATAGAGCACCGTTCACAGAAGAAAGTGTGTATGAACAACTTGAAAAGCTAAAGGTGGACAAAGCCGTGGGACCGGACAGGATCCACCCCAGGATATTGAGGGAGCTCAGAGAGGTTCTGGCAGGTCCTCTTAAAGATTTGTTTAATAAATCCTTGCAGACGGGAGAGGTTCCGAGGGATTGGAGAACGACGGATGTGGTCCCTCTTCACAAAAGTGGTGATATGGAAGAAGCTGGAAACTACAGGCTGGTAAGCCTCACTTCGGTTATTGGAAAAGTAATGGAAGCGATGCTGGAAAGGATAGTGAATTTCCTGGAAGCCAATAAGTTGCAAGATCCGAAACAACATGGTTTTACCAAAGGGAAATCGTTCCAAATGAATCTCATTGAATTCTTTTAATTGGGTGACAGGAGAATTAGAAATGCTAAATAGTAGTAGTAGTAGAATTGAATCAGGGACGAGCTATAGACGTAATCTACTTAGATTTTAGCAAAGCTTTTGATACGGTTCCCCACAGGAGACTTTTAAATAAACTGGATGGGCTGAAGATAGGAACCGAAGTGATGAACTGCAGTGGCGTAGCCACAGGTGGGCCTGGGTGGGGCCCACCCATTTTGGACTCAGGCCCACCCAAAATTGTGACACTCTTGCTGTGGCTGGTGGGGATCCCCAAACCTTGCCAGCTGAAGATTTTCTGTCCTTGGGCAGTCCCCACTCTTCCACCTGTTGGCCAGCAGCACTTGCCTTGAACTGAGGCTGAGACTGGCCCTTCTGCACATGCTCAGTTTTTGCAAAAGCACTGAGCATGCACAGCATGCACGGCCTGCCAGCAGCAGCATCAATTTGAAGGAAGTGCTGCTGGCTGCCATTTGGAAGGAGGCTGCTTGAGGAGGAGGAGGAAATCTTCAGTTGGCAGGGTTTGGGGATCCCCGCCAGCTCAAGTATTTAATATTTGGGGTTTGTGGGCAGGGAGGGGTGGCGAGAGAAGCAAATGGGGGGGAGGGGGCTATGCCCCTGGTGAACTGGATTAGGAACTGGTTGATGGACAGACGCCAGAAGGTGGTGGTTAATGGAATTCGCTCGGAGGAGGGAAAGGTGAGTAGTGGAATGCCTCAAGGATCGGTGCTGGGGCCGATTCTGTTCAATATATTTGTGAGTGACATTACCGAAGGGTTAGAAGGTAAAGTTTGCCTATTTGCGGATGATACTAAGATCTGTAACAGAGTGGACACCACAGAGGGAGTGGAAAACATGAAAAAGGATCTGAGGAAGCTGGTCTAAGGTTTGGCAATTAAAATTCAATGCGAAGAAATGCAAAGTGATGCACTTAGGGAATAGAAATCCACAGGAGATGTATGTGTTAGGCGGTGAGAGTCTGATAGGTACGGACGGGGAGAGGGATCTTGTGGTGATAGTATCTGAGGATTTGAAGGCGAAGAAACAGTGACAAGGCGGTGGCCGTAGCTAGAAGGTTGTTAGGCTGTATAGAGAGAGGTGTGACCAGCCGAAGAAAGGGGGTGTTGATGCCCCTGTATAAGTCGTTGGTGAGGCCCCACCTGGAGTATTGTGTTCAGTTTTGGAAGCCGTATTTAGCTAAGGATATAAAAAGAATTGAAGCGGCGCAAAGAAAAGCTACAAGAATGGTATGGGATTTGCGATAGAAGACGTATGAGGAGAGACTTGCTGACCTGAATATGTATACTCTGGAGGAAAGGAGAAACAGGGATGATATGATACAGACGTTCAAATATTTGAAAGGTATTAATCAGGAAACAAACCTTTTCTGGAGATGCAAAGGTGGTAGAGCGAGAGGACATGAAATGAGATTGAAGGGGGGCAGACTCAAGAAAAATGTCAGGAAGTATTTTTTCACGGAGAGAGTAGTGGATGCTTGGAGATTTCTTTATTTACAGCAACGAATAACAAAAATACAGAAATCATATAAATACCACTCTTCACATGCCTAACACAAACCATTCTATCACCAAAACAATCCCTTCTTCCCCTATACGTATATACACCCCTCCCCCTCCCTTTCCCCCCCTTATTCCCCCCCTACAATTAAAACCAACACAACATCACAGTAACTATAATCATAAGGCCTTTAACCTCACATGCTTCCACCACAAGGACACCATCGGTGAATCCCTCTCCACTCTTTCCCATTGCGCCACTTGCTGTACCGCCCGCACCACATCCCAACTGACCTGTTCAATGGATCTATCTTCTTGGTGCAAGGATACCCGGCAACGAGCCATCCAAAGACAGAACCGGAGAATGAGCGAAATCAAGAACCCTGTCCCCGGATCCAGCTGACCTCTCTTGAATCGATATCCATACACCCAGTCCGCATACGTATAGGAACGGAACGTGGGGATCTGGAGGAGAGCAGAAACCCTGTCACCCACCCCCCGGGAAAAGGGACAGTCCTTCAAAAAGTGGTCCATGGTTTCTAACTTCCCCACACATTCCCCCCTTGGACAGTTCCTGTCCTGGATCTTCCTATCTCTCAGATTCTCTCTGACATATAATTTGCCGTGTAGGGACAGCCAGGCAATGTCCCGATATTTAGCCGGAATCCTCTCCGAATTGATATTCCGTAACCCCTGCCTCAGCACTTCCCTAGGAGCATCCCTAAGTACCAGAGGGGAAGAGAACATCTGGGAGCGCACTCTCTCCACCCAGATTCCTCTCTTCCCATCCCTAATCTACCCCACTAGAATCCCCCAGACCCGTACTAATTTTACTAACGTTTTATAGTACCCTACCCTTTCCGGAGCCCCTTTCCGCAATACCCCTACCCTCTCCCCTCTCCTCCACCCCCCCCCCAAACCCTCTCCCACCACCCCAGCACACTACTCGCCCACCCTGGAGGAGCCTGACCCACCGCTCTCCCTAGATTAAAGTGCACAAACAAAGAACTAAAAAACAAAACCGGATTGATCATCCCTACCCCCCCCCTCCTTCCTAGATAGATATGTGGTGTTTCGTTTAACTGGATTCAACCGATTGCCCCACAGCAGCTGGAAGAAAATGCTATACAACGAGGCATAGCACTTTTCAGGTACCAAACAAATGTAGCTGATGAATAAAAAGAGGGGCACCAAATGGGTCTTGATGAGTTTCACCCGATCTTCCATGGACATTTTCCACCTCTTCCACCTGTCCACCCGCCCCTTTGCTTCCTGAAGACAACTGTCCCAGTTGAATTTAGCATAATCTCCTATCTCAAAGTAAATCCCCAAAACCCTCATTCTATTCACCACCCCCGGGAAACCCCCTCCTAATTCAAACTGCTCCCCTCCTGGCCCCAACCACAAACTGTTGCATTTGTGGATATTCACCCGTGACCCTGTAGCCCCTGCGAAATCATGGATGAACTCCAAAAGTTTATCCCCTTCTGCTTTGTTCGCCACCCACACAGTAATATCGTCTGCGTATGCCACCACCCGCAACTGTTCTCCCGTGCTTACCTCCACCCCCCTCAATCCTCCCACCCCACCCTGCTCCAGACGCCTAATAAAAGGGTCTATAGAAAATGCATACAGCAAAGGGCTTAAAGGGCACCCTTGCCGAACCCCTGCCGTCAGCTCAAATTCCCCCCCTTTCCACCCATTGATCAATGGAAATGCCTGTGCATGAGAATATAACAATCGTAATTGTGCCACCCAATCCCTAGGGAACCCGTAATACTCTAAAACCCGCCAGAGAAATTCCCATTGGACCCTGTCAAAGGCTTTCTCTTGGTCAAGCGCCACCATCAGCCACCCTGACCCCTCCTCCCGACTCCGCTCTAAACCTTCCCTCACCCATGCCGCAGCCTCCAGAACCCCTCTACCCGGCACCCCACAAGCCTGTGAGGCTGCCAACAAGTCTCCCGAGAATTGCCGCATATGCTTGAAGAGCATCTGCGCAAAGATCTTACGATCACAGTTTAGTAGCGCAATAGGCCTCCAGTTAGTTAACAGCTGCGGATCTTTGCCCTTACTTAACAAAATCAATGCAGACTCCAACAAGGATTTTGGAAGAGACCCCCTCTGACGTGCCTCTTCCCAGAGATCCAATAGAATCGGAGCCAGGCGCCTGCGAAACGTATGATAAAATTCTGCCGGCAGCCCGTCCGGCCCCGGAGATGTCCTCTTTCTCAGGGCCCCTATAGCCTCCTCAACCTCCTGCAGTGTCCAGGGGCACGAAAGGGCCTGGAAATGAGACCCCCAATTCCCCACCCCCGGAGTCCCTTCCACATACTGATCCATCCTCCCCCCATCCAAGTGCTGATCCGAAAAAAAAAAACCCTGAAGTGCTCTTCCACCACCTTCAATATTCCCTCTTTGGAATCCTGCATCACCCCCCTAGTATCCCTAAAACCCTCCACCACCCTATGCTCTCTTCTTTCCCTACAACAAACGAAGGGATCTGGGCTAATCAATTTACCAAAGTCCCTCTCATAAACTAAAGAGGAATACCGATCGTATTGAGTCTTCTCTAACAGACACTGCAATTCTTGGATATCCTCTTTCCTCCCTCCCTTGGAAATCAAATAATCCTTCCTTTGCTTCAAGGCCATCCCCAAACGTGTCCTTTCCCTTCCCCTCCTCCGTGCCTGTCCCATGAAAAGGAAACGCGTCCGTTTTTTCACCACCTCCCACCATTCTCCTCTGGAGGGAAAGATCCCCCGTAAGGATAACTGGTCTTCTAAAAAATTCAAATATTTCTTTTGAGCCTCCTCATCCTGGACCCATCTTAAATTCATCCTCCACAACCCCCTACCTATCCTATGAGCCGCCGACCCCCCTACTTCCACCAGAAGCAGTTTATGGTCGGAAAAATCCACGTCCAGCAGGCGAGGCCCCCGCTGGCATACCCCTCTTCGAACCAAAAACCGATCAATACGGCTCCTACATCTCCCCCTGCTAAACGTGAATCCATCCTCATCTGGGAAATGTTCTATGTGAACATCTATCAACCCCCCCTCTTTCATAATCCCGAGCAAGCGCACCCCATCATATGTCACCTGTACCTTAGTACCCCCACTATCCTGTTTCCTAAGAATTAAATTGAAATCTCCCCCCCAAATTACCTGGCGTGCAGTAAACAAGTAAGGCCTGATCTTCCCTAATAACAAACTGCGCTCCTTCCTAGTCTGTGGCCCATAAAGATTAATAATTCGCAACGCCATACCCTGCCATAATACGTCTACCACTAAACACCTCCCCACCCCGAGTTCCATCACACGCTGAATTTCCACCTTATGTGACTTAAATAAAATCCCCACTCCCCCATATCTTTCCCCTGCCAGCCCCCACACCGAGGGTCCCCATCTCCAATCCCTGCGCGCCCTTCTCAGCTGCTCCAGGTTCTGCAAACGCGTTTCCTGAATCAGAAAACAATCGGCCTTAACCTGAGAAAAGCACTCATAGGCCAAACACTGAGCTCTCTGGGAAGCCACACTCGCTACATTTAGGGTGGCGAACGTCAGAAGAAGCCCTGCCATACCCCCCATTAGGACTCATGCAACTCCTCACTCTCCTCCTTCCTTTGCATACTATCTACTCTCTGTGGCAACCTGCTACCCAGAATGTAATCCTCCTCTCCATTATCCCCTATCTCTGCCGCCCAGTCCCTTATCTTTGTATCCTGATCCCCACCTTCCCCTCCCCCCTCCCTCATTCCTTTCTTCCTCCCTTTCTTCTTTTTTAAGCCCTACGGAATCCCTCCCTGCAACCTTCCCCTCTTGAACCTCTCCCCTCTGCACCCCCTCCCCCTCCTTTCCTACCTCTACACTACCGTCCCCTTGAGCCTGCTCCTGGCTAACCACCCCCTGCCCCATCCTCCTCTTACCCCCCCCCCACCCTTCCCTACCGGAACCCCCTCCTCCTCCCCAACCCCAGCATCTTCCACTTCCATCCCCCCCTCCTCGTCATGGGTACCCCTTCCCTTCCTACCTTGACTCCTTTCCCCCTTATCCTTTCCCCGACTCCTCTCCCCTCCTCCCTCTTCCTGAGGTCCCTTCTCCCCATCATCCCCCTCCCCCTGTATCTCTGCCCCCCATCCTCTTCTTCCAAAATCTGAAATCGATTACCCCCCTGCCCCACCCCAGGCGACCCCTGTAATGTCAAACCCTTACCCTTTGAAACCTTCCGTTTCTTTAATTTTGACACTTGAACCCACTCTCCCTTTCCCTCCCCCTCCTGTCCCCCTCTATTCTCTAGACCCCCGCCCTCCTCTAACCGTAAATCCTCCTCTTCCCCCTGCAAACCACCCCTCCCCTGTACCCCCAAACCTCCCTCTCCTCCCCCTTCCTCCCAAGCCCTCCCAACCCCCAGACCCCCAGAACCCTGACCTAGATCCTGCCCCTCTCCCCGAATCATATTCCCCCTGCCCTCATCCCTCCTATTATGACGCGCCCTCGGGCAGTCTCTAAAGGCATGCCCCAGACCCCCGCACAAATTGCAACGGATAGAGAAACAATTTTCTGTATAGTGCTCCTTACTCCCGCACTTTACACACTGTTGTACTGGGCAAGACATACTATAATGGCGAAAGGATCCACAACGGAAACACTGCCGTGGCTGTCCCTTGTAAAAACAGAGAATCCTGTCCCGGCCAATAAAAGCCGCAGAAGGAATGTGCTTGACCACTTGCCCTTCCTGTCTTAGCTTAACCCAAGCCCCCCACCCCCCTGCCCACACCCTACTTGGATCCGGGAGTTTGGATAACGGGGTTCTCAAATCCGCATGCCTCTGTAACCAGTAGGCCAGGTCTGCCCCTGAAATGGACTCGTTTCGTACCAATACAGTGACTTGCACCAAGTCAGGTCTACTAATAGGAATAACCACATAATTGCTCCAATCTCCCCTTCCTTTCACCTCCTCATACCTTTCCCAAAAGATTTCCATACCCTTCTGCGTTAGAAAACTAACATCGTACTCAGGCAAATTAACTGGGTGAATACAGGCATAGAAGTCCTCCGGCACAAACCCCAGACCCATGACCATCCTCAAAACCATCTCCCGAGAAGGCATAGCCCCCTCCCTCACCCATCTAATCTGCACAACATTCCTTCGTTTGGGGATTTGCCCCGCCCCTCTCCCTTCCCCCCCTTTCCCCCTTGATCCCTCCACAGGCACTGGCCGCCCCCCCATCTCCCCTCCCCCCTCCCCCCTCACCACCGCCGCAAAGGAAAGAGCACCCTGCCCCTCCCCCGCCCCCCTCACTTCTCCCATACCCTTCTTCCCTTCCTCCGAATCCCGGCTCCCCACATCCCCCTCCCCCACCTGCCGACAAGAAAGCATACCCCTCTCTTGACCAAGACCCTCCCCCCGCCCCCCCACCCTCCCCTCGCCCACAGCCCCCCCTCAACCAGTTCAAACCCAGACCTTCAACTGGGACATCAGGAGCTTTAACAATTAGTGCACTTTCAGAGCCTACTCTAGACTGAGCAATTGGTCCAATGTCCTGCTCCATTCCATGCAACTCCTGTTCCCGCTCCTCTTTCTCCTGCTGATTCTCCATGTCCTGGGAACCATACCCTAGCAGGTCCCCTGCAACCTTGACTGCAGATTGAACAGAGACCTCTCCTGATTCTTCCTCCTGTCCGTCCTGACCTCGCGGGCAGACCTGCTCTGAGCCAAGCTGCACAGCTGATGATAATTGATTACCAGAAACTGCTGCCTCAATCAGAGCACCTTTGGAGTGCTCCTGCAGTTGGAAGCCTGCTGGCTTTTGCTTCTCTTGCAATCTCTCCATACAGGTAAGTTCAATACTTTTTTCCACACCCTGTTCTTCTTCCCCACTAGTGGGTACTGAACAATTGTCCTGGGTGAAAAGCCTGTCTCCATCCGTTTCAATAATATGACAGTGTTGTAACTTTGTGTCTTTTCCTTTCTGTTCTACCGGAATACCTGAGGCCAAACAATCCGCCCCTCCCCCTTCTCCTGGAACCGTATCCAACCTGAGTACTCCCTCTTCCCTTGGGCTCATCAGGGCTTTCATAGTTTGCAATGTACTTTGACTGTTTGGACTTTGTACAATCTCTGTTACCAACTGCCTTTTATGAAACAATGTTCCTGAGCTTAAACTGGTAGATTCCTGTGCTGGGGAGAAAACCTCCTGGCTCATAGTTTTAGATGTACCAGCCTGCATCCTCTCTTGATTCTCATAAACCTCCCTCAAGGGATTTGCAGAGCCTGTTTTAAAACAAGCAATTCTTTTTTCCTTCTGTTTCAGCAACTTTGTTAAGCGCTTTTCTTCCGTCTTATACTTTTGACCATGCTCTGCTGGGGCAAGCCTACTCATGGCTTTAGTCATTTTCAACCGTTTCCCCAGCTCCTCTATTTCCTTCTCCAGAGACTTGATGTGCCTCACCCGCTCCACCGTTTCTCTGGCACACTGTCCTGGGTCCATCTTCTCCCACTCACCGGCCTCCTCCCCTTCTTCTGACCACTCTTCTTCACTGCCGGCTTCCTCAAATCCCAACTGGGCCTCCTGCCCCACCTCCATTCCTTCTTGTCCTTGCTCCTTCTGGGTCTGCACCTTTAGGGCCTCAACCTTCCTCCTTCCTCCCCCATGATCTTCAGGCTCCTTACCTGGACGCCACTGGGTCATGGAGGAGGCGCCAGATCCACAATCCTCCCTGGCCCTGGAAGCTTTACGGTCCAGGGGACTACGCTCCCTTCGTGCTGGAGGAGGGGCTGGCTGAGAGCTACTCCGCCGGGCCTTCAGATCCTTCGGCCTTGTAGGCCCCATAGCCTGGGAGTTTCCTGGGCCTTTCTCCCCAGGACCCCTCCGCCTAGCTGGGGAAGGGACCAGGCCTGGCTCCCTTTCCTCAGAGCCTCTGACAGCACCTCCTTCCTGTCCTTTGTCTGACAACAACTGACACTTGGAATGCCCTCCCGTGGAAGGTGGTGGAGATGAAAACGGTAACGGAATTCAAACATGCGTGGGATAAACATAAAGGAATCCTGTTCAGAAGGAATGGATCCTCAGGAGCTTAGCCGAGATTGGGTGGCAGACTGGTATGGTAGTGGGAGGCGGGGATAGTGCTGGGCAGACTTATACGGTCTGTGCCAGAGCCGGTGGTGGGAGGCGGGGCTGGTGTTGGGAGGTGAGGATAGTGCTGGGCAGACTTATATGGTCTGTGCCCTGAAAAAGACAGGTACAAATCAAGGTAAGGTATACACAAAGAGTGGCACATATGAGTTTATCTTGTTGGGCAGACTGGATGGACCGTGCAGGTCTTTTTCTGCCGTCATCTACTATGTTTACTATGTTTATAGGGTGTCATGTATCCATGTATTGTTTTCTCATGAATTGTTTAAAACCAAATTTCCAGACTGTAGATACACTTGGTACACATCTCGGATTAATTTTATCCAAAAACGAGTGTTTTTTTACATGTTTTAAAAATATTTAACAGTTGCATTCACACTGGGATGTTGTAAACAGAAAATAAACATCAGTGGAATGCATAAGTACATAAGCCACACTGGGAAAGACCAAGGGTCCATTGAGCCCAGCATTCTGTCCACGACAGCGGCCAATCCAGGCCAAGGGCACCTGACAAACTTCCCAAACGTGCAAACATTCTATACATGTTATTCCTGGAATTGTGGATTTTTCCCAAGTCCATTTAGTAGCAGTTTATGGACTTGTCCTTTAGGAAACCGTCTAACCCCTTTTTAAACTCTGCTAAGCTAACCGCCTTCACCACGTTCTCCGGCAACGAATTCCAGAGTTTAATTATGCATTGGGTGAAGAAATATTTTCTCCGATTTGTTTTAAATTTACTACACTGTAGTTTCATCGCATGTCCCCTAGTCCTAGTAATTTTGGAAAGCGTGAACAGACGCTTCACATCCACCTGTTCCATTCCACTCATTATTTTATATAGCTCTATCATGCTCATCATTGTCACACTGTCATGTATAGCTGGGTGGTAAAATGCATGATTGGAACATATAATGATGATTCCCTTTTTTTTTTTTTTTTTTTTTTTTTTACTTATTTTTGCATTCCTTTACAATTTAAGGGGTTCTTTTACTAAGCTGCAGAAGAAAGTGGCCTTAGGGGCCCTTTTACTAAGCGGCGGTAAGCCCAACGCAGACTTACCGCATGCCAATCTAGAACTACCGCTGGCCTAACACGGGTGCTGGTGGTAGTTCCACCCCCAGCACCCAGCATTTCTGGTGCTAGCAGAAATATTTGAAAAACTAGTAAAAAAGGCCCGTTTCTGACACAAATGAAACGGGCGCTAGCAAGGTTTTCCTCGGAGTGTGTGTGTTTGGGAGAGTGTATGTGAGAGTGACTGTTTGAGAGTCAGAGTGAAAGTGTGAGTGTGTGAGAGAGAGTGAGTCTGGGTGTGAGTGTGTTTGTGAGAGAGTGTGTGTGTGAGAATGAGAGTGTGTGCAAGTGTGTTTGTGAGACACAGTGTGAGAGAGAGTGTGTGTGTGTGGGCGAGAGAGAGAGTGTGTGTGAGACACAGATTCTCTGTGAGAGTGAGTGTATGAGACCAAGCGAGTGTGTGAGTGACTGTGTGGCACATAGAATGTGATACAGTGTGAGACAGAGTGTGTGAGAGTGAGAGTGAGAGTCAGAAAGACATTGTATATGAGAGAGAGAGTGTGAGCCCTGCCCTCCCAATCCATGCCCATCTGTCCCCTGCCCCCTCCATTAATCCTTTTCCAGCAGTTCCCCTCTCTCCCTGAGCCCTGCCCTCCCAATCCATGCCCATCCATGCTCCTCTGTCACCTGTCCCCTCCATTCATCCCTATCCAGCAATTCCCCTCTCTCCCTGAGGCCTGCCCTGCAATCCATATCCATCCATGCCCATCTGTCCCCTCCATTCATCCCTATCCAGCAATTCCCCTCTCTCCATGAGCCCTGCCCTCCCAATCCATGCCCATCCATGCTCCTCTGTCCCCTGCCCCCTCCATTCATCCCTTTCCAGCAATTCCCCTCTCCCTGAGCCCTGCCCTCCCAATCCATGCCCATCCATGTTCCTCTGTCACCTGCCCCCTCCATTCATCCCTATCCAGCAATTCCCCTCTCTCCCTGAGCCCTGTCCTACAATCCATATCCATCCATGCCCATCTGTCCCCTCCATTCATCCTTATCCAGCAATTCCCCTCTCCCTGAGTCCTGCCCTTCCAATCCATGCCCATCCATGCTCCTCTGTCCCCTGCCCCCTCCATTCATCCCTATCCAGCAATTCCCCTCTCTCCCTGAGGCCTGCCCTGCAATCCATATCCATCCATGCCCATCTGTCCCCTCCATTCATCCCTATCCAGCAATTCCCCTCTCCCTGAGTCCTGCCCTTCCAAACCATGCCCATCCATGCTCCTCTGTCACCTGGCCCCTCCATTCATCCCTAACCAGCAATTCCCCTCTCTCCCTGAGGCCTGCCCTGCAATCCATATCCATCCATGCCCATCTGTCCCCTCCATTCATCCCTATCCAGCAATTCCCCTCTCTCCCTGAGTCCTGCCCTCCCAATCCATGCCCATCCATGCTCCTCTGTCCCCTGCCCCCTCCATTCATCCCTTTCCAGCAATTCCCCTCTCTCCCTGAGCCCTGCCCTCCCAATCCATGCCCATCCATGCTCCTCTGTCCCCTGCCGCCTCCATTCATCCTTTTCCAGCAAGTCCCCTCTCTCCCTTCCATGACCCCCCCTCGCATCCATGCTCCTCTCTCTCCCATGTCCCAGCCTGGGCCGCCCTCTTCCCCCCCCCTTCGCATCCATGCCCCCCCCCCCTTCGCATCCATGCTGTCGTTTCTCCCCTGCCCTCCCGCTCCCATTGTTCTTCTTTACTGGCCACCCTCTTCTCTCCCCCCAACATCCCTTTTTGTTTTTTTTCTTCTTTTTAAATTTACCTCCGTGGCGGTTCCGGCAGCGAAGCGTCAGGGAAGGAGGCGGCGCTCCCGACGTCTAGCTTTCCCTTCGCTGTGTTCCGCCTTCTTCTGACGTCAAGGATGACGTCAAAAGAAGGCGGAACACAGCAAAGGGAAGGCTAGACGTCGGGAGCGCCGCCTCCTTCCCTGACGCTTCGCTGCCGGATTTGTTTGTTGTTTTTTTTTCGCCCTCGACGTCATGACGTTTGACGCGAGGGCGGGGCAGAGACGGCTGGCTGGCTTGAAGGCTTCACACCACGAATCCACGAACCCTTCAGCCTGGGAGTGACGTCAGATGGCTTCATGGCTTCAGAACGTTGTCCTCAGAACGTTGAGGGTGCGTTTTATTATATTAGATATTTCTGGAGGGGGTTCCCTGGCAGTAATCAAGCAGCGCCCTGCGCTGCCTGTTTACCATCAGGTTAGCGCAGGAGCCCTTACCGCCACCTCAACAGGTAGCAGTAAGTACTCCCCCTACATGGCCGTGTGATAAGCAGTGGCGTACCAAGGGGGGGGCGGTGGGGGCGGTCCGCCCCGGGTGTCAGTGGGTGGGGGGTGATCCGCTTCGCTCCCGCTGCTCCCACCCTACCTTTAAAAAAAGTTTTTTTAAGCATCGTTGCAGGCAGCGCCTCGCGTCTG
Source organism: Microcaecilia unicolor (assembly GCF_901765095.1). NCBI lineage: Eukaryota > Metazoa > Chordata > Amphibia > Gymnophiona > Siphonopidae > Microcaecilia > Microcaecilia unicolor. The sequence continues at coordinate 55,736,099 of NC_044033.1, read as the reverse complement.
CCCTGCAGAAGTAAATTTCTTCGCTTCGAAGTTCGTCGTCGTCGGGCCTCACTATGTCCCGCCCTCCTCTGAGGAAACTTCCTATTTCCGCGAGGGCGGGACATAGTGAGGCCCGACGACGACGAACTTCGAAGCGAAGAGATTTACTTCTGCAGGGCAGACGCGAGGCGCTGCCTGCAACGACGCTTCAAAATAATTTTTTTAAAGGTAAGGTGGGAGCAGGAGAGTCGGGTCGGGGTCCTCAGATGGGAGAGGGGTATTGTGGGGGTTCTCACATGGGGAGGGGATTTTCATATGGGAGAAGGGGACTGAGTGGGGAGGGGGGTCTCAGATGGGAGAGGGGTGTTGTAGGGGTTCTCACATGGGGAGGGGAGGGGGTTTTATATGGGAGAAGGGGGGTGGCGAGGGGGTTCTCAGATGGGAGAGGGGTGTTCTGGGGGTTCTTAGATGGGGAGGGGGTTTTCAGATGGGAGAAGGGGACTGGAGTGGGGAGGGGGTTTCCAGATGGGAGAAGGGGACTGGGGTGGGGAGGGGGTTCTCAGATGGGAGAGGGGTGTTCTGGGGGTTCTTAGATGGGGAGGGGGTTTTCAGATGGGAGAAGGGGACTGGAGTGGGGAGGGGGTTTCCAGATGGGAGAAGGGGACTGGGGTGGGGAGGAGGTTCTCAAATGGGAGAGGAGAGGGGTGTTCTGGGGGTTCTCAGATGGGAGAAGGGGTGGGGAGGGGTTCTCAGATGGGAGGAGGGAATGGGTTCTCAGATGGGAGGAGGGGGCTCTCAAATGGGAGAAGGGGGCTGGAACTGGGGTCTGAGAAGGGGTCATGATGGAAAATGGGGCATGCCTGGGTCAGGTGGGAGAATGGGTCGGGCTGAAAAGGGGGGGCAAGGCATGTGGATGAAGGTGGCTGAAACTGGGGGCTGAAGGAGGGTAGGTGGGATAAGGGGGCTAGTACTGGGACTGGGGGCTGAAAAGGAGACAGGGAGAAGTGGCTGGGGCTGAAGCTCAGGACTGGTGACAGAAAAGGGCTGGGGTTGAAACTGGGGGCTAAAAAGGGGACAGCGAGAAGTGGCTGGGGGCTAAAGCTCGGGACTGGTGGGAGACAAGGACTGGGGCTGAAACTGGGGACTGGTGGGATAGTGGGGCTGGAAAAAAGGGGCAGAGAGGGGACAGATCCTGGATGGAAGGGGGAGTGAGAGGAAGGGCAGACCCTAGATGGATGGGAGAGGGAGGGCAAATGGTGGATTGAGTGGACAGAGAGAAAGGGCAGACTGGATGGAAGCGATAGAAAGGGCAGAGAGTGAATGGAAGGGGGAGAGAGAGAGGGCAGACAGGGGCAAATGGTGGATGGAAGGGGCAGAGATAGAGGGCAGATGTAGATGGGAGAGAGGGCAGACATTGGATGGAGGGGACAGCAGAGAGGGCAGACACTGGATGGCAGAGAGAGAAGAAAGACAGATGCTGGATGGAAGGAAGACAGTGAAAAGAAGATGAGGAAAGCAAAAACCAGAGACAACAAACTGTAAATAAAATATATATTTTTATTTTTTTTGCTTTAGGATAAAGTAGTATTGTAGCTGTCTTAATGTTTATAATAGAACATGTAAACAAGGTAATCTTTTTATTGGACTAATTTTAATACATTTTGGCTAACTTTCGGAGAACAAAACCCCCTTCCTCAGGTCCGGATAGGATATTGTAACAACACTATACTGTATTGACCTGAGGAAGGATGTTTTGGCCTCTGAAAGCTAAATGTATTAGTCCAATAAAATGGTATTATTTTATTTTCTAGATTTGTTTTATTTCTATTTGTTAATTTGTAAAGTGGTGATTGGTACTTGTTAGTTTTTTCAAATTTACATCTGCTGTCTTTATGTTTTGCACAGTACTAGGGGACATTTTCTGTTTCTGTGGTGTTGCATTGTATGCAGAGTCTGGCATCTTGGGGGTTCAGTTTAATTTTTGTCTAAATAGAAAGTTTATTATTGCTTATTCTATAGTGGATTAGGGTGTATCTGTGTTTCTCCGAGGACAAGCAGGCTGCTTGTTCTCACTGATGGGTTGACGTCCTCGGCAGCCCCCTCCATCGGAAAGTTTACTAGCAAAGGCCTTTGCTAGTCCTCGCGCGCCCATGCGCACCGCGCATGCGCGGCCGTCTTCCCGGCCGAAACCGGCTCGAGCCGGCCAGTCTTCTTTCGTCCGCACTCGGTACGGTCGTGTTACGCCGTTCGTGCCCCAGAGAGTCGACCTCGCGCGTCCTTTTTGACGTGTTTTTGTCCTTTTTTTCCTTAGAAAAAGTTCGGGAAGCGCTCCGGTAGTGTCCGGAAGACCCTTTTGGGTTTTCTGCCCTTCCCGTATTTCTCAATTTTTGCCCCGTAAGTTTTCTTTCGTTGTCGGGGTAGGCCTCTTTTGGCCTCGGTCGAGATTTTTCTCCCTCTAAATTTTGGTGCTTAAATTTTCGCCATTTCGGCTTTTGATTTCGCCGGCGTGATTTTTCCGCCCATGACATCGAAGCCTTCCAGCGGCTTCAAGAAGTGCACCCAGTGCGCCCGGGTAATCTCGCTCACTGATAGGCACTCTGCGTGTCTTCAGTGTCTAGGGGCCCAGCACCGCCCTCAGAACTGCAGTCTGTGTTCCCTGTTACAAAGGCGGACTCAGGTAGCGAGATTAGCCCAGTGGAACGTTTTGTTCTCGGGCTCTTCGTCGGCATCGGCACCGGAGGCATCGAGTGCATCGACGTCGTCAGCGTCCGGACCATCTTCCTTGGCTGCCGCTCCATCGACTGCATCGAGGCATCGGACCTCTGCATCGGCGCCGAGGCATCGGGCGACTGTATCGACGTCGGTGGTACCGAGACTTCGTCTGCTGATGTCGTCGGACGGAGGTGTATCGTCAGGAGTGCAGGTGAGGGCTGTCCATTCCCCTGCTGGTGGCGGTGAGCCTTCGGGTGGGTCTCCTCCTACCCTGAGGGCTCCTGCGGTACAGCCCCCCCGGGATCGACCCTCTTCGGTCTCGGCCCCGAGGAAGCGACGGATGGATTCTACGTCCTCCTCGTCGGTGCCGGGGAGCTCCGGTGACATGCTTCGGAAGAAGTCGAAGAAGCATCGACACCGGTCTCCTCCCCATGTCGGCACCGAGAGCTCTGGGTCACCGAGGGATTCGGCACCCAGCAGGCATCGGCACCGAGAGGACCGCTCACCCTCTGTTCAGGAGGTGTCGATGCGCTCCACTCTGGACAGCCCGGAACAGCCTCCTCGCCCGGAACAGGTTCTGACGTCGACGCCTGCATCGACCTCTCAGCCTTTCTCTGCAGCCGCTCTAAACGAGAGCCTCCGGGCCGTTCTCCCAGAGATTCTGGGAGAGCTGTTGCGCCCTACCCCTCCGGTACTGGCGGTGCTTGCGCCTCCGGTACCGTCGAGCGTGGCGCCGGCTGGCCCATCGCCCAGGTTGAGGTCCCCGACGTCAGTACCGCGTGCGGTGCCGACAGCGGCCACCTCCCAGGAAGGCTCCCCGACTACGTCGGCGGAGGGAGCTTCGCCGATGCAGGCGAGGGAGTCTACCTCTCGACGCCCCCACCGTGGACGGGGTTCCACCGAGTCGAGCAGGGCGAGGTTGCAGACACAGGTTCGTGAACTTGTGTCTGACACCGAGGGTGAGGCCTCGTGGGAGGAAGAGGAGGACCCCAGATATTTCTCTGACGAGGAGTCTGAGGGTCTTCCTTCTGATCCCACTCCCTCTCCTGAGAGACAGCTTTCTCCTCCCGAGAGTCTGTCTTTTGCTTCCTTTGTCCGGGAGATGTCTACGGCCATCCCCTTCCCGGTGGTTGTGGAGGACGAGCCCAGGGCTGAAATGTTTGAGCTCCTGGACTATCCTTCTCCACCTAAGGAAGCGTCCACTGTTCTCTTGCACCATGTCCTGAAAAAGACATTGCTTGCGAACTGGACCAAGCCACTAAGTAATCCCCACATTCCCAAGAAGATTGAGTCCCAGTACCGGATCCATGGGGACCCAGAGCTGATGCGCACTCAGTTGCCTCATGACTCTGGAGTTGTGGATCTGGCCCTAAAGAAGGCTAAGAGTTCTAGGGAGCATGCTTCGGCGCCCCCGGGCAAAGACCCTAGAACCTTAGACTCCTTTGGGAGGAAGGCCTACCATTCTTCTATGCTCGTGGCCAAGATCCAGTCTTACCAGCTCTACACGAGCATACACATGCGGAACAATGTGCGGCAGTTGGCGGGCTTGGTTGATGCTCTTCCCCCTGAGCAAGCCAAGCCTTTTCAGGAGGTGGTCAGGCAGCTGAAGGCGTGCAGAAAATTCCTGGCCAGAGGAGTTTATGACACTTTTGATGTTGCGTCCAGGGCCGCTGCTCAAGGTGTGGTGATGCGCAGGCTCTCATGGCTGCGTGCCGCCGACCTGGAGAATAGACTCCAGCAGCGGATTGCGGACTCGCCTTGCCGTGCGGACAACATTTTTGGAGAAAAAGTCGAGCAGGTGGTAGAGTCTCTCCACCAGCGGGACACTGCATTCGACAAGTTCTCCCGCAGGCAGCCTTCAGCCTCTACCTCTACAGGTAGACGATTTTTCGGGGGAAGGAAGACTGGTCCCTATGCTTCTGGTAAGCGTAGGTACAATCCTCCTTCCCGACAGCCTGCGGCCCAGGCTAAGCCCCAGCGCGCTCGCTCTCGTCAGCAGCGTGCGCCTCAGCAAGGCCCCGCGGCTCCCCAGCAAAAGCAAGGGGCGAGCTTTTGACTGGCTCCAGCAGTCTTACAGCTTCCAGCACAAGCAGGTACTTGCAGAGGAACTCTCCGCCCTTCTCAGCGCCAATGCGGTCGAGCCCGTGCCATCCGGGCAAGAAGGGCTGGGATTCTATTCCAGGTACTTCCTTGTGGAAAAGAAAACAGGGGGGATGCGTCCCATCCTAGACCTAAGGGCCCTGAACAAATATCTCGTAAAAGAAAAGTTCAGGATGCTTTCCCTGGGCACCCTTCTCCCCATGATTCAGCAAAACGATTGGCTATGCTCTCTGGACTTGAAGGATGCCTACACACACATCCCGATACTGCCAGCTCACAGACAGTATCTGCGATTTCAGTTGGGCACACGCCACTTCCAGTACTGTGTGCTACCCTTTGGGCTCGCCTCTGCGCCCAGGGTGTTCACAAAGTGCCTAGCTGTGGTAGCAGCGGCACTTCGCAGGCTGGGGGTGCACGTGTTCCCATATCTCGACGATTGGCTGGTGAAGAACACATCCGAGGCAGGAGCCCTGCAGTCCATGCAGATGACTATTCGCCTCCTGGAGCTACTGGGGTTTGTGATAAATTACCCAAAGTCCCATCTTCTCCCAGTGCAGAAACTCGAATTCATAGGAGCCCTGCTGGATTCTCGGACAGCTCGCGCCTATCTTCCAGAGGCGAGAGCCAACAACTTGTTGTCCCTCGTCTCGTGGGTGCGTGCGTCCCAGCAGATCACAGCTCGGCAGATGTTGAGATTGCTGGGCCACATGGCCTCCACAGTTCATGTGACTCCCATGGCCCGCCTCCACATGAGATCTGCTCAATGGACCCTAGCCTCCCAGTGGTATCAGGCCACTGGGGGTCTAAAGGACGTGATCCACCTGTCCACGAGTTTTCTCAAATCCCTGTATTGGTGGACGATTTGCTCCAATTTGACTCTGGGACGTCCCTTCCAAATTCCTCAGCCACAAAAAGTGCTGACCACGGATGCGTCTCTCCTGGGATGGGGAGCTCATGTCGATGGGCTTCACACCCAAGGAAGTTGGTCCCTCCAAGAACGCGATCTACAGATCAATCTTCTGGAGTTGCGAGCGATCTGGAAGGCTCTGAAGGCTTTCAGAGATCGGCTGTCCCACCAAATTATCCAAATTCAGACAGACAACCAGGTTGCCATGTACTATGTCAACAAGCAGGGGGGCACCGGATCTCGCCTCCTGTGTCAGGAAGCCGTCAGCATGTGGCTCTGGGCCCGCCGTCTCGGCATGGTGCTCCAAGCCACATATCTGGCAGGCGTAAACAACAGTCTGGCCGACAGACTGAGCCGGATTATGCAACCTCACGAATGGTCGCTCAACTCCAGAGTGGTGCGCCAGATCTTCCAAGCGTGGGGCACCCCCTTGGTGGATCTCTTCGCATCTCGAGTGAACCACAAAGTCCCTCAGTTCTGTTCCAGGCTTCAGGCCCCCGGCAGACTGGCATCGGATACCTTCCTCCTGGATTGGGGGGAGGGCCTGCTGTATGCTTATCCTCCCATCCCTCTGGTGGGGAGGACTTTGTTGAAACTCAAGCAAGACCGAGGCACCATGATTCTGATTGCTCCTTTTTGGCTGCGTCAGATCTCGTTCCCCCTTCTTCTGGAGTTATCCTCCGAAGAACCGTGGAGATTGGAGTGTTTTCCGACCCTCATCACACAGGACGAGGGGGCGCTTCTGCATCCCAACCTCCAGTCTCTGGCTCTCACGGCCTGGATGTTGAGGGCGTAGACTTTGCCTCTTTGGGTCTGTCAGAGGGTGTCTCCCGCATCTTGCTTGCTTCCAGGAAAGACTCCACTAAGAGAAGTTACTTCTTCCATTGGAGGAGGTTTGCCGTCTGGTGTGACAGCAAGGCCCTAGATCCTCGCTCTTGTCCTACACAGACCCTTCTTGAATACCTTCTGCACTTGTCTGAGTCTGGTCTCAAGACCAACTCTGTAAGGGTTCACCTTAGTGCAATCAGTGCATACCATTACCGTGTGGAAGGTAAGCCGATCTCAGGACAGCCTTTAGTTGTTCGCTTCATGAGAGGTTTGCTTTTGTCAAAGCCCCCTGTCAAGCCTCCTACAGTGTCATGGGATCTCAATGTCGTTCTCACCCAGCTGATGAAACCTCCTTTTGAGCCACTGAATTCCTGCCATCTGAAGTACTTGACCTGGAAGGTCATTTTCTTGGTGGCAGTTACTTCAGCTCGTAGAGTCAGTGAGCTTCAGGCCCTGGTAGCCCAGGCCCCGTACACCAAATTTCATCATAACAGAGTAGTCCTCCGCACTCACCCTAAGTTCCTGCCAAAGGTTGTGTCGGAGTTCCATCTGAACCAGTCAATTGTCTTGCCAACATTTTTTCCCCGTCCTCATTCCTGCCCTGCTGAACGTCAGCTGCACACATTGGACTGCAAGAGAGCATTGGCCTTCTACCTGGAGCGGACACAGCCCACCAGACAGTCCGCCCAATTGTTTGTTTCTTTTGACCCCAATAGGAGGGGAGTGGCTGTAGGGAAACGCACCATATCCAATTGGCTAGCAGATTGCATTTCCTTCACTTACGCCCAGGCGGGGCTGGCTCTTGAGGGTCATGTCATGGCTCATAATGTTAGAGCCATGGCTGCGTCGGTAGCCCACTTGAAGTCAGCCTCCATTGAAGAAATTTGCAAAGCTGCGACGTGGTCATCTGTCCACACATTCACATCTCATTACTGCCTGCAGCAGGACACCCGACGCGACAGTCGGTTCGGGCAGTCAGTTCTTCAGAACCTGTTTGGGCTTTAGGATCCAACTCCACCCCCCGAGGGCCCTGTTTGTTCTGTTCCAGGCTGCACTCTCAGTTAGTTGGTAAATTTTTTAGGTCAATCTCTTTAATGTCCTCGCCGTTGCGAGGCCCAATTGACCATGGTTGTTGTTTTGAGTGAGCCTGGGGGCTAGGGATACCCCATCAGTGAGAACAAGCAGCCTGCTTGTCCTCGGAGAAAGCGAATGCTACATACCTGTAGAAGGTATTCTCCGAGGACAGCAGGCTGATTGTTCTCACAAACCCGCCCGCCTCCCCTTTGGAGTTGAGTCTTCCCTTGAAGTGTATTGTCTTGCTACATACTGGACTGGCCGGCTCGAGCCGGTTTCGGGCGGGAAGACGGCCGCGCATGCGCGGTGCGCATGGGCGCGCGAGGACTAGCAAAGGCCTTTGCTAGTAAACTTTCCGATGGAGGGGGCTGCCGAGGACGTCAACCCATCAGTGAGAACAATCAGCCTGCTGTCCTCGGAGAATACCTTCTACAGGTATGTAGCATTCGCTTTGTGAAAAAGACATGGCTTTCGGTTGGGATTGACTGTGCAAGATGGACGATCTGTGTTATTCTGCCTGGTTTTGTTTTACAGTAGGTGAATTGATGTTCTAGTGCTCACTGTAGTGTTTAAGATGCTTTCCTTTTCCTTGTGTGACTTGTACAAATTACTGCTTATGGTATGCTAGAATTGCTCTATAGGTCCTGAGTGTTTTGTATTCTTGGCATGCCTAGTACTAGATTTTGGAGAGGGGGGGTGTTAAAAAATGACCGGCCCCAGGTGTCAACTACCCTAGGTACGCCACTGGTGATAAGTTCAATGTTACTGCATGGCCATTTCTTTTTTTCAGCCTTTTTACCTGCTGCGGTTAAAAGGGCCTCTGTGCATAGCAAAAATGGTGGCCGCTGCTAATGCAGGGCCCTTTTTACCACAGCTTAGTACAAGGGCCCCTTAGTGCACCCTTACATAGGTTTTTCATGTGTGTTAAAGCCATTTTTTACCACAGCCAGAAAATGGCCATGCACTATTGTTACCATTAACATGTGGCCATTAAAAAAATAAATAGTGTCTGAGCACTTACCAACACCTATTCTGTACGTGGTAAGGGTTCACCTGCTAACCCTGCGCTAATCAGTTAGTGTGCAGTAATATATCTGTGCTACCTGATTATCGCAGAAACACCCACTCCATCCCCAAACATGCTCCCTCCATGGAAAAAAAAATAAAAAATTTTAGCACATGGTTTGCACACGCAGATTAGGAACTTACCACAGCGTGTCCCACGGCAAGCCCTTTTTAGCTGCAGTAACCAAGTTTCGAGTTTATTAAATTTGATATACCACCTCATACAATTAGCTAAACAGGTCACAAAAATATAAAATAAAATAATAGATACACAAATAATAGATACTTTAAATAAGATCCAACAAATAATATTAGAAACAACAATCCTGCCGTGTTCTAATGTGTCCTACTGTGTCTCAGGCTCTGCATCCTCAGATAGTAATCAGTCTCAAGTACCTATGCCAAATGCCTTTGTAAAAAAAACAGGTTTTTAAACCAGCCTAAACTTTTGGTATGACATCTCCAGCCTGGTGGTCCAGTGGGACCCCTGTCCTCACTCCCCCCACCCAGCTGCCATCATGGATCCAGTGTGACCCATGACAGGGGGCCGAACTAGATCCTCTCCCACTGAAAAGCTTTCCCTGGTGGGCAAGTGGTGGTGGAGGGATCCCCCCCGACCCAACCCCCTCCCCAGTACCATAGAAATTAGAGGAAGAGGGACTAGCACTCCCTCCTCCTCTGTGGGAGCCACCTCAAAATGGTGGCACCTTGCCTTGCCTGATGTATCATGGGATGCATGGGGCAGGGTTTAACTTCCATATAATAGGACATCCCCTTATATGGAAGGTAAACCCCCACCTCAAAATGGAAGCGCACTAGGCGGGGCTTCAATACCTGGCATGGATAGGGGGGAGGAGGAAGAGAGGAGAGGAGAGGAGTTTTAACTGTAATGTGAGCTCCAAATTGGCATAGGGTTAAGGTGGTATTTCGTCTGTACAATCAGATGCTGTGCTCTGATCATACGGGGGGAATACCACAGAGTTCATTTAAATATCATTTAAATGAGCTCTACCCCCCCCCCCCTTTTGGGGATTTTCAGTATGCCTTTATGCATATTTATTTATTATTTTTAATATCAAGTTCTTATAAATGTCCAAGTTGTTTGTTTATATGTTAACTTGGGCATATTATAATTTTTTCAGATATCTATTTTGTCAGTAATAGTCATGAACTGAGACCATCTGATTCCTTTTAGTATTGATTTATATGGTGCCTTTTATACGTATTTTTGTGAGCCTATGATTTAATGATTTTTAATGTGTTCTGACAGTTTGGTTGCCCAGATGCAACCCATGGCAATGGCGAACATGGATGTGTTGGGCACTGGTTTTTAATCCTCCACATTATAGTTATTTAATAAATTCATCAACAGACTATCTTTGTCTGCTTCTTTTCACCTTCAACATGGTGGAGAAGTAAAACAGATAAGATACTAGTGATGCAACTTAAGTGAAGAACAGCCCAAGCACCTACAGTGCATATTTGTATGTCTAATGACAAGTAAGGCACCACTACAGAGCAAATAAGTGAAATATTCCTAGATTTCAGTAGCTTCAACCAACAAATAGATAAGTTCCTACTAGATAAAGTTTTGATGCCTAAAGTGCAAGACTGTAGTAGAGACAGACTAGATGTGTCAATCTTGAGCTCAAGTAGGTGGTTACTAATCTGTTGACCACTTGGATGCAGATAGCCACAGGACAGATGGGAAGTAGGATATGTCACAGAATCACTGCTGTGTCAGGAAAGACTATGTAATCTAAGGAGAGTGTGAGAAAGGCCATGAGGAAGTGGGTGATGCACTGTGAGATGGCTGAATGGCCACTAGTGATTATTAGTGGCAAAAAAGGCTAACTCAGAAGAATTCTTTAGGTGATCTGGAACAGGTTGCCTCTTGTATATGAAGGAGCAGAGGCAGACATGCTAAATCATGCATTAGGCATATGACACAAGCATTTGGCCCCCTCCTCCAGCTCACATGCTGAAGGGTCCTCCTCTCATGCATTCTCTCCGTGCTTCTGCTCCCCCACTTTTATGGTTGGCATCTCTCTCTCTCTCTCTCTCTCTCTCTCTCTCTCTCTCTCTCTCCCTTCCCTTCCTTTGCCCTCCTTCCTGCAGGTTCAGTCTCTTTCCCTACCTGTCTCCCTCCCCTTCCCCTCACCATCTAGTCAACCAAACTTGTGTGTCTTTGCTGGCAGTGGCAGCAATTAAACCAGCTGCCTTGGCTGGCCCCGAGCCTTCCCTCTCTTCTGGGTCCCATTCCATATCATCATGCTGATCAATCCATAGACTGGTGGGTTGTGTCCATCTACCAGCAGGTGGAGATAGAGAGCAATCCTTTTGCCTCCCTATATGTGGTCATGTGCTGCCGGAAACTCCTCAGTATGTTCTCTATCTCAGCAGGTGGTGGTCACACACAGCAGCAGCTCTGGCTAGGTCTCCAAGCCTAATTTTTAGGTTTTGTTGAGTACCTGGGGTTGAGGGCTCTTCTTGAGCAAGTGCAAACCTGGTGGCGCCAGGTCCCTCCTTTTCTCCCCCCTCCCGCTGGCTCCGTTAAAAAAAAAAAAAAAAATTTTGAACGTCCTTAAAGGCGTTTATTTCGACGTTTATTTAAACGTTTATTGCAGCTACTCACTGGAACACCAGGTCGTTACAGCTCGGAGCGAGAAGCAGGTAATTTTTACCTTTTTATAGCGGGCAGGGGGTTCCCCGATCAATCTCCACGTGGCCTATGGCGTCGGAGGGCAAGGGCGCGAAGAATCGCTCCCCGGACCGCGTGTGCGCTTCTAGCGGGGATGCAGGGGTCTTAAAGTCTGATTCGCCCTTGTTGGGTGTCAGTTCGGAGGCCGGTCAGTGTCCCGGGTCTTCCTCCGGTGCGGCGGTTTTCCCCGCCATAAACGCCCATCCCCCGCTGCTCGCCTCCGCCATCTTGGCCGGCCACTCTGCTCGGACGGCTTCTTCTTGGGCCGCCCTTGAGCTGGGAGACGTTAATGCCATGGCCGCCCTTGATTTGGGCGATGGCAAAAAAGCGGCTAAAGTTAAGCGCCGTTCTTCCCGCGCAGCTCCTTCACGGAGTGTCGCGCCGGACGCCATCTTGGATGCGCAGCATGTTTCTCCCCCACTCTTGCGAGCGCCGGTTGAGGGTGCGTCTAGGGCTGTGGCCCAGGCTGCTGAAGTGCACAGTCTGGGGGGTTTCTCCCCCGAGTTTATTTTGCTGCTGCATCAGGCCTTCCTTATGCAAAACGCTGCCCCTTCTCCCTTGTCCGATAAAGGGGTTGAGGCCCCCGGAAGTAAACGCCCTCGGGTGGATTCCCAGGCCTTAGAGGACTCTGAGGCATATTTTCAAAGCACTTAGCCTCCCAAAGTTCCATAGAAACCTATGGAACTTAGCCTCCCAAAGTGCTTTGAAAATATGCCTCTCTGTTTCCTCTGATGTAGATGAGGGCAGCGTATCTGAGTTCTCCCAACGGTTCTTTGGGGATTCCTTGGAGGAGACGGATTCCCGCTCGGATGGAGCGGATGACCCCTCTGCAGCGCGGATCTTTCGCTCAGAGGATTTGCCCAACCTGTTAGTGCAGGCCATGAGCATTTTGAAGATTTCCTCTGCGGAGGACGTCTCTCCCTCAGCCCCTGTTGGCTCCGCCATTATGCTGGGGACGAAGCGCCCGCCTAGAACCTTCCACGTGCATGATGCCATGCACACCTTAATTTCGGCTCAATGGGATGTCCCGGAAGCGAGCCTCAAAGTGGCTAGGGCTATGTCCCGCCTCTATCCTTTGCCTGAAAGTGAACGGGAGGCCTTTCTTTGGCCTACCGTGGATTCTTTAATCACTGCGGTGACTAAGAAAACGGCGTTGCCGGTGGAAGGTGGCACGGCCCTAAAGGACGCCCAAGACAGAAGATTGGAGGCGGCCTTAAGGTCGTCCTTCGAGGCGGCTGCCTTAAGTTTGCAGGCCTCAGTTTGCGGCTCCTACGTGGCCAGGGCGTGCCTGACGATGGTGCAGCGGGCTTCCCCCTCGGATCCTTCCTTGAGGGCTGATTGGCCGGCCCTGGAATCGGGCTTGGCTTATTTGGCAGACTTGCTATATGATGTCTTGAGAGCCTCGGCTAAAGGTATGGCTCAGACAGTCTCTGCGCGGCGGTGGCTTTGGCTGAAACATTGGTCTGCGGACCACGCCTCTAAGTCCCGCGTGGCTAAGTTGCCTTTTAAAGGCAAGCTGCTCTTTGGGGTCGAGCTGGACAAAATTGTGACCGATCTCGGCACGTCTAAGGGCAAGAGGTTACCAGAGGTCAGGGCTCGGGCCAGTGCTCGCCCCGGTATCTCCAGAGGACGGTTTCAGGAAGCCCGTCGGTACCGCCCGGGCAAGTCGGGCTCCTCTGCCCCCTCTTCCTTCAAGAGGAACTTCTCCCCCAAGCAGCATTCCTTTCGCAGAGACCGCCGTCCCGGAGGTACGCCCTCCGGTCCTCCCCCAGGGTCTTGTACCCAATGACGGGGTCCTGGTCCATGGCCCAGTGCAGATTGGAGGACGCCTGTCCTCGTTTCTGGGCGAGTGGACAAGGGTAACTTCAGACGCTTGGGTGCTGGAAGTCATCAGAGACGGCTACAAGCTAGAGTTCTGCCGACCCTTAAGAGACGGGTTTGTACTCTCTCCCTGCAAGTCTCCGGTCAAAGCTGTGGCAGTGCAGCAGACCTTGGACAATCTGATCCGCCTGGGTGCGGTCGTTCCGGTGCCAGAAAATCAGCTTGGCAAGGGACGTTACTCCATTTACTTTGTGGTACCAAAGAAAGGAGGTTCTGTGCGGCCTATCCTCGACCTCAAAGGGGTCAATCGGGCCTTGAAAGTTCGGCACTTTCGCATGGAGACTCTCCGCTCTGTTATAGCGGCAGTGAAGGCAGGGGAGTTCCTGGCATCCTTGGACATCAAGGAAGCGTACTTGCATATTCCCATCTGGCCTCCTCATCAACGCTTTCTGCGTTTTGCAGTCCTGGGCCGACACTTCCAGTTCAGAGCCCTCCCGTTCGGGTTGGCTACTGCTCCGCGGACCTTCTCCAAAGTAATGGTGGTCATCGCGGCCTTCCTGCGAAAGGAAGGAGTACAAGTCCATCCTTATCTGGACGACTGGTTGATCCAAGCCCCCTCTTATGCAGAGTGCGGCAAAGCTGTGGACCGGGTGATTGCTCTTTTGAGCTCCCTGGGGTGGATCATCAACTGGGAGAAAAGCCAGCTGCGCCCGACTCAGTCCCTGGAGTATCTGGGAGTTCGATTCAACACCAAAGTAGGCAGAGTGTTCCTGCCGGACAATCGGATTGTCAAACTTCAGGCTCAGGTGGACCAGTTCCTAGTAGCCTCTCCGCTTCGGGCTTGGGACTATGTGCAGCTGTTGGGCTCTATGACGGCCACGATGGAAGTAGTGCCCTGGGCCAGGGCTCATATGAGACCACTACAACACTCTCTGCTGCAGCGCTGGACTCCGGTGTCGGAGGATTATGCTGTGCGCCTTCCCTTGGAACCAGCAGTGCGCAAGGCGCTGAGCTGGTGGCTGAAGACAGACAAGTTGTCTGCAGGGATGCCTCTTATGACCCCGGAGTGGATTGTCGTCACGACGGACGCCTCTTTGACGGGCTGGGGAGCCCACTGCTTGGGAAGGACAGCGCAGGGGCTCTGGTCTCCTGCAGAGGCAAAGTGGTCTATCAACCTCCTGGAACTCAGAGCCATTCGGTTGGCGCTTTTGGAGTTCCTCCCGGTACTGGCGTTGAAGCCAGTACGGGTCCTGTCGGACAATGCCACGGCTGTGGCCTATGTCAACCGCCAGGGAGGTACCAAGAGCGCCCCTCTAGCCAAGGAAGCCATGAATCTATGCCAGTGGGCGGAAGCGAACCTGGAACAGCTGTCAGCGGCCCACATTGCCGGAGTCATGAATGTCAAGGCGGACTTTCTCAGTCGCCATACCTTGGATCCCGGAGAGTGGCAGTTATCGGCTCAGGCATTCTTGGACATCACGAAGCGCTGGGGCCAGCCGAGCCTAGATCTGATGGCGTCATCGGCCAATTGCCAAATGCCGCGCTTTTTCAGCAGAGGACGGGACCCTCGATCTCTGAGAGTAGATGCTCTTCTCCAACAGTGGCCGACACAGGAGCTTCTCTATGTGTTCCCGCCCTGGCCCATGTTGGGCAGGGTACTAGATCGGGTGGCAAAGCATCCGGGCCGAATAATCCTGGTGGGTCCGGACTGGCCCAGACGTCCCTGGTATGCGGACTTGATCAGGCTCTCAGTGGACGACCCTCTGCGGCTGCCAGTGGAGCAGGGCCTGTTGCATCAGAGTCCCGTGGTGATGGAGGATCCCTCCCCCTTTGGTCTTACGGCCTGGCTATTGAGCAGCAGCGTCTGAGGAAGAAGGGCTTCTCAGACAAGGTCATCGCCACTATGCTGAGAGCGAGGAAGCGCTCTACTTCTACTGCTTACGCCAGGGTTTGGCGTACCTTTGCAGCGTGGTGTGAAGCAGGCTCACTTTCTCCCTTCACTGCTCCAATTTCTTCAGTGCTGGCGTTCCTGCAAGAAGGTCTGGAGAAAGGCCTGTCGCTCAGTTCCCTTAAAGTCCAGGTAGCGGCTCTGGCTTGCTTCAGGGGCCGCCTGAAGGGTGCTTCCCTGGCTTCGCAGCCAGATGTGGTACGTTTCCTCAAGGGAGTTAATCACCTGCGCCCTCCTCTGCACTCAGTGGTGCCTGCGTGGAATCTCAACCTGGTGCTAAGAGCCTTGCAGAAGCCGCCTTTTGAACCCTTGTCGAGGGCATCTCTGAAAGACCTGACGTTGAAAGCAGTCTTTTTGGTGGCTATCACTTCAGCCAGAAGAGTTTCCGAGCTCCAGGCACTCTCATGTCGAGAGCCTTTTCTGCAGTTCACTGAGGCAGGAGTGACTATTCGCACAGTGCCTTCCTTCCTGCCCAAGATTGTTTCTCGCTTCCATGTGAATCAGCAGCTCTGTCTCCCTTCCTTTCGTAGGGAGGACTACCCAGAGGAATACTCTGCTCTCAAGTTTCTGGATGTGAGACGAGTCATCATCAGATACTTGGAAGTGACCAATGATTTCCGGAAATCGGATCATCTGTTTGTCCTGTTTGCAGGTCCTCGTAAGGGTCTGCAGGCTGCTAAGCCTACTGTGGCAAGATGGGTCAAGGAAGCCATTGCAGCGGCTTATGTGGCCGCGGGGAAGGTGCCGCCTATTCAGCTGAAGGCTCACTCCACTAGAGCTCAGGTGGCCTCGATGGCAGAGGCCGGGTCCGTCTCCTTGGAAGAGATATGCAGGGCGGCAACTTGGGCATCGGCCCATACCTTCTCCAGGCATTACCGCTTGACTGTGGCTGCTCGGGCGGAGGCCCGGTTTGGAGCTTCAGTGTTGCGGTCAGGGATTTCTATGTCCCGCCCTGGGTGAGTACTGCTTCGGTACATCCCACCAGTCTATGGATTGATCAGCATGATGATATGGAAGGTAAAATTATGTATCATACCTGATAATTTTCTTTCCATTAATCATAGCTGATCAATCCATAGCCCCTCCCAGATATCTGTACTGTTTATATTCTGGTTGCATTTCAGGTTCAAGTTTAGTCTTCAGTTCCTTCAGGAGGACTTCGTGTTCAAGTTTTTTCAATTGGATTCTTCAAGAGTTGAGACGAGTTTGTGTTACAGTGAGCTGCTGCATTCCTCTCCCCTCCGTTTTACGGGGCTGGATTGAGACATAAATTCTGCTGGCGCTCCCTCCCGCTTCGTGCGGCTGTAGGGCAGCTTTGTACCCCTCCCGCTTCGGCGGTGTTAGGGTCAGTCAGCTCCTCCCGCGGTTGCGGTTGCAGGATAAGCCAGATCCCCCCGCATCGGCGGGGTGGTGTCCCTCCCCCGCTCCGCGGGGATGAGCTGGACGGATTCCCCTCCCCCACTTGTGTGGGGATGAGCTGGGTTAATTCCCCTCCCCCGTTTCGGCGGTGGTGAGCTGGGCAGAGTGTCCCTTTGTGGGTGTAATTCTCTAAGTGCTGAGTCCTGCGGATGGAGCTTGGATATCGACATACTGAGGAGTTTCCGGCAGCACATGACCACATATAGGGAGGCAAAAGGATTGCTCTCTATCTCCACCTGCTGGTAGATGGACACAACCCACCAGTCTATGGATTGATCAGCTATGATTAATGGAAAGAAAATTATCAGGTATGATACATAATTTTACCTTTCTGCCTCCTCTGAGGTAACTTCCTGTTGCTGCACGGGTGGGATGTGGCAGAGAAAAGGACCTGCGGCCAGCCAGCCAGCCAGCCAGAGACAGCAAAAACATACAAGTTTGGAGGACTGCGGAAAGGGAGTAGGAAGGAATGGAGAGGGAAAGATGCTAGACCTGTTTGGGATAGGAGGAGAATGGAGTGGGGAGAGATAGAGATGATGACTGTGAGGATGGGAGTCAAAGGAAAGATGCTGGACACATGGAGGGACAGAGACACAGAGAAAAGATGCTGATGTGGAAGGAGCATAGGAACAGGGGCATAGAAGGGCAAAGCTGGAAAAGGGGAACTAGGGACAGGGAGGAGCAATCCTGGATGCAGGGAAGGAATAGAGACAAAGAGAGGAGATGCTGAATATGGGGGGAGGATGGGGACACTAAGAGGGCAGATGCTGAACATGGGAGGAGGATAGGGCCAGGGACACACAGGGGAGATGGTGGATAGGACGCATAGGGACAATTGAGAGTGGACAAGGAGAGAGAAGAAATGTCAAGTTGACAGGAGACCCTGGCAAGAGAGATACTTAAAAATAGAGAAATGCAGAAAAAAGACACTAGAACCAAGCGATTGGAAAAATAGAATATTTAGACAATAAAGGTAAGAAAAAAGAATTTTATTCTGAATTTATAAATAGGAATATGTCAACTTTGGTAAATGCACAACTTTGATATCATGCATTATTCTGCTAGCATGTGCTTTCTGTGTGAAGATCTGTAGCAGTCCCATTTGTTGTGTTTTCTTACTAGTTGGTATATTGGTGTTTTAGGGTCTAATATAGTATTTACAGTCCTGCCTTTTCACAGATAAGGACTCTCTGAGAGTTAATGCTGTTATGGCATGGTAGAGTGCCAAGTGTGTTTTTGCACAAGTTTCTGATAATATTTTATACTGGAGGGGATCGCATGTTGGCCTTACTGAGGTGATATCAAATTTTAATATAATTTTAGTTTGTCATAACATCAACCAGGGTTTTAGAGCATTTTACAGGATCCGATGTGTTTTGATGTGGTTTTCTTTACAGCAGACATGTCTGATCAAGTTTAAATTATGAGAGACTGCCTCTTGAGGGATCTTTAAATATGACTGAATTGTTTCCATAGAGGTGTATGTGGTTTACTGTTGGTAAGTGCTTGAAGTAATTGCATTTAAAATAGATACCTGTAATGCCCACTCAGACTGTTCTATTTGCTTTCTTAGTCGCCGCCGCACAATGAGCAGAGGGTTTCAACGAATCATCAATGATGACGCCTAGATCCCTTTCCTGGTTGGTGACTCCTAATTTGGAACCTTACATTACATAACTATAATTCAGGTTCTTCTTTCCCACATGCATCACTTTGCACTTGATCACATTAAAAGTCATCTGCCATTTAGATGCCTAGTGTCCCACTCTTGTAAAGTTCTCTTGCAATTTTTTTACAATCGTCTTGCAATTTAACAACTTTGAATAACTTTGTGTCATCAGCAATCTAATTACCTCACTAGTTACTCCTATCTCTAGATCATTTATAAATATGTTAACAAGCAGTGGTCCCAGCACAAAACCCTGGGAAACCCCACTATACACCCTTCTCCATTGAGAATACTGACCATTTAACCCTACTCTCTGTTTTCTTTTAACTAATTTTTAATCCAATTTCCTCTGGAGTCTTTCATGAGATGCTTTGTCAAACGCCTTCTGAAAATCCAGATACACAATATTGACCGGCTCATCTTTATCCACATGTTTGTTCACCCCTTCAAAGAAATGTAATAGATTGGTGAGGCAAGATTTCTCTTCACTAAATCCATGTTGACTTTGTCTCATTAATCCATGCTTTTGAATATGCTCTGTAATCTTGTTCTTTATAATAGTCTCTACCATTTTGCCCAGCACCAACATCAGGCTCACCAGTCTATAATTTCCTGTATCACCTCTGGAACCTTTTTTAGAAATCGGCATTACATTGGCCACCCTGCAATCTTCCGGAACCATGCTTTATTTTAAAGATAAATTACATATTACTAACAATAGTTCCACAAGTTCATTTTTCAATTCTATCGGTACTCGGGATGAATACCACCTGGTCCAGGAGATTTACTACTCTTCAATTTGTCAAATTGCGCCATTATATCTTCCAGGTTTATAGAGGTTTCATTCAGTTTCTCTGACTTTTCAGCTTTGAATGCCATTTCTGGCACCAGAATCTCTCCCAAATCTTCCTCAGCGAAGACCGAAGCAAAAAATTAATGTAATCTCTCGGTCATCTAGCGGTTCTACTGATTCTTTTGCCGGCTTCTTGCTTTTAATATACCTAAAAAATATTTTTGCCTCCCATGCAATCTTTTTTTCAAAGTTTCTCTTTGCCTTCCTTATCAGCGCTTTGAATTGATTTGCCATTTCTCATGCTGTTTCTTATTATTTTCAGTCGGTTCCTTCTGCCGTTTTCTGAAGGATTTTCTTTTAGCTCTAATAGCTTCCTTCTCCTCACTTTTCCACCATGCCAGTTGTCGTTTGGTCTTCCTTCCTCCTTTTTTAATACACGGAATATATTTGGACTGGGCTTCCAGGATGGTATTTTTGAACAGCATCCATGCCTGATGTAAATTTTTTTACCTTCGCAGCTGCTCCTCTAAGGGTTTTTTTTTTCACCATTCTCATTTTATCATAGTCTCCTTTTCAAAAGTTAAATACTAATGTATTTGATTTCCTGTGTGTACTTACTCCAAAGCCGACATCAAATCTGATCATATTATGATCACTGTTATCAAGCGGCCCCAGCACCATTACCTCCTGCACCAGATCATGCGTTCCACTAAGGGCTAGGTCTAGAATCTTTCCTTCTCTTGTTGGATCCTGTACCAGCTGCTCCATAAAGCAGTTCTTGATTTCATCAAGGAATTTTACCTCCCTAGCATGCCCTGATGTTACATTTACCCAGTCAATATCGGGGTAATTGAAATCACCCATTATTTTTCTGTTCTCCAGTTTGTTAGCCTCCCTTATTTCTGATAACATTTCTACATCTGTCTGTTCATCCTGGCCAGGTGGATGGTAGTATACTCCTATCACTATCCTTTTCCCCTTAACACATGGAATTTCAATCCATAGGGATTCCAAAATGTGTTTTGTTTCCTGCAAAATATTCAATCAATTTGATTCAAGGCCCTCCTTAACATACAAAGCTACCCCTTCACCAATTCGATCCACCCTATCACTACAATATAATTTGTACCCTGGTATGACACTGTCCCACTGGTTATCCTCCTTCCACAAGGTCTCAGAGATGCTTATTATATCTAATTTTTCATTTAGTTCAATATATTCTAACTCTCCCATCTTATTTCTTAGGCTTCTAGCATTCGCATATAGACATTTCAAATTATGTTTGTTGTTCCTATTTACATCTTGCTCAGTAGTTGACAGTGTTAATTTGCGATCTTTTGTCTGCTTTTTATTTAAGGTCACCTGATCTACTATGGTCTCTTTCGCAACCTTGCTATCGGGATACCCTATCTTCCTTGTTTGGTGGTATCTTTGAAAGATACCTTGTTCCAAACCATGTGTTTTTGAACAACTGTCAGCCTTCCCCCAGGTTCTAGTTTAAAAGCTGCTTTTAAATGCCGATGTCAGCAGCCTGGTCCCACCCTGGTTAAGGTGGAGCCCATCCTTCTGGAATAGGCGCCTCCTTCCCCAGAATGTTGCCCAGTTCCTTACAAATGTAAAACCCTTCTCCCTGCACTATCACATCCACGCATTGAGACTCCAGAGCTCTGCCTGTGGAACGGGTAGCACTTTGGAAAATGCTACCCTAGAGGTTCTGGATTTGAGCTTTCTACCTAAGAACCTACATTTGGCTTCCAGAACCTCTCTCCCACATTTTCCTATGTCATAGGTACCCACATGTACCAAGACAGTCGGCTCCTCCTCGGCACTATCTAAAATCCTATCTAGGTGACGCGTGAGGTCTGCCATCTTCACACCTGGCAAGCAAGTAACCAGGCAATCCTCAGGTCTACCAGCCACCCAGCTATCTACATGCTTAATAATTGAATCACCAACTACAATAGCCATCCTATCTCTTCCCTCCTGGGCAGAAGCTTCTGGAGAAACATCCTCGGTGTGAGAGGATATTGCATCCCCTGGTGTGCGGGTCCTGGTTATAGGATTACTTCCTTTTAGAAGACCTCCCTCCTCCAAGGCAGCACAGGGGCTGCCAGATTGGAGGTTAAACTTCTCTACAACGTCCCTGTAGGCCTCCTCTATGTACCTGTCTGTCTCCCTCAGCTCCACCAAGTCTGCTACTCTAGCCTCAAGATAACGGACTCATTCTCTGAGAGCTAGGAGCTCTTTGCATCGAGCACACACATATGCCCTCTCACCAACTGGGAGATAATCATACATGTGACACTCAGTGCAAAAGACTGGATAGCACCCCTCTCACTGCTGGACCACTGTCTGCATCTTAGTATTATAGAGTTGTTTATTTAAAAATTCTTAAGATTCTAGGGATATCAGATGAATATAAAGAGCCTTAAGATTGGTATAATTTATTTAGTGTTTGCTTCTCAGCATTCCATTTCTTCTCAGCCTTGCATTAGACTGGTCATACAGTGTCACTATAGCAGTGGTCTCCAACCTTTTTCATGTAAAGGGCTGCAATGTGAATACAAGAAAGCTCTGAGGGCCACCAAAAGATTTCAAGCTTACACATACTAATAATTTTGTGAAACGACTGGACCTGCTTGTTCATACCAGGTATTAAACATTAATACAAATATTGGTTCTACAACACTTCAAGGATATATTTTAAAAACTAATTTTATTTTGGTTTGGCAACAGTAGCAAGTCCGTAAAAGAGATACCTGAATAACACACTTAAGAGATTGTTTGCAGTTACTAAATAAAGTGATTATTAAACATGAAATATTGATTCTACAACACAAATAGGATATATTTAAACTCACTTAACTGTTGCTTGTCATCTGTAGCAAATATCATTAATGAGATACCTGTGTGTCCATACTGTTTACCAGCATAGCAAATGGTTTCATAATTCATCTTGCATATTCGTAACAGACTTAAGAGACTGTTTGCAGATAGCCTGTTCTTTAGTTTTGACTTTAAAATGTTCATAGTTGAAAAAGTCTGTTCACACAGACAAGTGGAGCCAAAAAATAAAGAAACCTTTCCTGCGATCGTCGAGCATGCAAGATAATTAGGAACAGTCTTCCAAAAATCACAGAAGCTTTCTCTAATTCTATGGCGCAGCTTGAGTTCAATGTTTTCTTGTAGTTCAATGATCTCCAGTTCAAAGTGACAGTCTGCCAACCCACAGTCAACTGCCACTTTAGAAATCAACTCTAAATCTGCCTCAAATGGATTCAGGACAAAGTCCAGCACTGGTTCAGATTGTGAAATATCCATAAACTTGTTTTTAAATTCCTGCCGTAGTTTTCCAAGCGTGACAGAAAATTGCCCAATAGCACTTCTTGAATCTTCTTCAGAGAAGATGGTATATTCACTGATATTTGCTTTAAATTGGGAAAAATATTTCGTTTCTCCTTCATCTAGTTCTAATCGAAACAAGTCCAAATTTTTAACAAATGCCTTCAGACAGTTGTACAGTTCAGTGATGAAATGTGAACCCTGTAATTTCAAATTGAGTTGGCTGAGGTGATCTGCAGATGCTTGCTACTTAACGATTCCAGATGAATGATACAATGAAATGACATGAATTTCCCAAAATCTTGATCTTTTCTCATCAACACAACAAACCAGAATGCATTCTGATTATAGCATGTGCACTGTCTGTTGTAACTCACCATAAGTCAAGAACTGTTTTAGGTCCCCTTTTGCAAAGTCATACTAGCATTTTAGTACGCACTAAAAATAAGCATGCGCTAAACGTTAGAAACACCTATATAGTCCTACGGGCATCTCTAGTGTATGCTAAAAATGCTACTGCGCCTTTGTAAAAGGCCTCCTTAGGGGATCTACTATAATAAAACTCACCCTCAATGTTCTGAGGACACTGACATAGTAACATAGTAACATAGTAGATGACGGCAGAAAAAGACCTGCACGGTCCATCCAGTCTGCCCAAGATAAACTCATGTGTATACCTTACCTTGATTTGTACCTGTCTTTCTCAGGGCACAGACCGTATAAGTCTGCCCAGCAGTTTTTCCTGCCTCCCAACCACTTGTCCCGCCTTCCATCACCGGCTCTGGCACAGACCGTATAAGTCTGCCCTCCCCTATCCTCGCCTCCCAACCACCAACCCCTCTTCCCCCCACCTGCTCTGCCACCCAATTGTAGCTAAGCTTCTGAGGATCCATTCCTTCTGCACAGGATTCCTTTATGCACATCCCACGCATGTTTGAATTCCGTTACCGTTTTCATCGCCACCACCTCCCGCGGGAGGGCATTCCAAGCATCCACCACCCTCTCCGTGAAAAAATACTTCCTGACATCTTTCCTGAGTCTGCCCCCCTTCAATCTCATTTCACGTCCTCTCGTTCTACCGCCTTCCCATCTCCGGAAAAGATTCGTTTGCGGATTAATACCTTTCAAATATTTGAATGTCTGTATCATATCACCCCTGTTCCTCCTTTCCTCCAGGGTATACATGTTCAGGTCAGCAAGTCTCTCTTCATACGTTTTGGAACGCAAATCCCATACCATCCTCGTAGCTTTTCTTTGCACCGCTTCCATTTTTTTGACATCCTTCGCAAGGTACGGCCTCCAAAACTGAACACAGTACTCCAGGTGGGGCCTCATCAACGTCTTATACAGGGGCATTAAAACCTCCCTTCTGCTGGTCACACCTCTCCCTATACAGCCTAGCAATCTTCTAGCTACGGCCACCGCCTTGTCACACTGTTTCGTCACCTTCAGGTCCTCGGATACTATCACCCCAAGATCCCTCTCCCCGTCCATGCCAATCAGACTCTCCCCGCCTAAAACATACGTCTCCCTTGGATTTCTACTCCCTAAGTGCATCACTTTGCATTTCTTCGCATTGAATTTTAATTGCCAAACGTTAGACCATTCTTCTAGCTTCTTCAGATCTTTTTTCATGTTTTCCACTCCCTCCGGGGTGTCTACTCTGTTGCAAATCTTGGTGTCATCCGCAAAAAGGCAAACTTTACCTCGTAACCCTTCGGCAATGTCACTCACAAATATATTGAACAGAATCGGCCCCAGCACCGATCCCTGAGGCACTCCACTACTCACATTTCCCTCCTCCGAGCAAACTCCATTCACCACCACCCTCTGGCGTCTGCCCGTCAACCAGTTCCTAATCCAGTTCACCACTTCGGGTCCTATCTTCAGCCCATCTAGTTTATTCAAGAGCCTCCTGTGGGGAACCGTGTCGAAAGCTTTGCTGAAATCTAAATAGATTACGTCCATAGCACGTCCTTGATTTAATTCTTCCGTCACCCAGTCAAAGAATTCAATGAGATTTGTTTGGCACGATTTCCCTTTGGTGAAACCATGTTGTCTCGGATCTTGCAACTTATTTGCTTCCAGGAAATACACTATCCTTTCCTTCAGCATCGCTTCCATTACTTTACCAATAACCGAAGTGAGGCTTACCGGCCTGTAGTTTACAGCCTCTTCCCTATCACCACTTTTGTGAAGAGGGACCACCTCCGCCGTTCTCCAGTCCCTCGGAACCTCTCCCGTCTCCAAGGATTTATTAAACAAATCTTTAAGAGGACCCACCAGAACCTCTCTGAGCTCCCTCAATATCCTGGGGTGGATCCCGTCCGGTCCCATGGCTTTGTCCACCTTTAGCTTTCCAAGTTGTTGATAAACACTCTCTTCCGTGAACGGTGCTCTATCCACTCCATTCTCAGGTGTACTTTTGCCAGTCCCTAGCGGTCCTTCTCCAGGATTTTCTTCTGTGAAAACAGAGCAAAAGTATCTATTTAGCAAATTGGCTTTTTCTTCATCATTTTCTACATAGCGTTTTGTTGTATCTTTTAGTCTCACAATTCCGTTTTTAGTCTTTCTCCTTTCACTAATATACCTGAAGAAGTTTTTGTCTCCCCTTCTTACATTTCTAGCCATTAGTTCTTCTGCTTGCGTCTTCGCCAGACGTACCTCTCTCTTGGCTTCTTTCAGTTTCATCCGGTATTCCTCCCCGTGTTCCTGCTCTTGAGATTTTCTATATTTCTGGAACGCCAACTCTTTAGCCTTTATTTTCTCAGCCACTTGCTTGGAGAACCATATCGGTTTTCTTTTTCTTTTGCTTTTAGTTACTCTCCTTACATAAAGGTCTGTGGCCCTATTTATTACTTCTTTCAGCCTGGACCACTGTCCTTCCACTTCTCGTACGTCCTCCCAGCCCATCAGCTCCTTCCTCAGGTATTCCCCCATTTTACTAAAGTCAGCACGCTTGAAATCCAGGACTTTGAGTTTAGAGTGTCCGCCCTGCACTTCAGCCGTCATATTAAACCAAACCGTTTGATGGTCACTGCTTTCCAGGTGTGCACCCACTCTGACATTTGACACACTATTCCCATTTGTGAGCACCAGATCCAACGTTGCTCCCTCCCTCGTGGGTTCCGTCACCATTTGTCTGAGCAGAGCACTTTGGAAAGCATCCACAATCTGTCTACTTCTTTCAGATTTGGCAGATGGAACCTTCCAATCTACATCCGGCAGATTAAAATCTCCCAACAACAGCACCTCTCTTTTCTTCCCCAACTTATGAATATCAG
This sequence comes from Microcaecilia unicolor, assembly GCF_901765095.1. Lineage (NCBI taxonomy): Eukaryota > Metazoa > Chordata > Amphibia > Gymnophiona > Siphonopidae > Microcaecilia > Microcaecilia unicolor. The sequence continues at coordinate 55,710,457 of NC_044033.1, read as the reverse complement.
CGATCAGATCTTTATCTAGTTCCTCCAATTGTGTCGGGGGTCTGTAGACAACGCCCACGTGGACAGAGGTTCCATCCTCTCTTTTTAAGGTGATCCATATCGCTTCTTCCTTTCCCCAGTTTCCTGTCATTTCAGTCGCTGCGATATCATTTCTCACATACAGAGCTACTCCTCCACCTTTACCCCCTTCTCTATCCTTCCTAAAAAGATTATAGCCTGGTATGTTTACATCCCATTCATGGAAACCATTGAGCCATGTCTCTGTGACTGCAACTATGTCCAAGTCTGCCTCCAACATCAGGGCTTGAAGGTCATGAATTTTATTGCTTAGACTATGAGCATTTGTGGTCATCGCTTTCCATCTACATTTCCTAGTATGTGTTTTGGTTTTAGTGATCTGGGGGTGTCTTTTCTCTTTGGGTACCTTCTTATCTTTTTGTTCCACCTTCCTTGCTTTTTCTTCCGCCTCAGTTTTATTTTCAGGAACATCGCAATGCTGTAGTGGAGCAAAAGAATTTTGTAGTGGCAACACTTGTGCTGGTGAAGCCAAGCCACTGACTTCAGTTCCTTCAGGTTCGAAGGTTCGTGGTGGTGAAGCCACTGGGCCCCGCCCTCGCGTCAAACGTCATGACATCAAGGGAGGAGCAAACGTTGAGGGTGAGTTTTATTACTGTACCTGTGCTCCGCCCTCGTGTCAAAACACGATGACGTCGAGGGCGGCCCAGGAAAATTGCCACTGTTCTCCGTATGTGTCACCCCCCCCCCCCCCCCCCAAAAAAAAGCTAGCGTCCGTTTCATTGCTCTGAGAAACGGGCCTTCTTTCCTAGTCTTTTACTAAAGATCAGCTCAAGCTATCTGCAGCAGGGCCCATAGGAATAAAATGAGACCTAATGCAGATAACTTGAGTTAACCTTTAGTAAAAGACCCCCAGAGCATTAAAGCAGTCTATGCCTCTTGTTGTGTTTAATAGCGATATCATAGTAACGTGGAGGGGCATAATCGAACGTCGCCAGCCAAATAGATCGCTGGCGATCTATGTTGGCTGTGGTGCTACAGCTGGGCGGAACCGTATTATCGAAAAAGATGGCCAGCCATCTTTTTTTTCGATAATAAGGTTTAGCCCGGCCAAATGCCGTGGAGTTCGCCGGGTTTGAGATGGCCGGGTTTGTTTTTCAGCGATAATGGAAAATGATGTCGGCCATCTCAAACCCCGGCCAAATTCAAGGCATTTGGCCGTGGGAGGAGCCAGCATTTTTAGTGCACTGTCCCTCCTGACATGCCAGGACACCAACCAGCCACCCTAGGGGTCACTGTGGTGGACTTCAGAAAAGCTCCCACGTGCATAGCTCCCTTACTTTGGGAGCTGAGCCCCCCAACCCCCCCCCAAACCCACTACCCACAAATGTACTGCACCCACTAAAATTGCTCCAGGGACCTGCATACAGCCTCTAGGACTTGTTGCTGCTGTATAACTTTGGCACACCAGTTCACACCTGAAGACTAATCTCTCTGAAAAAGTCCTTTCTTGAAATAAGCACGTTTACTCACAGTTAACTGCAGATCAGAGGTTGTGCCCCACTGACAAAGAGTCCCCTGGTACTAAGATTAGCAGTAGGTCAGAGCTGGCACAATGGTGTACAATGCCCTCTTTCAGCACCATTCAAGGTAAGAACTACGTTCTCTAACGTGGGTAACACAGGAAAGAGAACTAAACCTGGCTTACAAAAATGGCCACTACCGCATGGACTACAACAGGAAACAAAACAGGGCACACTCTGACCCAGTTAGCAGGAGGGAAAAGCACCATGGGAGTAGAGCCCAGTACCCTACACCCACCACAATGAATTGCTAATGTGACTCTGCAGGGCACCTAACAGAAAATGTGTCACACTCACCCGAGAGCCACATCGCAACCAGGGAAAGGCTGTCGGAGGATACAACACATTCTGCTGTCATGGAGGTGGGTACGGCATTTGAGGCTGGCATACAGGCTGGCAAAAAAAGGTTTTTAGTTTTATTTTTTTAGTTTGGAAGGGGATTGGGGACCACTGGGGGAGTATGGGGAGGTCATACCCCATTCCCTCCAGTGGTCAGCTGGGGCACCTTTTTGAGGCTTGGTCGTGAAAATAAAAGGACCAAGTAGAGCCGGCGAAATACTGCTTAACGCCGCTTTTTTTCCCATTATCGGCGAAAGCCGGCCATCTGGTAGCCATGCCCATGCCCGCCCATGTCCCACCTTCGCTAATCTACCAACACGCCCCCTTGAACTTTTGCCGGCGAAGCAACGGGAAAGCGGCGATGCTGTCAAAAATGCCGCTTTCGATTATACCGATTTTGCCGCTTTTAAGAAATCGCCGGCCATCTCCCGATTTGTGTCGGAAGATGGCCGGCGATCACTTCGATTATAAGCTGGATAGTAACATAGTAGATGACAGCAGAAAAAGACCTGCACGGTCCATCCAGTCTGCCCAACAAGATAAACTCATATGTGCTACTTTTTGTGTATACCTTACCTTGATTTGTACCTGTCTTTTTCAGGGCACAGACCGTAGAAGTCTGCCCAGCACTAGCCCCGCCTCCCAACCACCAACCCTTCCTCCCCCCACCAGCTCCGTCACCCATACGTTTAGGTTCTTATGTCTTAACTCTTTATGTCTATGTGCACATTCTATCATTGTCAATACCTGTATAAGTTATTCCATTTTGTTTTTTATAATATTGCTATGAATGTCTGTTATTTATAACTGCATTTTCATGTCATTATAGTCCTAAAAAGATAGCATCAATTATAGGCTTGTTAAATATGAAGTAAGTCTTTGTTTTTTGGTTAATATTGTATCTTTTTTATTTTTTGGTCAACGTTTTCTCTTCTATTATGATTGATATTTATGTGTTATGGATAGTATTTCGCTATTGTGATCCATTTTTCATTTATCTTGTGTTAGCTTTCCCTGTGTAAGTTATATTGATTTATTATGGTTTATTCTGCTGAGGCAGTTTTTAAGTATTGTATTTCTTCAATGCAATACTTAAAAACTACCTCAGCAGAATAAACCATTTTTTCTGTGTGTTGTGTTTCTATATTTAAATGTTTTTATATTATTTGCTTATTGTATTTGTTTTTAATTGCTCTGTATATTCACAAATGTCTTCTGCATGTCCTGGTGTACGGTCTCCAGTACCTGCCTCTCAAGGTCTGGGAGGATGTTCTCCTGGCCAAGTTGCCCTTCCTGTTGGCATTGCTTCTCAGTTCTCTCCACTTTTGTTCAAAGTTCACAGCAGAATGGAAAGCTGCATTTATCTTGGGGCAGATCCCAAACCACAGTTTCTGCTTTGTATAAGCACTTATGCACTGAAGCAGCTTGCCACATAAGGTCCTGTAGTGCTTCAAGCCATCTTTCTCAAAAAGCTCTATTTCAGCAGAGGGTGAAATTACCTTGTGGGTCAGCATCTATTTGTTGGAGGCTGTGATGGAGTATACAGAAAATTGCAGATTCCCCTTAACCGGGGGCAGGCCTCCGGCGCTGTAGTCCCCGGTCTCACCTGCCTGCTTCCTCGGCTCTGGGCCCCCTTCATTCAAAACGGCAGTCGCAGATCGCGTCTCTTCTGGCCTTCCCTCCCTGTGTCCCGCCCTCGCGGAAACTGGTAGTTACATCAGACGAGGGCGGGACACAGGGAGGGAAGGCCAGAAGAGACGTGATCTGCAACTGCCGCTTTGAATGAAGGGCCCGGAGCTGTGGAGGCAGGCAGGTGAGACCGTGGACTGCAGCGGAGGGGGGGGGGGGGCAGAGGTGGGGCAGCCTTGCCCCGGGCCCGGCCTAGTCTCTCAGCGGCCCTGCCCTTAACAACACACTCTCACACAACCACATTAAATCCTGCAGTACAGAGAAAAAAACAGGAATGGCTCAGTCAAAGCAGAACAGGGAAAATGTGATTCAGGCAGCCAGATAAAACCTCAGAGCACAGTCAGGTCAGAGAGGTCAGGGAAGTCAAGAGCAGCCCCAGTGCCGTAGCGAGGGCGGCTGACACCCGGCAGCACGGCGCACCCCCCCTCGGCGCGCATTCTTACCACTACCATAGGAAAAAAGGCGGGCGGGAGGGCCGGTCCACCCCGAGTGCACGTTGCTGGGAGCTGCGTCGGCTCCGCTGGTTCCCTGCTCTCTCTGCCCCGGAACAGGAAGTAACCTGTTCCGGGGCACAGGGAGCAGGGAACCAGCGGAGCCGACACCCCCCCAGCGGCGTGCACCCGGGGCGGACCGCCCCACCGCCCCCTCCTTCCTACGCCACTGAGCAGCCCTCCAGCACATGTCTTCACCACATATGTATAAAAGCCAGTGCTTTTCAACTGGGCATACCCAACTAATCAGGTTTCCAGGATGCTCCCAACACATATGCATGAGATAGATGTGCATAACAAGGAGGTACATAAGTACATAAGTAATGCCATACTGGGAAAAGACCAAGGGTCCATCGAGCCCAGCATCTTGTCCACGACAGCGGCCAATCCAGGCCAAGGGCACCTGGCAAGCTTCCCAAACGTACAAACATTCTATACATGTTATTCCTGGGATTTTGGATTTTTCCAAGTCCGTTTAGTAGCGGTTTATGGACTTGTCCTTTAGGAAACCGTCCAACCCCTTTTTAAACTCTGCTAAGCTAACCGCCTTCACCACATTTTCCGGCAATGAATTCCAGAGTTTAATTACACGTTGGGTGAAGAAAAATTTTCTCCGATTTGTTTTAAATTTACTACACTGTAGTTTCATCGCATGCCCCCTAGTCCTAGTATTTTGGAAAGCGTGAACAGACACTTCACATCCACCTGTTCCACTCCACTCATTATTTTATATACCTCTATCATGTCTCCCCTCAGCCGTCTCTTCTCCAAGCTGAATAGCCCTAGCCTCCTTAGTCTTTATTCATAGGGAAGTCGTCCCATCCCCGCTATCATTTTAATCGCCCTTCGCTGCACCTTTTCCAATTCTACTATATCTTTCTTGAGATGCGGCGACCAGAATTGAACACAATACTCAAGGTGCGGTCGCACCATGGAGCGATACAACGGCATTATAACATCCTCACACCTGTTTTCCATACCTTTCCTAATAATACCCAACATTCTATTCGCTTTCCTAGCCGCAGCAGCACACTGAGCAGAAGGTTTCAGCGTGTTATCGACGACGACACCCAGATCCCTTTCTTGGTCCATAACTCCTAACGTGGAACCTTGCATGACGTAGCTATAATTCGGGTTCTTTTTTCCCACATGCATCACCTTGCACTTGCTCACATTAAACGTCATCTGCTATTTAGCCGCCCAGTCTCCCAGTCTCGTAAGGTCCGCTTGTAATTTTTCACAATCCTGTCGCGAGTTAACGACTTTGAATAACTTTGTGTCATCAGCAAATTTAATTACTGTTGGAATGTAATTGTATTTTACATGCATTGCCTGTCACCTATTATTTCTCTGTGATTACTCTGTGACCTCTGATGTGAATTACTTAGTGAGGTCACAGCTATGTAACTTCCTGTGGGGGTTAGATGCAGCACATGCAGCACATGGAGCACATGGAGCTCATGATCTCTCCTAACCTGAGAGGATCTATGGTGGTGTGAGCATCCATTACCATCTAAGCACATGGAAGGAGCTGATAAGACAAATGTATAGTAATATGTAAATATAAGCCTGTCTGATTATAATCTAACTACAAACTGTGAGTAAACAGATGTTTTGTTACTTCAACTTTAAAGTGACTCAGCAGTGAATTATTCAGGGGTGAATGAGAGAGAGATGAAGAAAGAAATTAACATTTCTAAAGCTGAAGCTGTGTGTACTAAAATCTGCTAATTATTTACTACAAATAATCCAACAAAAGGGTTATGGGCCCAGGGCCAGGAATTGAAAAAGAAGAGAAATATTACCAGGCAGAAAAAAGGCCACATTTTTTCTCTTAAGTTTTAAAGGAAAGATTCAGTCTGTCTCTCTCTCCCCCCACACAGCAGACAGAAGGCTAAGAAAATGGCTGAGGGAGGAAATTCACCATTGTTCTATTCTCTCAAGGTGCCTAGATTAACTGAGTTTAATTATCACCAGTGGGAACTAAGATTCATATGTCTCCTTCGAGCAAAAAGATTAGATATATGCTTAGACCAAGACAGAACAGCTGAAAATATGGCTGAATGGGACAATGCAAACTATTATGTGAAGTGCATGCTTTTGGAAGCTCTCTCAGAGAAACAAGCCATATTAGTGGAGGGAAAAGATACACCAAAGGACATTTTATATAAACTGAGAACTATGTATGCAACTACATATGCAAAGCAGCAACCAATTTGGCTGGCAGAATTGAATGAAACCAAATTAAGGGATAAAAGTAAATGTAATGATCACATTATGCATCTTATGTCTTCATTTCAAAAGTTAGAACTTTCTGGAATTCCCATGTGTGATGCATTGAAAAGAGCATTTCTTTTTACCTCACTTTCAAAGAAGTTTGATGTTTTTAGGTCTGTAAATGAGGCCATTGAAGGGCAATCTTTTGAACAGGCAACATCAAAACTAAGGCAGGAATGCATAATAAATGATTCTGAGGAGATGTGTTCTCAAAGCAAGTCAGAGAGAAATGAAACAAATTTCTTGGCAAAGAACAGAGGAAGGCGGAGCTATGGGAAAACTCCACCCAAGGGCAAGCTGATTTGCTACTCATGTGGAAAGGAGGGACATGTATCTAAATGGTGTAAGGAAACACAAAACACTCCCTCTAGCTCACCTAAGCCAATGGAACTAAAGAATTTTCAAACCAGGAAATGTATGAAGGACAAAGATAAACACAAGGGTTTTCTAATGGCAGAAAAATCTTTGACTATGGTAAATAATAATTCAAATGAAAGTACTTGGATTTTGGATTCGGGGAGCACATGCCATTTAACCAATTGTAAGAATTTCTTTCAGGAAATGTGTCCAGAGGAAGGTATTCTTAAAACTGCAAACGCAGGGACTGCTAAGATCCAAGCAAAAGGTATTGGATTCTTAAAATGCAAAGTGTCTAATGAAGTTAAAGAAATTCCTGTAAGTGATGTCTTGTATATTCCCCAAGCAGTTTGCAATATGCTTAGTGTATCTACATTAGATAAGAAGGGATTTGTGATTCATTTTGAAAACAGTAAGTGCACAATCTCTAAAAATGATGAAGTGTATGCTGAAGCTTTTATGCATAATGATGTTTATAAACTGAGCATTTCAGGTGAAGCCTCACATATGGCGCAAGTAAGGAAGAATGATGGTAAATGTAGTCTGGAAATCTGGCACCGCCGCCTGGGACATCGTGATTCTAAGGTGATCCAGGATCTTTACAGTAAGCAACTGGCCACCGGCATTCAGATAAGTGCAGATGCTGGTAATATGGAGAAATGCATAGACTGTGTTACTCAAAAAGGTGTGAGACCCTCATTTCCTGCATACACAGGAAATAGGAGTAATAAAGTGCTGGACTTAATACACAGTGACTTATGTGGACCGTTTAATATCCCATCATTGGGAAATAACAGATTTGTGCTAATATTCTTGGATGATTTCTCTAGATATTGTGTGGCCTATTTGCTGAAAGAAAAAAGTCAAGTCACAGACATGCTGAAGAAATACGTAGCCATGGTGAGCAATAAATTTGAAAGAAAACCAAAGGTTCTTCAGACCGACAATGGTGGTGAGTTCACTTCACAAAGCATGCGCACATTTCTAGAACAAGAAGGCATTCAGCATATCACAACAGTAGCTTATACACCAGAGCAAAATTCTGTTGCAGAGAGAAAATTTAGGTCACTTGTGGAAATGACCAGGTATATGCTGTCAGATAGCAATCTCCCTAAAAGACTATGGGGGGAAGCCATTCTCACAGCAGTGTACCTACAAAACAGAATGCCAACTAAAGGCGCTGAGCGCACACCACATGAGACATGGCATGGTAGGAAGCCAAACCTGTCACACATAAGAACATTTGGAAGTACAGCATATGCTCATGTACCAAAGCAAAGAAGGCATAAGCTGGATTCCACAACAGAAAGGGGCATTTTAGTTGGCTATGCTCCAGGACACAAAGGATATAGAATTTTGAATCTGAAAACTGGCATTGTTGGCATAAGACATGTTACATATTTTGATGAAAACAAAAGGGTTGATAAAGGCTGGATTATCCCAGATGAGCCTTATCATCCAGAATATGAAACTAGAACCATAATAGACATGCCAGTGTATATAAATGCCATACCAAGGCAGATGTCTGAAAGCAACTCACCTGTATCTAACGAGGAACAGGCAGAGGAAGCAGACACAGAAAGGATCATTGAAGAAGACAGTACAGTTGGAGAAGGGGAATCAATTGGAGAAGAACTCTCAGATATAGAGGATGCAGAAAGGTCGGACCAACCTGTTGTCAGACGCTCATCCAGGGAAAACAAAGGTGTTCCACCCCCAAGACTGTCTTACCTAACAAAGTCAGCAGAAGCTCAAGAGCCCTTAACATGGGATGAGATTGAGAAAATGCCAGCAGAAGAAGCTGCTGAATGGCGTAAAGCTGCACAAGAAGAAATTGATGCATTGGATAAAAATAATACTTGGATTCTTACAAAATTACCTCCTGGCAAGAAAGCTATAGGATGCAAATGGGTATTCAAGTTAAAAAGGAATGCACAAGGAAAAGTGGAAAGGTATAAAGCCAGATTAGTGGCAAAGGGATATCTTCAAAAATATGGAGAAGATTTTGATGAAGTGTTTGCACCTGTAGTGAAACACACGACAATCAGAACACTTCTGAGCATTGCAGTCTCAAAAGGCATGCAAGTCAACCACATTGATGTGAAAACAGCATTTCTTCACGGAGATATAACTGAAGACTTGTACATGGAACAGCCAACAGGTTTCATAAATACAAAACAAAGACAGCTAGTGTGTAAATTAAACAAAGGTCTTTATGGATTAAAGCAAAGTGCAAAATGTTGGAATGATAAATTGCATGAAATATTGACAAATTTAGGATTTAAGCAAGGTGAAGCAGATAAATGCTTGTACACTAGGTGCACAAATGGACAATATGCATACATTTTAGCTTTTGTTGATGATCTGCTCATTGCAAGCGAAAGTGAGCAAGAGTACAAGGACATTGTAAAATGTTTAAACCTCAATGTTGAGATAAAAGAACTTGGTAATGTGTCATGCTATCTTGGTATAGAAATTGAGAAACAAAATGATGGTTCTTATCTTCTAAGCCAGAAGCAGAAAATAAATGAGCTTATTGAAAGTTTAGGTATGCAAGATGCCCAAGTTGTAAGCACTCCCATGATCACTGATTTTCTGAAGGATGAAACAGTAAGAGAACCTTTACCAGATAACATCCAATATAGATCAGCCATAGGTAAGCTTTTATATCTAGCTACCACATACAGGGCTGATATAGCAAATGCAGTAGGAATTTTGAGCAGAAGGGTCAGCTCACCTACCAAATCAGATTGGACTGCAGTTAAAAGGATGGTAAGGTATTTAAAGGGTACCATTGATTGTAAATTAAAGATTTCAGCCAATAGTAATCCAAAACTAATATGTTACTGTGATTCAGATTGGGCAGGGGATCATTCTGATTATAAATCCACAAGTGGATATGTGTTTATGTATGGAAATGTACAAATTTCATGGGCCAGTCATAAACAAAGTATTGTGAGTTTGTCTTCTACAGAAGCTGAATATGTGGCCGTATCGGAAGCGTGCAGAGAACTGATGTGGATTGAAAAACTTTTGCTGGATTTTGGAATAGCTGAAAAGAGACCAATCCAGATAATGGAAGATAATCAGAGCTGCATCCGACTGTCACAGAATGACAAGGTTCAGTCACGCACCAAGCACATGGCAACGAAATACCACAACGTGCGAGAGTTGGCGAAAGAAGGGGTCATCAGTCTACACTATTGTCACACCAGTGAGATGACAGCTGACATCATGACCAAACCGTTACCCAGAGAACATTTTGTGAATCTGCGTATAAAGCTTGGACTTTGTATGAATAAATAATTGCATGACAGTTATGCATGAGAAGGGGTTTGTTGGAATGTAATTGTATTTTACATGCATTGCCTGTCACCTATTATTTCTCTGTGATTACTCTGTGACCTCTGATGTGAATTACTTAGTGAGGTCACAGCTATGTAACTTCCTGTGGGGGTTAGATGCAGCACATGCAGCACATGGAGCACATGGAGCTCATGATCTCTCCTAACCTGAGAGGATCTATGGTGGTGTGAGCATCCATTACCATCTAAGCACATGGAAGGAGCTGATAAGACAAATGTATAGTAATATGTAAATATAAGCCTGTCTGATTATAATCTAACTACAAACTGTGAGTAAACAGATGTTTTGTTACTTCAACTTTAAAGTGACTCAGCAGTGAATTATTCAGGGGTGAATGAGAGAGAGATGAAGAAAGAAATTAACATTTCTAAAGCTGAAGCTGTGTGTACTAAAATCTGCTAATTATTTACTACAAATAATCCAACAATTACCTCGCTAGTTACTCCCATCTCTAAATCATTTATAAATATATTAAAAAGCAGCAGTCCTAGCACAGACCCCTGAGGAACCCCACTAACTACCCTTCTCCATTGTGAATACTGCCCATTTAACCCCACTCTCTGTTTCCTATCCTTCAACCAGTTTTTAATCCACAATAGGATATTTCCTCCTATCCCATGACCCTCCAATTTCCTCTGTAGCCTTTCATGAGGTACCTTGTCAAACGCCTTTTGAAAATCCAGATACACAATATCAACCGGCTCCCCTTTGTCCACATGTTTGTTTACTCCTTCAAAGAATTGAAGTAAATTGGAGGTAGTGCATGTAAATTTATCTCATGCATATTCATTGTGAATATTCTGAAAACTGTACTGGCTAGGTATGCCCTGAGGACTGGGTTGAGAACCACTGGTATAAGTAACAGAAGCTTAATTCAGATAGGCCAAGTTTTATCTTGGAATCTTGTAGAATCCTAATCCTGGAGGCCAGGCCCGGTTTTGGTTAACCTAGATAACAAAGACTAGTGCACACTGGGACTGTATGAGGCCCTGTCAGGGAAGGAAAATTACTACTGAATTCCAAGAGACTTTTATTCTTAGTTTATCACGCCTGTGAAGGGAACAGGCTTTAACATTCTTTTAAATATAAAGTGTTTTGTTTTAATTTTACCCATCTGACTGGCTGTGACCATTAATGCTTTGCACGCACACCTTTGCTCCTGCAGCTACTGAAACCATTTTTTTTGCTCTGGCAATACTGCAAGCATTCATTGTAAAATGGCTTAATGGACATTTATATAGCCTTGGTTTGCAGATTGGAATGGCATATTTGAAAAGTCATTCAAAATGAGTGATTGCTGTGCATGTAGAATGGCTATCGACATTTATCTGGGCATTTTTGCAGGGGGGGAATTTAGATGTTTATGACTTGTATGTCCATGTTATTGAATCAATCCGCACTTTCAACATTCATTTTTACAACACAGAGTGCCAATAAAGCAGACTCATTTCAGCACTATGTGGTTTCTACTAGCAAACGTGCCCTCCCCAAGAGTGGACTCATAGACCATGCTCCCTCTAAGCATAGGAGCCCCATATAAGAGGCTTGGGGAGGCTAAGCCTCTCCAGCCCCAAGCACTACCTTCCCCTCCCTGTGGCCACTTGCTGTCTTGCCAGGTAGCTCTCTTCTCAGGTCTGCAGAGGCAACAAAAAATCACTACTTTCCCCTTTGTACATCCCACCTGAGGACCATAGCACTTTGAGAGCCACTGATGGCTCTGTTGATCTCACACCTCCAAAACAGGAAGTTATATCATAGGGAGTACAAACTGCAGAGACGCTAGTGGCGTGCAGAGAGGGCTATGGTCCTGCAGTGTCTCATTGTTTGCAGCTAACAAGTCGGGGAGTCAGTGGCGTGGCCTGGCAGGCAGAGTGAGCAAATGAGGGAGTGGGTGGGACACATGGAAGGGTAGGTTGTAAGGTTGCAGATTATATTTCTTGTTGAGATGCGGCCTGGTAGAGGTGCCAGTGAAGGAAAGAAAGACTGGGGGAGGGGACAGAGAAGATGGGCAATGGTAGTAGTAGTTGATCTTGGGGGGAGGGACGGGACATAGAGAAAGAGATACTGGATGGTGGGGTGAGGCAATACTGCATAGTAGAGAACTGGAGGAAAGAAACCGGATGATGGTGGGAGGAGATAGAGGGGCGATGCTGGATGTTGGGGGGGAGAGATGGGACAATATTTTTTGGGCAGATAATTCTCTTGAATGTGTTCAGGTTGCAAACTACAATCATTAACAGAGGTATGGGGAGGGAGGCAGAGGGACATATTGAAGGGGTCCTTCCCAGCTACATTCAGAAATGTTGACACAGGTGTTGCTACTCTAAGGATTTAAACTTGTGCTATGCTCTATCCCACCCTTCCCTAGCCCCTCCCCAGCTACGCTTTAGCCTCCCCAAACATCTGAGTCACCGACTGCCTATGCCTCCAAACTGTGCAGGAGTCCTCCAACTACATTCCTGCCAGGGGGCGGAGGTGAGGGGTGGTGATGTTTTAATATCATGTTTTCAATCACTAGGGACAAGCAGGTGTTCAACCCAGCAGTGGTTTTCAACCCAGTCCTCAGGGACCACCTGGACAGTTTAGTTTTCAGGATATCCGCAATGAAAATGCATGACAGAGATTTGCATACCAAGAAGGCATATTCATTGTTGATATCCTGAAAACCCAACTGGCCAAGTGGTCCCTGAGGACTGGATTGAAAATGTGATATTTAAACAGCACTGCCACCGATAGGAATATAGGTAGAGGACTCCCACATAGCTTGGAGGGGACACTGCTCACAGACAAACACTTTCTGCATAGCTACGGGGTTTTCTACTAATACTGTTCAGTCAAATCTGTCATCAGTGCTGCTAAGGGCCAAGACTTTCTATCCCCTAATGTTGTGCTTTGGGTCAAGACTTTCTATCCCCTGATGTAGTTCCAGCTCTCTGTTTAGGTATTAGCTGGTTATTTTCCTATTTACAACCATGTAACATAGTAGATGACGGCAGAAAAAGACCTGCACGGTCCATCCAGTCTGCCCAACAAGATAAACTCATATGTGCTAGTTTTTTGTGTATACCTTACCTTGATTTGTACCTGTCTTTTTCAGGGCACAGACCGTATAAGTCCGCCCAGTACTATCCCCGCCTCCCAACCACCAGCCCCGCCTCCCACCACCGGCTCTGGCACAGACCGTATAAGTCTACCCAGCACTATCCCCGCCTCCCAACCACCAGCCCTGGCACAGACCGTATAAGTCTGCCCAGCACTATCCCCGCCTCCCAACCGTCTCTGCCACCCATTCAAGGCTAAGCTCCTGAGGATCCCTTCCTTCTGAACAGGATTCCTTTATGTTTATCCCACGCATGTTTGAATTCCGTTACCGTTTTCCTCTCTACCACCTCCCGCGGGAGGGCATTCCAAGCATCCACCACCCTCTCTGTGAAAAAATACTTCCTGACATTTTTCTTAAGTCTGCCCCCCTTCAATCTCATTGCATGGAGCCCATGCACTGGAGTCCCAAGCCTATGCTTGGGTGCTTCCCTCTTGGGGGTGTCCTTATGATTTGGGAGGTTAACTTATAGATAGTAAAGGAGGTTTGACAGGGAGAGGATCCCTGTAAAATCTGCAAAGCTTTAGGGGGTTATACAAGTAGGATACATATGGAACAGAAACAGGTTCCTCCGTCCACCTTGACAGGTAGTACTATCTAGGATGATTGTTATAGGGGTATTGCAAATGTAGTATAGCCATTGAGGATAAGTGGTGACTCCCTATGATAAGCTGCCCTGCTCTTTGGATGAGGAAGGGGACTGCAATAGTGGTAGGTACATCTTGTCCATTAATAGTTTGCCATTGGGGTCATGTTAGGACCATTATAAGGAAATAGATTGGGGCAGTGGTCCTTGGTTTCTATATTTGCTATAGTGGTACATCATTCCACAATGAACAAGTGCCCCTTGGTCAGGTAAAGCCCTTGAGAAGTGTGGGGAGATGGGAGGGGGACTTTATGGCACATGCCACAGGCAGACGTCTGCACAGATTTTCAACCAGTGGGTCTGGTTACCTGCTGGATGCCTAGGTTTGTCTATGATGCATAAGGTTGCTTACTTGTGGAGGGGCACTAGTGGTCTATGTAACCATATGAGATGGGGGTTCAACTTTATCCATAGTCACATGACCAGGAAATAGGGCCTGCTAGCTTGTACTGCAACCCCTCATTTGTACCACTTTTCCAAACACCATTTGTTCTGCACCACGGCCTCCAAAGTTCAGAGTCTATGAACTTTGTTGGATGTGTGTCTAGCTCACATACACAACATTGTATTCAAACACTGCACTCTCTTTTCCCCAAGCAAATTGCATCTTAATCCATAGGCTGCCCTTCCTGATGGGTAAGGAACAGCATTGTTGGGGCATCCAGTGGCGTACCTAGGGTAGTTGACACCTGGGGCTAGTCATTTTTTAACACCCCCCCCAAATCCAGTACTAGGCATGCCGAGAATACAAAACACTCAGGACCTATAGAGCAATTCTACCATACCATAAGCAGTCATTTCTACGAGTCACACAAGGAAAAGGAAAGCATCTTAAACACTACAGTGAGCACTAGAACATCAATTCACCTATTGTAAAATGAAACCTGACAGAATAGTACAGATCGTAGATCCTGCACAGTCAATGCCAACTGAAAGCCATGTCTTTTTCACAAACACAGATAAACCCTAATCCACTATAGAATAAGTAATCATAAACTTTCTATTTAGACAAAAATTAAACTGAACCCCCAAGATGCCAGACTCTGCATACAATGCAACACCACAGAAACAGAAAATGTCCCCTAGTACTGTCCAAATATAAAGACAGCAGATGTAAATTTGAAAAAACTAACAAATACCAATCAACACTTTACAAATTAACAAATAGAAATAAAACAAATATAGAAAATAAAATACCATTTTATTGGACTAATACATTTAGCTTTCAGAGGCCAAAACCTCCTTCCTCAGGTCAATACAGTATAGTGCTGTTACAGTATCCTATCCTATCCTGACCTGAGGAAGGGGGTTTTGTTCTCTGAAAGTTAGTCAAAATGTATTAAAATTAGTCCAATAAAAAGATCACCTTATTTCCATGTCCTATTTATAAACACAGCTACAATACTACTTTATCCTAAAGCAAAAAATAAAAATATATATTTTATTTACAGTTTGTTGTCTCTGGTTTCTGCTTTCCTCATCTTCTTTTCACTGTCTTCCTTCCATCCAGCATCTGTCTTCGCTCTCTCTCTCTCTCTCTCTGCCATCCAGTGTCTGCCCTCTCTGCTGTCCCCTCCATCCAATGTCTGCCCTCTCTCCTTGCCCCTTCCATCCAGTATCTGCCCTCTCTCTCCCCCTTCCATCCAAATCTGCCCTCTATCTCTGCCCCTTCCATCCACTATCTGCCCGTCTGCCCTCTCTCCTTCCCCTTCCATCCACTGTCTGCCCTTTCTATCCCTTCCATCCACTGTCTGCCCTTTCTCTCTGCCCCTTCAATCCACCATTTGTCCTCCCTCTCCCATTCATCCAGGGTCTGCCCGCCCTCTCGCTCCCCCTTCCATCCAGGATCTGTCCCCTCTCTATCTGCCCCCTCTTTTCGGCACCCAGTTCCAGCCCTATTATCCCACCTGCCCCTAGTTCCAGCCCCAGCCCACATCTCCCACCTGCCCCCCCCCCTTTTCAGCCCCACTATCCCACCAGTCCCTAGTTTCAGCCCCAGCCCTTTTCTCCCACCAGTCCCGAGCTTCAGCCCCCAGACACTTCTCCCTGTCCCCTTTTCAGCCCCCAGTCCCCAGTTTCAACCCCAGCCCTTTTCTCCTACCAGTCCCAAGCTTCAGCCCCAGCCACTTCTCCCTGTCCCCTTTTCTGCCCCCAGTCCCCACAGTTTCAGACCCTGCCCCTTTTCAGCCCTCAGTTCCAGTACTAGCCCCCTTATCCCACCTACCCTCCTTTTCAGCCCCCAGTTCCAGTCACAGTCCCCTTCATCCACATGCCTTGCATTAGGGCCCCCCTTTTCAGCCCCAGACCCATTCTTCCACCTGCCCCAGGCATGGCCCTATTCTCCCTCCTGCCCCCTTCTCAGACCCCAGTTCCAGCTACAGGCCCCTTCTCCCATCTGAGCCCCCCCCCCCGACCCAGTCCCCTTCTCCCATCTGAGCCTCCCCTCCGCAGTCCCCACCTGCCTACCAGCTCTGTTGACAGACAACCCTCTTCTCCTGCCACCCGGCACCCAGCCTTTAAAAAAAAATCTGTGAAGTGGCGGTGCAGGACCTCGCATCTGCTCTGCATGTAAAAGAAGCAAATTGCCTCATCACGTCAGCCCTTCCCTCACTGTGTCCCACGAGATTTGTTTCTTTTACACGCAGAGCAGACGCGAGGCCTCGCTATGCCACCGCTTCACAGATTTTTTTTTTAAAGGCAGGGTGCTGGGTGGCTGGAGAAGAGGGTCGCCTGTCGACGGAGCTGATAGACAGGTGGGGACTGTGGCGCCAGCGGAGCACCCACCCCACCACCACCTGCTGACACCCGGACTGCCCTCATTGCCCCGCCCTTGGTACGCCACTGGGGACATCTAGAGCAGTGCTTCTCAACCCAGCCAGTCAGGTTTTCAGGATATCCACAATGAATATGCATAAAATAGATCTGCATAAAGAAGAGGCAGTGTATGGAAATCTCTCTCATTTATTTTTATTACATTTGTACCCTGCGCTTTCCCACTCATGGCAGGCTCAATGCGGCTTACATATTGTAGACAGGTACTTATTTGTACCTGGGGCAATGGAGGGTTAAGTGACTTGCCCAGAGTCACAAGGAACTGCCTGTGCCTGAAGTGGGAATTGAACTCAGTTCCCCAGGACCAAAGTCCACCACCCTAACCACTAGGCCACATGGATTTTCTAAATATCTGACTGGCTGGGTGCACCCTGAGGACTGGGTTGAGAAACACTGGTCTAGGGTGTCAGGTTGTTGGATTGAAAGCTACTGCTTTTCAGCTGTACCACAGAAACAGAAGACATTGCCAGAAAGCTACAGTTGGATGCAGCTCTAGGCACTAATAAGTTATTTGTTACTACCACTGCCA